>NC_135372.1:10609972-10909972 GCF_049243985.1 Paroedura picta | reverse complement strand
CAAGGCCCAAGGGTCCATGGGCTTGCTAGGCTGCTTCTGTTAATTTCAAGGGTATCTGACAGTTACACGAGGTTGTTTTCCCTCATCTTCTTTCCCAGAGTTCTTTTGGACCCCTTCTCAGTTTTTACAGTGTTGTTTAGCACTCATATATTTGTTCTGCAGGGCTTGCAAAAGGGCTCCTCCCCCACCGTCATTTTCTACTGATCCTTTGGTTTGACTTTGGTTCTGTTGCGCTTGCATTGTGACCCGGGCCCTGGGTTCCGTTGGCTTCTGTACATCACAATTAGTTCTGCTGGGCTTGCAAAAGTGCCCCACTCAAATTCAAGAGGGTACCCATGTTTTAGTTCAATAGCACCTTTAAGACCAACTAAGGTTTATTCAAGGTGTGAGATTTCGACTGCTTGCCTTCCTCCTCAGAAAATGAGCACAAATATATACTCACATTATCCTTGTGGACATGCACTTGAAAGCTCATAGAATGATAGGGTTGAAAGGGACCTCCTGGATCATCTAGTCCAACCTCCTGCACTATGCAGGACACTCACAACCTGCCACCCCCTTGAACCTTCACAGAATCAGCCTGTCATATGGCTCTCCAGCCTCTGTTTAAACATTTCCAAAGACGGAGAACCCACCACCTCCCGAGGAAGCCTGTTCCACTGAGAAACCGCTCTGTCAGGAACTTCTGGATATTTAGACAGAATTTCTTTTGCATTAATTTCATCCCATTGAATTAATTTCATGCCTTGAATAAACTTCGTGGTCCTAAAGGTACTATTGAGACTCAAATTTTGTTGTGCCTTGCAAATCCCTCCGATGACGTTATATGTAAACCATGCTGAGCTGCAAGAAGCGCAACACGATGGATGGATGGATGGATGGATGGATGGATAGATGGATGGATAGATGGATAGATGGATAGATAAAGAGTTTCTGGTTTGATTTTGCTTCTGTTTGGCCTAGCACATGGACACTGGGATTGCTGGGTTCTGCAATGGTTCTGTTTGTTGATTCTTCCATGGGAGACATCTGACCAGTGATTGCTGCTTGCGGTCATGCCTTTTGCCCTAGATGCAGCTTGATTGTGTCCCCCCCGACCCCAACCCCCGTCATAGGAAACAATGGACGATGGCTGGGGGGCACCCTGACCAAGGCCCCACAGATTTGAACGTCTTCGTTCCATCTCCTTGAAAGTTGGACAAGTACCAGCAGCTCCGCTGCAATCTGGATGCCTGTGTCTTTAAAAACAGCCACCCCATACCCAGAAAGTTCCTCCACAAGGAATGCTGGACCCCAAAACATCCAGAAAAGGGAGAAAACCCAAATCACAACAGCAAAATGGTATTTGCTATTTCGGAATATCAGGAATTCTGATGGCGGGCGGGGGGGGGGGGAGGGAGTCAAGATACCCAAAGCCAAAAACCCTTTTCTTTTTGCAGTCAATTACCTGGACCCAATCCTTGTGTGTGTGTGGGGGGGGGGGATTGCTCTAATAAGCCGCAGACCAGAGAGGCCAAAACTGTCAGCCTCCCTCGCGCGTCCATCCTCCTCACGGCCCTGTGAGGTAGGCTAGGCCAAGAGGGAAGCTGGGGCTACAGGCTCTGCCCGGCCCGTCTCATGGGGGCAGGGGTGGGGGGGAAAGCAGGGTCCAGGGTCCCAGAACCTGCCCCGTCCCGCGCCCCCCAGGGGAAGGGGGGCTGCCAACTGCAGGCGGGGGGCTCCCGGGGGGTTCCAAAGCGGCCCTTTCCTCCAGGCGAGCCCGGGAGCTGCCCCGGGAGGTCCCCGGCGCCCCGCCCGGGAGTCCGCCCCCCAGAAGCCCCTTACCCTGGCCGCGCCGCGCCCGTCCGTCTCGGGCCCCTCGCCGCGGCTCCGGAGCGGCATCGCACGCAAAGCGGACAGGCCGGCGGCTACTCGGGAGCCATTTGGCGACGACGACGACGCCGCTGCTGCTGTCGCGAGATCCGGGCGGGGCTCCGGCGGCCCTTTGTCCCCCGCGGGCGGGCGGCGCAGGCGCAGTTGGCACTCCGCGCCCCGGGGCCGCAGCTCCCCCTGGCGGCCGAACGAAGGTCGCCTGGGCCCGACTCTCCTCAAAAGAAAGGGGGCTGGCTTCAGCCCTAGCCACTCCCCGCCCACCCACCCACCCAAAAGGCCGCCTTCCCAAGAAGCCTTCGCACCCCTCTTGTGGAAAGAGGCATTTATAGAGCGCCCCCGGATCCCGTTCAAGCCCCCTCCAGGGCCAACGCTCTGTGCACCCCCCACCCCACCCCACCCCCAGACATCTCCACCCCCACCCACCTATGCTCAGGCCTCAGCTCCAGACGGCAAGGGACCCCCAATACGGGCCCAGCTTAGCTCGCTGGGGAGTTTTGACCATAAGCTCTGCACACTCAAGATGCAGTCCTTTGCAGAGTTGAGCTGGGTTTTTGGTACCCCACTTTTCACTACCCGACGTCCTTAAAGCAGCTCATAATCAGCTTCCCTTCCTCTCCCAACAGACACTCCGAGGAATGTGACTAGCCCAAGGTCACCCAGATGACTGTGTATGTTGGACAAGAGAATCAAACCTGGCCCACCAGATTAGAAGCCACCATTCTTAACCACTAGCTGACAATCGTCTTCCCTTTCTCCGCAAGAGACACCCTGCAAGGTGGGTAAAGTTAAGACACCTCTCAGAGACCTGCGACTGGCCCAAGGTTACCTTAACTGGCTACATGTGGAAGAGGAGTGGGGAAGTTAACTTGGCTCTCCTGCTTCCAGGTCACCAGTCTTAACCACCACACCACCACTGGCTCTCAAGGAAACAGTCCAGTAGGAAGCCATGTCATGCTGGCTTGAAGCACCACACCCAGACTCAAGTCACAGACCAAGGACTTCAGGGTTTGAGCTTTCCAGAGTCAGCGCTCCCTTGAAGTGGGAAGCACCCTGGCCCACCAATTGGAATCTGCTCAATACAGCACAGAATTTCTCTCACTTGGTCTTCTTGAAACAGCCATTCTGTGGAGACTTCTATTTGTGCCTGTTTAAAAGCAAGCCAACAGGCAGACTAATAAGGCAGTGAGGTTGGAAGAGGCCTCAAGGGCAGTGGGGTGCTGCAAGGCACGGCACCTTCAGCTAAGAAGGCGCCCACACTCATGCGTGATCTGTCGAACCAACAGGTTGCGGTGCCCATCTTCTCAGTGTCAGCTTAATGTGATGCCTACTTCAACCCATGGTCTGAAAAAGGTTTCACAACACACGGAATCTGGATCTGAATCTGGTGGGTGAGTTGAAGAAGGGCAACACGGGGGTGAGTTGAAGGTAAAAACAGACCTGGACCACGCACCCCACCCCAATGTGCCAAGCAGGACTATTTCCAGTGGTCTTAACAGCCACATGCCCCAGGTGTCAGCGTGAAAAAGGATCAAAAGATCAAAAGGCCGCTTGTAGTCCACATTCTCCCGACCGCATCCCTCAGGTCATCGTCTCATTTCCCCAGGTCTGCTGCAGCCCAAATGGCCAAGAACACCAGTTGATCCGAAGCTGAGCTGGCAGTCAACCGTACCCAGCTGCACAACGTGGGGTTGCAAGCCAACCTTACTGGGCTTTTGTGAAGGTTACCCATGTGAAGAGCTTTGAACATTTAGGAAATTGAGGTGGGACTGCATTTACATTGGTCTGGCTAGCAAAAAACATCATTGGAACCTTTTAGCCAAAACACTTTTTATTCAGTAGTAAACTGTGGAACGCAGGAACAATTGAACACGGGGACAAGCCTCATTTGTCTTGCCATAAGAGGAGGAGGAGGGAACTGAGCAACTATGGCCCCTTCTACAGAGGCATTATTTCCCCTTGAGGAACAAGCATTTCCAGAGTCCCTTTTGGGAGCCCATCTCCATAGGACTCCCCAAATTGCTATTTGTCACAAAGATGATCCAGAGATGTGGGTGGCAGGTTGGGGAAGCAACCAATGGTTCCCAAGACGCACTCTTCAACTGCCTTCCTCACAGAAGTTGAGGGATGAAACTTTTGGGATCCCCCAAAGAAAAATCATTTGGTTCCACACAGAGCAATTACAAAAAGAAAATACATTTGGACTGTGAAAATCCAAAGATTAAAACTGCCCAGACAGAGCTGTCCACATGAACGGCAGCCCTGGCTATCTTCCCTGGCTAGCCCCAAACACAGCCAAAGGCTACCCAGGGAAAACCTCTGCAGGATGAAGAGAAAGATGGCCTTTGGGGGTGGGGCTGCTGTGGCCCCAACTAACAGAGGCTAACATGGAGCCTGGAGGGTTAGAGTCGCTCATGCTGCAGGTGCTTCTTGGTGTTGAGAAATTCTCAGAAATGGCAAATGGCAAAGGCCCCAACACCGCGTTGCTTGACCCCTCAGTGCCCTCCGGCTCCTTTGCTGTGGCTCTGCTCCATTCGCCGTCCTGCTGTAAAACAAACAAGAGCTCTAAGCCAGTATTTGTGAGGAAATATGTCTCGCCACCAGGAAGGAATGGTCTCTGCTCTAAAGTCTTGGGAAGAAGAAAAGGAGTTGGTTTTTATACCCTGCTTTTCACTGCCAAAAGGAGTCTCAAAGCAGCTTACAATCGCCTTCCCCTCCTCTCCCCACAACAGGCACCCTGTGTGGTAGATGGGGTTGAGAGCCCTGATGTTACTCCTCTGCGAGAACAGCACTATCAGGGCTGTGATGAGCCCAAGGTCACCCGGCTGGCTTCAGGTGGGGGAATGGGAAATTAAACCCAGTTTGCCAGATTAGAGGTTGCTGCTCTTACCCACTCTACTAAGCTGGCTCCTTCTTCTCTTTTCTCTCCTTACCCAATTTGTCAGCCCTTCCCAGAGCATCTTCCTTGAGCATAAAAGGGGGAAAGGCTCTCCATCCCCAAATACCATCAGTGGAGAGGCCACGGCCCCCCAAGTTGAGTTCACAGCATGTCTGTTTCCAGAAGCTCAGGTAGCCAACTTGGCGGTCCTGGGCTATGTGGACCAAAGGATCTCAGTATAAGGCAGCTTCCTATGTTAACCTGCTTATGACTCAGTGAGGAACCTGGTGCTCAGCAGGCAGAAAGACTCAGCTTCTCTTCCTGGATCTCAAGCAGCAGAGCTGGAAAAGGTCCCTTCCTGCCAGACTCGACAGACCAGGGTTGCAAGCAGGCCAACCATCTGACTCCCCAGTAGGCAGTTTCTAATTCAGGTTTTCTCAACCAGGGGTTCATGAAACCCTGGCAATGGAGTGACCATCTCTGGTTTTCCCACTTGTGAAGCATCCTACCATTGGAGAAATGGAGTGTGAACTTTGTGTAGACTAAGGTATCTGCAAAATGGATGGGCAGCTTGCCTGATACAGGGAAAATCTCCCTGGAAGTTTGTCCAGACAGGGAAAACATCCCCCACCATGTGCCTGAAGATGGACAAGACAAGAGATAAGACAAGGGCCTTGGGCCACTTGGATAAATGTTTATCAAACTTTGTACAGGCTGGTTAATTAGATAATGACCTGATTTGGGTATGTTATTCAGACTGTATAAAAATTTGGGAAGGGCCCAGGCTGAGCATGTACACAGCTCCGCTTCCCAACCATATTCTGCACCATCACATCACTTCTGGGATTTTGCGAAACCTGAAAAATGTCTCAGGGGTTTCTCAACAGTAAAAATATTGAGAAAGTCTGTTCAAAGTAGATAAGTCTTGTTTGTTTTGGTGGGCTGGAGTCCAGCTAACCAAGTAACCTGTACTTCCTCTGAGGGGACAGGAGCAGCAGCCACACAGCACCAGTTCTTGCTCCTCCCGTGCCTACTGCCCCACCACCACTTGAGCCGAGGCATGTTACTAAAAGGCTGGGGTGGCCTCTTGGCCAAGTTGTCCGACCTCCCTCCCCTGGCAAAGGTATTACAACTGTATCCCCTCCACAGTAGCCTGGACAGCCTGAAGAGATAGCAGCAGGAGATCACCTAGCCCTCACCTTTCCCCAACATTTCGGGAAGAGCACTGCCCTGCAATTTACCACCACTGGTGGCAAGTAAGTCGGGCACTCTCAAAGTGGCAGTCATCACCATGCACGGTGGCCACAGACTCTCTTACTGAAGAAAGGGTAAGAGAGGAGGAGGAGGATTCATGGCTTCAAAAGCCAGCACAAACCTTGCTGGGTTGAGCCAAGTAAGCCACAGACAGGGCTCAAAAAGAACCTCCTGCTTGTCATAGACAAGGGTATGTCCCTCAATTAATAGCCAGCAGGCCTGGAAATGAACCACTGGCCCATAGAGGACAGCGTGCCGCTGGTCATTAGCCAGCACTCTCCTGAGACAGGCAGGCTGGTAAACCAGTGCACATTTCTTCTGCTAGTTTCATACAACTTGTAGGTTCTTTGCAACTTCTTGCAGCACTTAGCTTTTATGCTTCCAGCTCTCATGCGTGCTAATTAAAACTAACGGTATAGAGAACTTAGAAAGAAGAGACCGACAAGGGCTGTGTCACCCACTGTCAAGGTGGTGCCCATCAAGGCAGGCAGCATTTGCCTCAGAGCTGAACTCAGTGAATTCCCACATGAGCAGCGATAAGGCGGTTAGAGCAGTTTCTCAGTGGAACGGGCTTCCTCGGGAGGTGGTGGGTTCTCCATCTTTGGAAATTTTTAAACAGAGGCTGGATAGCCATCTGATAAAGAGGCTGATTCTGTGAAGGTTCAAGGGGGTGGCAGATGACAGTGGATGAGCGACAAGGTTGTGACTGTCCTGCATAGTGCAGGGGGTTGGACTAGATGACCCATGAGGTCCCTTCCAACTCTATGATTCTATGCTTCTAAGGCACAGAAGTCCTTACCTGTGCCTCGCTTGCCAATGCCCACTGCCTTGGACCGGGACCCCAGAAAGGGTTTCCAATAGGCCGGCTTGTAGGACGCTGCAGCGAAAGGGTTGTATCTTCTCCGAGGGAATTTTCTCTTGATCTCAGTTAGCTGCGGGAACCTCATAATTATCTCCTTCAGCAGCTTCACTTTGTCTTCTGCGAAGAGCATCCCATCCGGGCTCTGGCCGCTCATTTTGGCCGCCACTACCTTAAGCCGTGGGTTGATGAAGCCGAGAACCAAGGAGCGCTGCTTGAAGAGCAGTCTGCTATTGATGCTGCCAATGAAGCGAATGAGATGGCGGGACCACTCACGCAGCTCCATGGGATCCACCGGCTCACCCCTCTCCATGGCTTCCTCCGCCATCTCATAGACGGTCATGGCTGGTGCCAGCATGTCCAGAACCTCTTCCTGCAGCAAGAGGACAAAGTACATCTCACGCCGGAGCGAGATCTGTTGATGGTTGTTCAGCAAGGACAAGATGCGTGGGTTGACCTGCGGGGTCTCAGATGATCTGTCAGGCAGGACAGGACGGGGGCAAGTGGATTTCAGCTGCTGTGCCATTTTTCTTGGCATGGTGCTCTGGCACTGCATCCACCAGTGCACCACCGACTCACATGGTGTCCACTCCTTAGGAACTGAACAGCTGCTGTCGATGAAAGAAGAGCGTTCCTCGGCACAGGCGCTCCCTGCACCATCTGGGCTCATCTCACGTCCCCTATTGTAGCTCTCTTCTCCTTCTCCATCCAAATCATCAATTCCCTCATAGCTCCTGGGGCTGCCCCGTCCTGTTGCCTCTCCATTAGGGTTCTGCCATTCCCCCCTTAGTCTATCAGTGCTCCCTCCTTCTCTGCTACGATTCTGACGGCTCCTTTCACTGCCCCGTGGAGAACTCCTCCTGCCTCCAGCCTCATCCAGTTCCCTCGCCCGGCGCCTGGAGCTTCCCGACCGCTCCTGCCTCTCCTCTCTCTTGGGACTGCCCCAGGCACTCTGTTTTCTAATGGGGCTGTGGTGTTCTCTCCCCCTCCTCTCAGTCCTGCCCCACCTGCTTCCAGTCCCACCAGAGGTACCTGCCACCTGCTCTCTGCTCGGTCTTATGTCTCTCACAGAACTGCCCAAGCTCCTGCGTTCTCTGCTAGGGCTCTGACTTTCCTTTTCCCTCTTCCCTCCAGCCCCGCCTGGACTCCCCTCCCTTCCTGGGCTCCCCCAGGTCCTTCTCTCTCCATTGGGGCTCTGCTTCCTAGGGAGATCTCTGGGGCCATCCCTAGCCCACTGCTCTGGGCTGGCACTCCGGCGGCGACCTTCTTCCATTCTCTCAGGGCTGCTCCACCTGCCACCGCCGCGCCTAGGCGGACGCTGCCTCCGAGGCTGCTCGAAACCCTCGGGGCCCTCATCAGGTGGGCCGCCCCATGGCATCGGGGCATCAGGCCTGTGCCTTGGCTCGCCTGGGGGACGGTTCCAGGGCCGGCCTCTCCAGTTCCCTCGCAGTGGCCTCCAGTCCCAAGGGCCGGATGGGAAGGGCGGCCCAGGCCCCCCTTCCATCTCGGGAGGAGGCCCCATGGGGCCCCAGTCAGGCGGTCCCCCAGGGCCCCAATCGGGGGGTCCTCCAGGCCCCCAGTCGGGCGGCCCTCCGGGGCCCCAATCGGGGGGTCCTCCTGGCCCCCAATCGGGGGGTCCCCCGGGGCCCCAATCCGCCGGTCCTCCGGGGCCCCAGTTGGGCGGCCCGTCCCAGCGGCCTCTCCTGGCGGACGGCGGGCCGCCCCAGGCCTCTTCCCCGTTCCCGGGACCCCAGGCTTGGCCCCGTTTGGGGCCCAGGCGGTTCTTCCCGCGGCGGCTGGGCGCCTTATACTTGGCGGCCCGCGACATACTCCCCGACGATGCCGACACGACTCGAAGCCGCCTAGGCCCCCCCGGAAGTACCCAGCCCTGCTTCCGCTTCCGTTCAGATATTTAGGCGCCAAGATCGGAGTCGACGCAAGGAAAGCGGCAGCTCACTGTCGTCACGGAAACCACAAGAGGCTTCCGCTTCCGGGTCGTCTGTCTGGGGCCGTCAGTGGAGGAGAAGGGAGAAAGAGCGCGCTGGAGTATTGGCGCATGCGTATCAGTGGCGCATGCGTATCAGTGGTCGACGATGCTATTCTGGCGTTTATGATGGAGCCAAATGGCAGCTGGTCAAATTGTTTTTGTTGTTAATGTCTTCGTTGTTGTTATTACACCGCAGTTCTGCTTAATTTAAAATAACATAAAATTGATATTTTTGAACATAAAACCCAAGTATATAAACCTCAATCTTAAAACTGCTTCTCACCCATTCTGCTTGGTCTTGTGTATTAATATTTTTGTTAATATCTTTGCTTGTTTTAAATCCTGACACTAAACCAAATTCTTTCAACTGAATCCTTTATACCACTATTCCTTTCAGGAAGTCTTCACAAGTTAAGACGGAATACTTTGTAAAAACTCCTAGCTTGGGTGGAGACAGATGGGGCCAGCAACTAGTCTCTCTTAATTATTTATTTTCACAACTGGGAAAGTGTGTGCCATTAATTACTAACATGGACAGTTTTATTTCTCCAATATTTTTGTAAACTACAACTGATCTCAAAAGGGGAATCGCCAAGGGTAATTATCATAAGGCATAATATAGCTTGATTTGGATATTATGACACAGTTTACTAATTTGTCACAATTTACTTTACATAGAATCAGAGTGGGAAGGGGTCACACAGGCCATCTGGTCCAACCCCCTGCTCAATGCAGGATCAGCCCAAAGCATCCAAGAAAAGCGTGTATCCAACCTTTGCTTGAAGACTGCCAGTGAGGGGGAGCTCACCACCTCCTTAGGCAGCCTATTCCACTGCTGAACTACTCTGACTGTGAAATTTTTTTTCCTAATATCTAGCCTATATCCTTGTACTTGTGGTTTAAACCCATTACTGCATGTCCTTTCCTCTGCAGCCAACAGAAACAGCATCCTGCCCTCCTCCAAGTGACAACCTGTCAAATACTTAAAGAGGGCTATCATGTCCCCTCTCAACCCCCTTTTCTCCAGGCTGAACATTCCCAAGTCCCTCAACCTATCTTCATAGGACTTGGCTCCAGAAGAGAGCAAACGTTGTTCCGATCTTCAAGAAAGGGAGGAAGGATGACCTGGGAAACTATAGACCAGTGAGTCTGACCTCTTGTGGGTAAGATAATGGAGCAGATATTAAAGGGAGCGATCTGCAAACATCTGGAGGACAATTTGGTGATCCAAGGAAGTCAGCATGGATTTGTCTCCAACAGGTCCTGTCAGACCAACCTGGTTTCCTTTTTTGACCAAGTGACAGGTTTCCTGAATTGTGGAATTACGGTTGATGTTGTTTACTTGGATTTTAGTAAAGCTTTTGATAAGGTTCCCCATGATGTTCTGATGGATAAATTGAAGGACTGCAATCTGGATTTTCAGATAGTTAGGTGGATAGGAAATTGGTTACAGAACCGCACTCAAAGAGTTGTTGTCAATGGTGTTCTGGAGGGAGGTGAGTAGCGGGGTACCTCAGGGCTCGGGGCTCGGTTCGGTACTTTTTTAAGAACGAGACCTTGGGGTACTTTTTTTAAGAACGAGACCTTGGGGTACTTGTGGATTGTAAACTAAACATGAGCAGGCAGTGTGATGCAGCGGTAAAAAAGGCAAATGCCATTTTGGGCTGTATCAACAGGGGCATCACATCAAAATCACTAGATGTCATAGTCCCATTCTATACGGCACTGGTCAGACCAAACCTGGAGTACTGTGTGCAGTTATGGAGGCCTCACTTCAAGAAGGACGTAGATAAAATTGAAAGGATACAGAGGAGAGCGACGAGAATGATCTGGGGCCAAGGGACCAAGCCCTATGAAGATAGGTTGAGGGACTTGGGAATGTTCAGCCTGGAGAAAAGGAGGTTGAGGGGGGACATGATAGCCCTCTTTAAGTATTTGAAAGGTTGTCACTTGGAGGAGGGCAGGACGCTGTTCACATTGGCTGCAGAGGAAAGGACACGCAATAATGGGTTTAAACTACAAGTACAACGTTATAGGCTAGATATCAGGAAAAAAATTCACAGTCAGAGTAGTTCAGCAGTGGAATAGGCTGCCTAAGGAGGTGGTGAGCTCCCCCTCACTGGCAGTCTTCAAGCAAAGGTTGGATACACACTTTTCTTGGATGCTTTAGGATGCTTTGGGCTGATCCTGCGTTGAGCAGGGGGTTGGACTAGATGGCCTGTATGGCCCCTTCCAACTCTATGATTCTATGATTCTATCTTCGTCGCTCTCCTCTGTACCCTTTCAATTTTATCTACATTCTTGAAGTTAGGCCTCCAGAACTGCACACAGTACTCCAGATGTCGTCTGACCAGTGCCGTATACAATGGGACTATGACATCTTGTGATTTTGATGTGATGCCCCTGTTGATACAGCCCAAAATGGCATTTGCCTTTTTTACTGCTGCATCACACTGCCTGCTCATGTTTAGTTTACAATCCACAAGTACCCCAAGGTCTTGTTCACACGCAGTGTTACCGAGAAGCGTATCCCCAATCCAGTAGGCATGCTTTTCATTTTTCTGACCCAGATGAAGAACTTTACACTTATCTTTATTAAATTGCATCTTGTTCTCATTTGCCCATGTCTCGTTGAACTCTGTCCCTATCGTCCGGAGTATTTGCCAGTCCTCCCCATTTGGTGTCATCTGCAAACCTGATGAGTAGTCCCTCCACCCCCTCATATAGATCATTAATATGTTAAAAAGTACTGGGCCGAGCATCGAGCCCTGAGGTACCCTGCTACTCACATCTCTCCAGTCTGATGAAACACCATTGACAACAACTCTTTGAGTGCAGTTCTCTAACCAATTCCCTATCTACCTAACTATCTGAAAATCCAGATTGCAGTCCTTCGATTTATCCATCAGAACAGGGGTAGTCAACCTGTGGTCCTCCAGATGTCCATGGACTACAATTCCCATGATCCCCTGCCAGTGTTTGCTGCTGGGGCTCATGGGAATTGTAGTCCATGATCATGTGGAGGTTGACTACCCTTGCATCAGAACATCATGAGGAACCTTATCAAAAGCTTTACTAAAATCCAAGTAAATGACATCAACCGATCCAGCAAACCTGTTACTTGGTCAAAAAAGGAAACCAGGTTGGTCTGACAGGACCTGTTGGAAACAAATCCATGCTGACTTCCTTAGATCACCAAATTGTCCTCCAGATGTTTGCAGATCTTTCCCTTTAATATCTGCTCCATTATCTTACCCACAACAGAGGTCAGACTCACTGGTCTATAGTTTCCCGGGTCATCCTTCCTCCCTTTTTTTAAGATCGGAATAACGTTTGCTCTCTTCTGTACATTTATGATCCCTATTCCATTTAGTCTAAGGAAGAGTGCAGGTACTCGAAAGCTCATGCCTTGAATTTATCTTTCTTGGTCTTAAAGGAGCCTGATTGGACTCTATTTTTGTTGAACAATAATAATAGGACTAAGCAGAGAAGATCATATTCAAACCAAGTAAACTATCGAACAGACCCATGGTTAGTCAGTTCAGGTGAATAGGTTCAAGGGAGGAGGTTTGGGGCCCAGTAAATCAACCCCAACTAAATGCCTGGTGGAGGAACTCCCTTTTGCAGACCGTGCGGAACTTTTCTTGGTTTTACTTCCATTATGGCCCTGATCTCTGGAGTTCGTTCCACCAGGTGGGGGCCACGATAAAGAAGGCTCTGGCCCTGGTTGAGGTCAAGCGGACTTCCTTGTGGCCAGGGATCACGTGGTGGAGTGCAGATCTCATTAAGGGGTGTAGGCAGAGAGGCAGTCGCTCAGCTACACTGGGTCCAGACCGCTTCTGGCCTTATAGATAATTACCAAACCTTAAGCCTTATTCAGAATTCGACTAGAAACCAGTGCAGTTGTTCACGAATGGGCTGGATGTGGGACCTTCATGGTGTTGCTGTGAGGACCCTGGCTGCTGCATTCTGGACCAGATGTAGTTTCTGGATCAAAGTTACGGGTAGGCTTGCATCAAGCTCTATGATTCTATGAGCTTAAAGGCTGAAAATAATTTTTAAGGACTTTATCCATGAAGATCTGGTTTTTTTTTCTTTTACCTAAAAGACAGTTGAAAGAAAATGTTAGATCAGTTCTTGACATAATGGAATATTTGGATCAAATCAATGAAAAGCAAGCAGAAATGTTTCTTGGAGAAAATGTTTTTAAATGGGTGGAATCAATTTACATCTCACAGTCAGCAACGTTAATAGGGAATGGAACCACATGAAATACAGAAAGGGATTAGATAAGGATGTCCATTGTCCCTTCTGTTGTATATCTTTTGAATAGTAGTATAGAGCCTCTTGTGGCGCAGAGTGGTAAGGCAGCAGACATGCAGCCTGAAAGCTCTGCCCATGAGGCTGGGAGTTTGATCCCAGCAGCCGGCTCAAGGTAGACTCAGCCTTCCATCCTTCCGAGGTCGGTAAAATGAGTACCCAGCTTGCTGGGGGGTAAACGGGAATGACTGGGGAAGGCACTGGCAAACCACCCCGTATTGAGTCTGCCATGAAAACATTAGAGGGCGTCACCCCAAGGGTCAGACATGACTTGGTGCTTGCACAAGGGATACCTTTATCTTTACCTTTTAAGGCAAAAAACCCCCAAAAAAACAAGACTCACTTGATGCAGGCCTACCCTTAACTTTGATCCAGAAACTACAGCTGGTCCAGAATGCAGCAGCCAGGGTCCTCACAGCTGTTTAGACGGAATTTCTTTTGAATTAATTTCATCCCATTGGTTCTGGTCCGTCCCTTTGGGGCAAGAGAGGACAACTCTGCCCCATCCTTTATATGGCACCCTTTTGAGTACTTGAAGATGGTAACAGAAAATTGTGGTTTGATCCCAAACTCAGGAGTCCTTTGGGTTTTGTTAGTATTGTGCATGCCTGTGGCAAGCAAGAGCCTTTTACAGCATAAACGCCTACTCAGCAGAGGGCAGAGCTAGCAGTCAGCTCCTGCGATAATCCTTCCAAAACGATGTGAAGAACTTGTAGTCATTATTCAGTATAAATATAATTCTTTTGCAAGTTAAGGTCTTGGCTCTCTTTGCATATATTATTATTATTATTATATTATTATATTGTATTGGCCCCCTTCCATGACTCTGGTAACTTTTCACTTTGAAGAATAGAGTTCATTGTACTTTGTAATGGCTGTAAGAGTTTGTCTTCAGAAGTATAGTTCTGGTAGGCTATCTGGGCCAGCTACTTTTCCTGGTTTAATTTTGTTTTATACCTTTCACAACTTCGCGTATTGTTATAGGGCCTTTAATCATTTGTCTTTATTGTTTTGTAATATCAGGTACATTTTGCTTTCCAATATATATTTTCTCCCCCTTCAAGGATTGCTGCCTTTTCTTCCATCTCCACCAAGTGAAGCTATTAGCACCCTATCGGACCTCAGAATACCTCACCACAGTGATCTATGCAGTGGTCACCTCTGGACTGGATTACTGCATGCCGCCCTTCCCTTATCCCTGCTCCAGAAACTACAATTGGTCCAAAATGGAGCTGCTCGTGTTCTCTTACATACACGATGGAGGGCCCATATTGCTTCCATCCTCCAGCAGCTGCACTGGCTACCAGATGAGTACCAGATCAGGTTTAAGGTTCTAGTACTCACCTTCAAGGCCTTATGCAGTCAAGGTCCTGCATATCTCTAGAACCTTCTGCTTGCCTGTACTCTGTGAAGAGCAACTCACTCCATGTACTCTTAACAACCTGGTAATTCCTGGACCCAAGAAATCCATCCGGCCTCGACCAGAGCCAGAGCTTTCTCATCTGTGTTTCCAGCCTGGTGGAATGAGCTCCTCAACAAGATCAAGGCCCTATTGGAACTTAAACAGTTCCGTATGGCCTATGAAATGAAGTTCTGCCAGGCTTTTGGATAAGACCAGCAATGAGGACCCCTAACATCGACTCTATTGCCAGGGAATGAAACAACAGCTCATAATATGTCAATCAATCAAACAAACTTTATTACAATCGTTCAGTTATATGAAGTCGATACATAGACCAAAATAATATGGTCATTTAATGTAATACAATTCAAAACAGATCATAAAATAGAAGTTTATGCTACTTTAGAGCAGTGGTCCCCAACCTGCGGTCCGGAGACCAGGACCGGTCTGTGGATCATTTGGTACCGGGCAGTGGCTCCTCCTCGTCCTCCTCCGTGGCTGCTGCCTCTGGGGCTGCCCTGCCAGTCTGCCTCCGGCTCATCTTTGGTGCTCTCCGGTGGCCACCATGGCTGGGGCTCCCCTTGGCATGGCACTGCGCAGCTGCTGCTGGCAGCGCCTCCCAGTGGGTGGTGGGAAGTCAGGGGCGCTGGCAGGAAAGCAAGCGGAGCAGGGACTCAGGCAGTGGTGGCCCTCGGCAAAAGACTAGCCCCCCCCACCCGGGCCTCAGTAAAATTGTCAAGTGTTGACTGGTCCCCGGTCCCAACCTTTTTATCACTGGGGACTACTCAACGCCGGGGACCACTCACCGGGGACCACTCAATGCCTTTTACTGAGGCCCGGTGAGGGTGGGTAGTTTTCTCCTCTACTCTCAACCACTGCCCTAACGCTCTCTGATCGCTATGGTAATGTTTAAACATCCCTTCAAAATAAGATACAGACACGCCACAACAAGGAACATAAGGAACATTTTACTTTCATGGAAATTTTAACTCGTGACAATGACAAATCAATGGGAACCCTGAGCTTGTTTCTCTGCAACGAGATAGTCCCATCTGGGAGTGATGGGAGTCCGCAGCCCACAGGTTGGGGATCGCTACTTTAGAGCATTGGATTTTTATGGCAGCGGCACAAAACTTAGCCAGCTGAGTTGTCACCTGGGGGGACTCATCACTTAGCAGCCTCTTTGCTCGATCTACACCATGATGTCCTGGCAACTTTTTAAGGAGAGGTTCAATCAAGTTGCCACGAATGTCTACATCAGCAGGGCAGTGGAACAATATATGCTCTCTTGTATCATTTTTGCCACTCCCACGAGAACATTTGTCTCAGTGTAAGGGGAATGTTCTCATAGCAACCCTCTACAAGAGCTGAAGGCAAGATGGAGCATCTTGCAAGGGTAAATTGCCCTTCTTTGTTTACTTATTACCAGCTGAGACAGATAAGTGGCACGGGCCAGAACATTTGTTTTAACTAGAGCAGGGGTAGTCAAATTGCGGCCCTCCATATGTCCGTGGACTACAATTCCCAGGAGCCCCTGCCAGCATTCGCTGGCAGGGGCTCCTGGGAATTGTAGTCCACGGACATCTGGAGGGCCGCAGTTTGACTACCCCTGAACTAGAGGAAGCAAAAGTAAATCAAAGACTGAGGGAAGGGGGCACAGGGATAGGATGAAGTGGCATTCAAAGGAAAAGGAAAGTGTTGGATCATCAGTTACTCCCTGCTGAGAGTTACTCCCTGCCTGGGAGGTGTGGTGCTTGCCAGGAACAAAGATTAAAGATATTATGGCTAGATGCCCAAACTGGTCATACCATTCGTGATGGTCCATGTGTGAACGAACAACATGACCATGAACACAACTGCACCATGCTAGCAGGGGCTAATGGGAATTGTAGTCCATTAACATATGAGGAGCCACAGTTTGAACACCCCTGATATAGGCATCTGAAGCATCTCACCCAGGTTCATGCCAAAAAATGTTCTTTCCCAACTTGGATAAGTGAAGTCCATCCTGTGCTAGCAGGCCTTCTTCTAGAAAACCTGTCTCGTGATTCCAGAATCCAAATCCCACCTGCCATTACCACCAACACACCTCCATTATCTTCAGCTCCCAACTCTTTCCTCTTCCCCTTAAAGGCGGAATCAAAGTGAAAACCACTTATGGCCCCATTCATTTCAGTTGACCCCCAAGATCTTCATAGCTTTAATAAATGTTAATGGACTACAATTCCCATTAGCCCCTGCTAGCATGGTGCAGCTGGACAGATACTTATCCTGGGTGCTTGAGACTGCATTGAACGGGGTGGGACTAGATGCCCTTTGTGGCCCCTTCCCATTCTAGGATTCTATGAGTCTAGTTCAGCAGTGGGAGGGGCTGCCTCAGGAGGTGGGGAGCTCCCCCTCGCTGGCAGTCTTCAAGCAGCGGCTGGACAGATCCTTATCCTGGATGCTTGAGGCTGACCCTGCATTGAGCAGTGGGTGGGACTAGATGGCCTGTTTGGCCCCTTCCAACTCTAGGATTCTAGGATTTTCAGAGACATCCAGCACAAGCCAGCCAACTTACAATTAGATTTAATCCAGGGTGAAGAATCATTGGGGGCAAATTATCCCAAACACCGTCAAGATCTGTCTCTCCAGGATGCTCTTGGAAGTATATTTTACGCTCTCCTTTTTTCTCTTTGGCTGATATGCAGCTGCTCCCCAATATTTTTGCCTCCCAGAGGTCATGCAGAGGTCATGTCAAGCTATTCCCTCCACCCTCTCTGGTTAATTGGCAAAGCGTTCTACACAATTTGAGAGTTCCCAAATTGTCACCTGCTCCTACCTTATCTGTAGCTCATCACTTGCATAAGAACAGCAATATTACTATGAATTGGAGCAACCTTTCTAACTGTTTTACCATTAAGAAAGCCATGAAACATTATTCAGGCTTTGAGAAACCCCAGAAGAATACGGTAGGGAAGCATAGCCTACCCAGGGCCCCTCCCCTCCCTACCCCCTCCAGGCCCAGTACTGGCCATTTTAGGAAGGGGGTTGATGTGACTATAGTTTTTAAAATGGATATAAAAAAATTAATTAACTCCTACCCATTTGGGAAACCTTTCCAGGGCTGGCAAGAAATTCCAGGTTTTCCCAAAACTCTGAGTGCCCAAGGATGCCTTTAGCAAAAAATAGTTGGAGAGGAGGTGCCTGGGGGACATGAAAGCGTGATGATAAAGGTGACAATAGCATAAGCCAATTGCAAAGCCTATATAAGGAAATCCTCTTCGGACGTATTCTATAATGCAAAGCATACGGGAATGGGACCTCCTCATTTCCTGCTGGATTGCCAAAACTCCTAAGACAATAAGACAATATTGTTTATAATGTTCAACACAAACAACATTGTGTGTGCACACATGCAACACACATAGCTAGCAGTGAACATGACAAGATCCTCAATGAAATCAGAGTCCAGTAGTGCCTTTAAGACCAACAAAGATTTATTCAGGGCGTGAGCTTTCGAGTGCAAGCACTCTTCCTCAGACTATGACTATAAGAAACATGACAGGGAATATAGAGCAAAAATCAATTCTGTCACATCAGTAGACTGTGTCCCAACCAAATACAGCCAATGGTGGCACAGTCTTAAAGGTGCTCCTGGACTCTGATTTTATTGTGCTACTTCAGACCAACACGGCTACCCATTTGAATCTATGACAAGATCCACTTTGTATTGAAATCACAATTCGCTCCTTAGAGCAGGGGTAGTCAACCTGTGGCCCTCCAGATGTCCATGAACTACAATTCCCATGAGCCCCTGCCAGCTGGCAGGGGCTCATGGGAATTGTAGTCCATGGGCATCTGGAGGGCCGCAGGTTGACTACCCTCGGCCTCCCCATGGCGCGTCCCGGCAGATGCGCATGCGGTCTTGCTGCTTTCCGAAGCTGACCAGAGAAAGGATCCGAAGCCGTAGCCGTGCGGCGGTCCAACGCGCATGCGCAGCCGAGTCCGAACGGGGGAAAGCAATGCGCCTGCTCGCAAACCTCTCTTTACGCTCCGCCCTCACGCATGCTCAATGCTGCACCAGAGGCTCCTAAACGGGCGCGCGTAGATCGGGCAGTCGGGTTTTGCCCGTCGCTTGCGCGGGGCATTGTGGGAGTGATTAAGGAAGTAAAATGGCGGACCTGGCCAACGAAGGTAGGCGGCCCGGCTGAGGCGGGAAGGGCGGCGGGGGAGGGAAAGGGGGGGCGGGGCCTTCCCGGGCGAGATGGGGGGGAGACGCCTCCTCAGCGGAGAGAGGGGCGAGAGGGCGCCCGAGCATGGGCAGAGGGCGGACAGCGCCCCCGGAGCAGGCTGCGGCCGTGGCCTGAGCTGCGTCTCCGCCCTTGGCAGGGCGCGAGCAGAGTCTCCGGAGCATGTGCAGAGGGCCCGGCGCCCCGAGGCGAGGCGGGCTTCCGCCCTTCCGCAGGCCTCTCCTCGCCCGGCCCCGGGGAAGGGGCTTCGTCGCAACTGCGGCCCTTGCCTCAGCCTGCCCGGCAAGGCGCGACTTCCGAGGGGGGGGGGCAGGGATGGAGAACGACCGGCCTCTGAGCACGTGCAGAGTGCTGCTGAGAACCGGAGTCGCGAGAGGAGCGCCCTCGGTCTCGTGCCCCAAAGCGCGCGGGAAGGCCTGCGAGGTCCCTCGGCTGTCCGCCCGCAGGTTCTGGCGCCGTGAGACGGATGCGGCCACGGAAGACCCCGAAATTCCCGGTCGGAAGGCGCCTCTGCCGCCGCGGGGAGCGGGAGCGCCTCCAGTTCCCAAGCACCGCCCCACCCCCCCTAAGCCCAGCCTTGCCCACTCAGCCTGGCAGCCCCGCTCCAGTCTCAACGCAAGGCCTTTCCTGTCACCCCCTGCTTGACCCTTTCCCCTGGAGATGCTGCGGGGATCAGCCCTGGTTCCTTCTGGGGGCCAAGGACCGTTTATGCCCTGGAGATTTCATGCCAGGCTACAGGCTGCAGTTTTAGTCGTGGCAGGTAGCCCCACCTCTTCCTGCACCCACATGGGGGAGCATTTGGCCCGGTGCGCCTCATCCACCCCTGATTTGTACTCCTGCATGAGAGCTGGGGCAGTGAAGTTCCCAGTGCATAAATGGTCAAGCAGAGGCTCTGCCTCTCGGCCACTGGTACCTGTCAGGCCCTCTCAGGACCATAGCTGCTGGTTCTCCATCCTGGCAAGGTGCTCCTAGCCCTGTGATCATCTTCCCCCTACAAGCCTTTTGACCCTCACTAGAATGCTGCTCTGTCCTCTCAGAAAGCTTCCCTCTGGAGGGAATAAGCTCTTCCCGTCCTGTGCACATGTGATGCTTGGGCTCTGTGGCTGGTCAATACAAGCTTCCCCTCTGCCCTGATGCCTGTCATTTGAGAGTTACAGTTTTGACGTGATGAATGGGAGCTGCTGATTAACCTTAGTTTGCTGCTCTTCCCCATCCCATTGAGAGGCTTTTCCATGGTTAATTCTCTCTCATGTATTTGAAATTCACCTTTTGCATTGGTATGTCTTGTGTGTTAGACTGATCGGAGGCGTGCTTGGGTGTGTTGAGTGCTATCAAATTGCTTCTGAATTGAGACAACCCTATCTGTAACCATCTAAATAAAAGCAGTAAGGGTTCATGGGAGGAGTTGGGTGTTAAGGGTTATGGGCCAATCAGGTCCATCATTGGCACCTGCACACCTCTGACTGGCCATCCACCCATGGGCTGCTCAGTCATAGAATCATAGAATAATAGAGAAGGGGCCTCCTGGGTCATCTAGTCTAACCCCCTGCACTTCGCAGGACAGTCAGATTAGAACTCCTGCCCCTAATGGTCTTCCCACAATTCTGCCATTTCCTCGCAGTCTCTGGCCCCTCAGACACCTTTCCTGAGGTGAGTGAGCTGCCAGGGATGCATGGGGTCTCATCAGCTTTGCCCTCCTGAGGCAATGGCTCCTGCCTACAGAGCTTAGGGAAGCCAGCCTGTGTCTTCTCTGAGGGGGAGCACCTGTCAAACCATCACGTCAACCACCACCTTCCCCCTCTTACGGACCCTGAGGCACACTGGCCACTGGGCTGTCCAAAACCACCCGCCTGATATGGAGGCACATGCCTCTATGCCACTTCTTACCAACTAGCCTCTCCTTCCACTTCCCACCCCCAGGCTCTACTGCCCGTTGTATTCCTGGATACATTGGGCTTTACCCCTAGTGAATTAATAACTTTAAAAATGTCTAACCCTTAATATTCTTGCTCAGGCCTTGCAGACTGAGGGCCATGGTGGGAGGAGAAACATGAGGAACTTCTGGAGAACATCTGCTCAGGGGATGCTCCTCAGGTTCCTATGATTGTCCAGTGTGCTGTGATTGTAGGACTTTAGAACTCATTTTGGATCATATTACCTCTAGGAAATATCCTGGCTTCATAAAGGGCTGTGGTTAGCTGACAAGAGGTACAGTTCACTAACGGCAGCAAATTACATTGGCTGAGGAGCAGAACTTCCTGGTTGGCTCACAATTTAATGCATTCCAAGAAGTTGAGAGGTAACCATGGACATTTGCTGGAGGTATTTTAAATATTTGTGAGCTGACAGGGCAATTTGCAGTGGCCAGAATGTGCTGGCCTTGGTTGCAAACATGCTGCTGTAAAACGTTTGGATTGAGCTTTGAATACTTTCTTCACAGTCCCCATACCTGGATACCTTTGGCTTGGAATAAAGTTTGAGTTCAGTGGCACTTTTAAGACCAACCAAGTTTAATTCTGGGTATAATTATCAAGGTGTCACTGGACTCAAACTTTGTTCTGTTGCTTCAGACTAACACAGCAACCCACTGAATATTTTTTGGTTTAAATGAGGATGGACTTGGCTCTCTGCTCTCCCATGAAATGCAGGGCTGGGTCCTACAGATCAATTCTGCTAGTAGCAGTGCTTGTGCTAGCAGAGCAGATTTGCAGGATGTAGCCCTTTGCCCACTATTGATATGCTTACCTGTTTCTAGTGAAATTGAAATAATTTGGCTGTTGGGACATTTGGTCCAAAAGAGGAAATCTTGGTTGCTAATGCAGAGGCAGTTTGCAGTTGGAAAGCCATGTGTGCACTCTCTGTGTATCAGGAGGAAAAGCTTTCCTTCTGTTCATATCTTTGCAGAAAAGCCAGCCATTGCGCCTCCTGTCTTTGTGTTCCAGAAGGATAAAGCACAAAAGGTAAGAAAGCTTCATGCCTTAACCATATCCATAATTAAAAGTTGTTATCCATTTTTACTCGCAAGTTCTGGCTTGAATAGGCTGGACCTGTGACTTTTTATTTACTTCACTTCTGGTCTGCATTTCTTGCTGAGACTCAGGGCAGATTTTTGTGCTTTTGTCTTCCTTTTCCACATTGCCTTGCCTGCAACTGGAGGCTGGCGAGTGCATGAAAGCAGACACTTAGCACAGGTGCTGTTCAAGCTACCTTCACTTGCAGGCAGTATTCTGTATAATGCACATAGCTCGCCATTTGACTTTTTTTCCCCCAGGAAACACTCAGTAGCGCTTGTGCTGGCTGCCTTTCAGGGAGGCTTGCCTGCCGCGAATTATTTGTGTATCAGTGGTGTTGGTGTTGGGGTGTCCATCCAAGAAATCTGGGTGTCAGCTGAGATAGACACAGGGTGGAAAAGAGCTCCTTGCTGGCTTAGAGGGTCACGAGAAACAACACCTAGTTAAAAAGCTGTCGGGGAGTGCTGCTGCTGCTGACCAGGTGAGGCTATTGTGCTGCTGAGTGAGGTGATTGCTGGGAGGATTAAAAAGGGCTGCTCTTCGCCAAAGGCAGAGCTCAGACAACTGAGAGCACGTGGAGAGAGCTGTTGGGGAGTGCAGCTGCTGCTGACCAGATGAGGCTATTGTGGTGCTGAGTGAGGTGATTGCTGGGTTATTGCTGGGAGGATTAAAAAGGGCTGCCCCTCGCAAGAGGGCTCTTGGCCTGGGGCTCGCGGCCTAGCAATTAGAATCAGTAGATTATATTTCCCTAGTAGTTGCACTATCTAGAAGTTACAATGGGCCTCCAGGACACTCATCCCATCATCTGCTGTGAGTGTGACATGATTGCCTTCCTCCCTGAAGACAAGATGGACTACATCTGCCCCAAATGTAAGCTGGTAAAATTTTTGGAGGAAAGGATTAGGGGCTTAGAAGAGAGTTATTTGTTGTTGTTGTTGTTAGGTGCAAAGTCGTGTCCGACCCATCGTGACCCCATGGACAATGATCCTCCAGGCCTTCCTGTCCTCTACCATTCCCCGAAGTCCATTTAAATTTGCAAGAGGATTATTACTCTGACCCAAATTAAGAAAGGGGAGGAGTTCATAGACCAGAGCTGTGCAACTCTGAATAAAGAGGATACAACCAGTCCTGAAGAGGATAAGGGGATTGACCTCATTATGGAGCCTCTGCAGACAGTTAGGAAAAAGACTCAATGGCGTAGAGTGAGACGGTGTTCGGGGCCTTTGGAGCTCCAGAATAGATTTCAGGTCAACGAGGGAAGAGGTCCCAAAACAAAGTCTAAGACAAAGTGAAGAGGCCACGGGGATAGAAGGAAATGGTGTTGAGAAGGAAAAAAAAGGAGAGTACTGGTAATTGGAGATTCCCTGCTAAGAGGAGTGGATCGCTATGTGGCTGGGCCTGACCACCTAACCCGAGAGGTGTGTTGCTTGCCAGAAGCAAAAATTAAAGACGTTTCAGAACGGCTGCCCAAACTCCTCAAATCTACGGATCGCTACCCATTTGTGATGGTCCATGTGAGAACGAATGACATGTCCGTGAATACCATCGCTCCTATTAAAACAGACTATCAAGATCTAGGGAGGAAGCTCAAGCAAATGGGGGCACAAGTGGTATTCTCTTCAATCTTGCCTGTCAGGGGAAGAGGAATGCGTCGAGAAAGGAAGATAATGGAGGTGAATCAGTGGCTGCGTAATTGGTGCCGGCAGGAGAGATTTGGTTTCTTGGACCAGGGGATAGGCTTTCTTGAGGAAGGCTTACTAGCACCTGATGGACTGCACTTATCGAAGTTGGGGAAGAATGTGTTTGGCAGGAACCTGGGGAGATTCATCAGGAGAGCTATAACCTGAAGCCACAAGAGGAAGATGTTCAACATAGGGAGTGTAAGGAAGGAGACCGATCGGGAGCAGCCCAACCAGGAAGGCCAGCTCATAGGGAAACAAAAGTAAGAGGATTCAGATGCCTTTATACTAACGCCCAAAGCATGGGCAAGAAGAAGGAAGAGCTGGAACTTCTCATGCTGATGGAAAAGTATGATCTAGTAGGCATCACAGAAACTTGGTGGAATGATTCTCATGACTGGAATGTAATAGTGGATGGATATGAACTGTTCAGAAAAAACAGAATAGATTGAAGAGGAGGAGGAGTGGCACTGTATGTGAGGAAAGGGCATACCTATCAGGAAATTCTAGTGAAGGAGAGTATATCTACAGTGGAAAGCATCTGGGTGAAAATAAGTGAGGGGAAAACAAACAGTGTGGTGGTTACTGTCTGCTACCGACCGCCTGACCAACGAGAGGATGTGGATGCTGTACTTTGTGAGCAGCTTGAGAAAATATCCAAGTGGCAGCACCTTGTCATCATGGGTGACTTCAGTTTCCCAGATGTGTGCTGGGAAACAAACTCTGTGAAGCGTCCTCAGTCATGCAACTTTCTGACCTGCCTGGCTGACAATTTCATTTATCAAATGGTAGATGAACCCACAAGAGGTTCAGCCACACTGGACTTAATACTGACCAACAGGCAAGAGTTGGTGGATGAGGTAAAGGTGGTGGGGACCCTAGGGGGAAGTGACCATGTCCTCATAGAATTCTTTTTGAGATGGGGAGGCAAGGAAGCTTGTAGCCAGTCTCGGATGTTGGATTTTCGTTGGACAAACTTTAATAAACTCAGAGACATGAGTGTCATACCATAGATGAGAATGCTGGAAGGGAAGGGAGCATGTGAAGGGTGGGCGCTACTCAAACAAGAGCTATTGCATGCTCAATCAATGACTATCCCAGAAAGACGAAAACACTGCAGGAGCTCTAAGAAGCCTATTTGGATGAACAGAGAACTTCAAGAGGAACTAAGAAATAAAAGGGAAATGTTCAGGAAATGGAGGGAAGGACAGAGCTCTAAAGAAGAGTACCTACAGGTTACTAGGCACTGTAGATCAATCATCAGAAAGGCCAAAGCTGAGATTGAGCTGAGATTGGCGAGGGAAGCCCACTGTAACAAGAAAATATTTTTCAGTTATGTGAGGAGCAAACGTAAAGTAAAGGAGGCAATAGGCCCACTGTTGAGTGCAGATGGACAAACTCTAACGGAGGATGCAGAGAAAGCAGAAAGGCTCAGCATCTATTTTGCATCTGTTTTTTCTCACAGGTCAAAGGTTTTAGGCACATCTAGAGATAGCAGTAGCCAAAGGATAATGTCTGGGTGGCAGGTTGACATGGACAGAGAGGTTGTCGAGAGGCATTTAGCTGCACTGGATTTCAAATCCCCTAAGCCGGATGAAATACACGCAAGAGTGCTCAAATAACTTTCTGGAGAACTTGCAGAACCCTTGCCCATCATCTGCAGGACCTCTTTAAGGACTGGAGAGGTCCCAGAGGACTGAAAGAGAGCAAACATTATTCTGAAGGAAGGATGACCCGGGAAACTACAGGCCAGTGAGTCTGACCTCTGTTGTGGGGAAGATAATGGAGCAGATATTAATGGGAGAGATCTGCAAACATCTGGAGGACAATTTGGTGATCCAAGGAAGTCACCATGGATTTGTCTCCAACAAGTCCTGTCAGACCAAACTGGTTTCCTTTTTTGACCAAGTAACAGGTTTGCTGGATTGTGGAAATTCAGTTGATGTTGTTTACTTGGATTTTAGTAAAGCTTTTGACAAGGTTCCCCATGATGTTCTGATGGATAAATTGAAGTACTGCAATCAGGATTTTCAGATAGTTAGGTGGATAGGGAATTGGTTAGAGCAGTGGTCCCCAACCCGCGGGCTGCGGCCTTGTGCTGGGCCGCGAAGGCCTTGGCGCCGGGCCGCGGCTCCCTCACCCAGCCCCCCCCTGCAGTAAAAAACTTCCCGGGCCGCAAGCTTGCGGCCCGGGAAGCTTCTTACTGTGGGAGGGGGGGGAGAGGGAATCAGTGCTGCGCATGCGCGATTTCGGCCGTGCATGCGCTGCATGCGCGGGCGTCAGTTGCCCTGCCGGTCCCCAGCCTCAAAAAGGTTGGGGACCACAGGGTTAGAGAACCGCACTCAAAGAGTTGTTGTCAATGGTGTTTCATCAGACTGGAGGAAGGTGAGTAGCAGGGTACCTCAGGGTTCGGTGCTCGGCCCGGTACTTTTTAACATATTTATTAATGATCTAGATGAGGGGGTGGAGGGACTACTCATCAAGTTTGCAGATGACACCAAATTGGGAGGACTGGCAAATGCTCCAGAAGATAGAGACAGAGTTCTACAAGATCTGAACACAATTGAAAAATGGGCAAATGAGAACAAGATGCAATTTAATAAAGATAAGTGTAAAGTTCGGCATCTGGGTCAGAAAAATGAAAAACATGCCTACTGGATGAGGGATACGCTTCTAGGTAACACTGTGTGTGAACGAGACCTTGGGGTACTTGTGGATTGTAAGCTAAACATGAGCAGGAAGTGTGATGCAGCGGTAAAAAAGGTGAATGCATTTTGGGCTGTATCAACAGGGGCATCACATCAAAATTACAAGATGTCATAGTCCCATTGTATACGGCACTAGTAAGACCACACCTGGAATACTGTGTGCAGTTCTGGACGCCTCACTTCAAGAAGGACGTAGATAAAATTGAAAGAGTACAGAGGAGAGCGACGAGGATGATCTGGGACCAAGCCCTATGAAGATAGGTTGAGGGACTTGGGAATGTTCAGCTTGGAAAAAAGGAGATTGAGAGGGGACATGATAGCCCTCAAGTATTTGAAAGGTTGTCATTTGGAGGAGGGCAGGATGCTGTTTCCGTTGGCTGCAGAGGAGAGGACACGCAGTAATGGGTTTAAACTTCAAGTACAATGATATAGGCTAGATATCAGGAAAAAAATCTTCACAGAGTAGTTCAGCAGTGGAATAGGCTGCCTAAGGAGGTGGTGAGCTCCCCCTCACTGGCAGTCTTCAAGCAAAGGCTGGATACACACTTTTCTTGGATGCTTTAGGATGCTTTGGGCTGATCCTGCGTTGAGCAGGGGGTTGGACTAGATGGCCTGTATGGCCCCTTCCAACTCTATGATTCTATAAAAAGAGACTGACTCAGGGTTAATGCCAAACTGTGTCTGAACTAGGGTTGAGTGCTCTGGCGTATTTTGGCTGCTTCGGCGTGCACCGCAGTTCGAGGCAGCCAGCGCCACAAAGGGGCGGGGTGGTGCTAGCTGGCATTTCGGCACCCCCCCCCCCTCTGCGCCGCGGCACTGGCAGTGCTCACTAAAGTGCACTGCCGCGCTCAACCCTAGTCTGAACTCCCATATTTCTCAGGTGTTGGCAAATCACAGTTCTTCATTTTGTCTGAACTGGTATACAGTGGTTGGCAGTTCTCTGCATCAGAACTGCAAACCTGTGGCTCATTTCTATAACACCAAAGTGCTCAGCCAAGCCACTGGTGGCAAAAGCAACCCTGGTGAAATGGTAAGTGCTTCACATATCTTAGTTTATCTGTTGTGGCTAGTTTTGACAGCTGCATTGCAGATGCTGGAGTTTGTTGTTGGTGACCTGGAACATATTTTTGTTGTCTTCAGAGGTGACAAGTTGGCAGCTGAAAGAGGGTGGGGGATCCATTGTTAGGAGTAGCAACCAGCTGGACCATGGTCTTGCATAGCAGGCCACTGCTCCTGAAGAACAGTTAAGCAGCCATTAAGAGCAGCAGAATGGGGAAGAGGGCCACATACAATGCTGCTGCTGGAAACAGGAAGAATCAGAGGTCTTGCTCTTGAGACCTGAAATCAGGCAGAGACCCATATGTGGACCTCAAGGCGCCTTCCCTTTCCTCTCCCCACAACAGACACCCTGTGGGGTGGGTGAGGCTGAGAGAGCCCTGATATCACTGCCTGGTCAGAAGTCCGCACTCCTAACCACTACACCAAACTGGCACTCCAGATAGTTCAGCCTTTGCGGAAAACTCACTCCCCATTTGTATTGGTTACAGTGCATTAATATGAGCTCAGAATTCGCAAGAGAGGTAAAGAAATGGTAGATGGTTGAACCCGTAACGCTGGCATAGCCTTGAGGGTCCTTTGAATCTTTGCTTTCACCTGTGATTTGAGACTCACGGTAATGGACAGTAGTTATCTGCAGGCAAGCAAAAACCCTCCAAGCATGTTGGTCGTGTTCTGTAATAGCAGCCTGGTCCACGCGGCATGAGACCAGGGACTGGTTCTTGTTGTGTCATAATAGAAGCCTTCTTGGCCAAGTCCCAGGTGGGCCTGTCTGTACCAGCATTCTCTTTCTCACAATGGACCCGCCAGATGCCTCCAGGAAGCCTGTGAGCAGGGTGTGAAGGCAGCATCTGCTGATGGAGAATAACAGGCCTGCCATGTTGTAATTTGGGGGGTGGGTCAGTGAGCTGTGTGCATGTCCAATGCAGAGCCAGAACAATGTATACGGCTACTGCTTGGGGGTGGGGAGAAGGATTGCAAAGCCCTATGTCAGCTGACTGCATGCTTGTTGACTCGGAAGTAAGTCTTGTGGCATCTTGTGGGACTTGGTTGCAAGGAACCATCCTTGAGACCACAGTTTATGGTTGATACTGTGATAGGTGGTCTTGCCTTCATTTTTAAGGGGCACATTGGGGCTGTTGCACATACCTTTCTTTCCAAAGGGCTTTGGGAATCTTGCTCTTTTGGAAGGGGGTCGTGCTTTGGGGGCAATACATCTGTTTTGCATTCAGAAGGTCCCAGCCTTGGGCCCTGTCCAGCAAAAGGCCCTTTTGCTTGTCGAATTGGCTTCATACAGAGTAATCTTTTATTATTTTTGGAGTTAATGGAAACGGAGTTAGTATTCACTTTTCTGGACTTTCGTAGGTTTGAGCAAGACTGGCGTGTATTATATGTTAAGAACTATTAACATGAACACTGATCTAAATATTGATTTGTCAAGTTTGGAACCCTTTTATAATGTAGCTAAGAAAAGAATAAGTGTTTTGTGGCTAACAATAAATCAGAACAAACCTGATGGAGAGCTGCAGGGATCTCTGTGCAATAGAAACCTGTCCTGTGAATCAGGAGCTGTTTTGGGTGGTTTTCTTCTGCCTTTTGCTAGAAGCAGGAATGATCTGAGAAAATGAGTTGCTCATCTTACAGAGGTGAGCAGTCTAATTGCACAGGTGACTGGACTGGGCTAAATGTCTTGCCGTTTTGTGGTGCCGCCCTAGGATTTGGGGGATCCAGACCCAGATCTCTCTGCCCCACCCTGCCCTGAAAGCTGGCTTGGGTGACTGTCGGCAAGATATACACGCTCCTCCTCACCTACTTCGTAGTTTGTTAGGAAAAATAGAAGATGGGAAAGCGATGCACATCAGAATCACAGAATCATAGAGTTGGAAGGGGCCATACAGGCCATCTAGTCCAACCCCCTGCTCAACTCAGGATCAGCCCAAAGCATCCTAAAGCATCCAAGAAAAGTGTGTATCCAACCTTTGCTTGAAGACTGCCAGTGAGGGGGAGCTCACCACCTCCTTAGGCAGCCTATTCCACTGCTGAACTACTCTGACTGTGAAAATTTTTTTCCTGCTATCTAGCCTATATCGTTGTACTTGTAGTTTAAACCCATTACTGCGCGTCCATCACTGTTACTTGGAGCTCCTTGGAACAAGTGCTGGATAAAAATGCCCTAAATAACCCCACGTAGCTGAAATTGAAACTTTTCTTTCAAAAGTTCCGGAGGAGTTTGTGACAGGGAACTTGGAGAACATCTTCCACTAATGGTGATCCTGGGCCAGAGAAACCTTTTTTTTTTTTTTAAGACTGCTGCTTCTTTCTTCTGCACTAATTGTAATGGATGGGGTCCCTTCCTTGTGAGGGAGAGAGTGGAAGCAAAGACCAATGTGGCAGCCCGTAGGTGAGCTAAGCTGTATATTGCTTTCCATTGATGAATGAAGTGAAAAGAGTTGATTGAAGCCAGCGTTTGGTAGTGTTGTGTAGTGGCTGGAGCACACAGAGATCATGGTGCAATCTTTCTCCTGCTGTGGATGCCTGAATTTCCTAAAACCAGGCAGGTAGCTGCTGTGGCTCATTAGGAATATGAAAATCTCCAAGCTGCAGCAGGAAGGAAGTTCGAGTCCAGAGGCACCTTGAAGACCAACAAAGTTATATTCAAGATACTAGAAATTAAGTCCGCTTTAGAAGAACTACAGCGGGCGCTAGCGGATGGGGAGGCAGACTGTAGGAAAGGAAGGAAGAAGAGGAAAGGGGGCATGGGAGGGAGAAAAAAGGGCAAGGTGTGGTTGAAGGGATGGGTAGAAAGGAGAAAGAAAGGAAGTAAAGGAGAAAGACAGGAAGCAAGTGAGAGGGAGAGACAGGAAGGAGGTGGAGAAATACAGGAAGTCATGAAGTAAGAAGGAAGAAAGGAAGGCAGGCAGAGTGGCAGGTGAAAGGGGAGGGGACGGGGTGTGTGAAGGGGAGAATCGGGAGGGGTGGTGGTGAGGGAAGGGGGGGTAGAGAGGAGTGTGTGTGTGGGGTGGGGGAAGGGGTGGGAGAGTGCGGTGTGTGTGTGTATGTCTGTGGGGGTGGAGAAGTGGCAGTGGGGCGATTGCAGGGCAGGGTGGCCAGGGGGGCTTGACTGATGAGGCTGTGTGTGTGTGTGTGTGTGTCTGGGTGCGGGGAAGTGGCGGCAGCGCAGGGACCCCGGGCGGTGCAAGGGGAAGCCAGCGGGAGTACTCACCGTCGGGGAAGGCTGCTTCTCCTTGTGTGCAGGGAGTCCCCAGCCGGGCAAGGCGAGGCTGGGCCAAGCAGCCAATGGGGAGCCGCACTTTGCGCAGCTCCCCATTGGCCGCTTGGCCCTGGAGTGACACTTGGAGGGCCCAATCAAGAGCCGCTTTGCAGCTCCTGATTGGGCCATCCGAGTTTTTATCCCGGACAGAGCCCACCCTTTCTCCTCCTCCTTAGGACTTACTCTTTTGTTTATTCCGCTCCACAGGAGCGGTTAAAGATAAGCTTTCATATGCAAGCACATGTCTTCATACAGACATGAAAGCGTATACCCAGAATGAAACTTGATTGGTCTTCAGGGCGTCCCTGAACTCATCCTTTGTTCTGTGGCTTCAGACCAACATGGCGACCCACCTGAATCCAAGTCGCATTAAGGTGATACTTTGAGCTTTGTCAGCAGCCAACTTTGAGGTTTGTCTGCAGGCTGGATCCCACACCAGAGCACAACATTGCTGCTAGTGGGACGGACCAGGGAGATCCTTCCCCAATTTTCCAGTGTGCAGAACTCAGTGTCAGACAAGTAGTGAGGATGGCCAAGGCAGTGGAGGAAGTAAAGAGTCTATGCGTGCACACACACAATCACACACACCCCTGTGCTGCTGGGGACTGAAGGGCCCTTGTCGTCTTTGCTCCCAGTTCCTTGCAGAGCAGAAAGGGCTGTCGGATTCAGGCGAGGACCCCGTGGGAGAAGTTGAGTCTCCCCAACAGGGGATGGGTCACCCCAAGTCACCAGGGGAGTGCGACTTTGAGGCACTTGCCCCCACTGTTGCTTGTGCCAATGCCAACGCCTGCCTCGGTCCTATTTCGCAAGAACTGGCAGGGGTAAGTCCAAACCTACCCCATTTTTCTGGTGAGGCACTGGGGTCTGTTCTTTTCTTTCTAATGTGCTTCTTTCCCCACAAATGTCTGCAATTTTCAAGTGAGCCTCTGTGCTTCCTTGACAGTTTCACTGAGGCCCGGGGGGGGGGGCGTCTTTTGCCAAGGGACGTCACTGTCGTCTGAGCCCCTGCTCCGCTTGCTTTCCCGCTGCCTGCTGGGGGGTGCTGCCAGAAGCAGTTGTACAGTACCACGCCGAGGGGGACTCGCAGCCCTGGCGGCTGCTGGAGAGCACCAAAGGTGAGCCGGCAGCAGAGTGGCAGGGCAGCCCCCGAGGCAGCAGCCAGGGAGGTGGACGAGGAGGAGCTGCGGCCTGGTACCGACTGATCCACGGACCGGTCCCTGGACCGGAGATTGGGGACAGCTGACCTAGAGGACCCTCATGTCTTTGGGTGTCAAAGTGGATGTGACAAAATCTCTCTGATATAACCAAATACAGACAGGTGTATTTACTGCACACTGGATCCAAGTAGGAATTGTTGTAGCCAGGGTGTTGAGCTAATACTGGGGAGATCCGGGTTCTGATCTGTACTCAACCATGTTGCTTGTTGGATGACCTTGAGCTAGTTCATCTCAGCCTAACCGGCCTCACAAGGGTTGTTGTGAGGATAAAACAAAGGAGAGGAGAATATTGTATGCCTCCTTGAGTACCTTGAAGAAAGGGTGAGATAAAAATATGGTAGGGGGGGAGCCTTGATAATTTAGGGATGACACTTGAAGCTGGCTGGGGAGACTCTTGTGTGATTCATGGGGGGTGGAGAGACCCCACATGTGGAGTGGTATGCAGAATCCCCCATGATGTTGGCTGCAGGTTGCTGCTCCATCTACAAGTTTAACTGATGTATTGATTGATTCAAATGGGTCGACGTGTTGGTCTGAAGTAGCACAATAAAATCAGAGTCCAGCAGCACCTTTAAGACCAACAAAGATTTATTCAGGACGCGAATTTCCAAGTGCAAGCACTCTTCCTCAGACTATGATCTTCTTACATGACAGGAAACAGGGATGTATTGATTGGTTAGTGTTCAGAAGAAAGAATGCTTTTCTGCTAGCTGGTGTTTCTCAACATTTCCATATTTTGCAGTGGCAAAAGGGACAGGGTTGCATAGACGTCGTCTTAATACTGACCAACAGGCAAGAGTTGGTGGATGAGGTGAAGGAGGTGGGGACCCTAGGGGGAAGTGACCATGCCCTCATAGAATTCCTTTTGAGATGGGGGGGGGCAAGGAAGCTTGTAGCCAGGCGTGGATGCTGGATTTTGGTAGGGCAAACTTTAATAAACTCAGAGACATGATGAGTGTCATACCATGGACAAGAATGCTGGAAGGGAAGGGAGCATGTGAAGGGTGGGCGCTACTCAAACAAGAGCTATTGCATGCTCAATCAATGACTATCCCAGAAAGACGAAAACACTGCAGGAGCTCTAAGAAGCCTATTTGGATGAACAGAGAACTTCAAGAAGAACTATGAAAGAAAAGGGAAATGTTCAGGAAATGAAGGATAGAGCTTTAAAGAAGAGTACCTACAGGTTACTAGGCACTATAGATCAATCATCAGAAAGGCCAAAGCTGAGAGTGCGCTAATATTGGCCAGGGAAGCCCACTGTAACAAGAAAAGATTTTTCAGTTATGTGAAGAGCAAACGTAAAGTAAAGGAGGCAATAGGCCCACTGTTGAGTGCAGATGGACAAACTCTAACGGAGGATGCAGAGAAAGCAGAAAGGCTCAGCGTCTATTTTGCATCTGTTTTTTCTCACAGGTCAAAGGGTTTAGGCACATATAGAGATGGCAGTAACCAAGGGATAGTGTCTGGGTGGCAGGTTGACATGGACAGAGAGGTTGTCGAGAGGCATTTAGCTGCACTGGATTTCAAATCCCCTAAGCCGGATGAAATACACGCAAGAGTGCTCAAATAACTTTCTGGAGAACTTGCAGAACCCTTGCCCATCATCTGCAGGACCTCTTTAAGGACTGGAGAGGTCCCGGAGGACTGAAAGAGAGCAAACGTTATTCTGAAGGAAGGATGACCCGGGAAACTACAGGCCAGTGAGTCTGATCCAAGGAAGTCATCTTCAAAAAAGGGAGGAAGGATAACCCGGGAAACTACCGACCAGTGAGTCTGACCTCTGTTGTGGGGAAGATAATGGACCAGATATTAAAGGGATTGATCTGCAAACATCTGCAGGACAATTTGGTGATCCAAGGAAGTCAGCATTGATTTGTCTCCAACAGATCCTGTCAGACCAACCTGGTTTCCTTTTTTGACCAAGTAACAGATTTGCTGGATCATGGAAATTCGGTTGATGTCATTTATTTGGATTTTAGTAAAGCTTTTGATAAGGTTCCCCATTTTGTTCTAATGGATAAATTGAAGGACTGCAATCTGGATTTTCAGATAGTTGGGTGGATAGGGAATTGGTTAGAGAACCGCACTCAAAGAGTTGTTGTCAATGGTGTTTCATCAGACTGGAGAGAGGTGAGTAGCGGGGTACCTCAAGGCTCGGTGCTCGGTCCGGTACTTTTTAACATATTTATTAATAACCTAGATGAGGGGGTGGAGGGACTACTCATCAGGTTTTTAGATGACACCAAATTGGGAGGACCAGCAGATAGTCCAGAAGATAGAGACAGAGTTCAACAAGATCTAAACACAATGGAAAAATGGGCAAATGAGAACAAGATGCAGTTTAATAATGATAAGTGTAAAGTTCGGCATCTGGGTCAGAAAAATGAAAAACATGCCTACTGGATGGGGGATACGCTTCTAGATAACACTGTGTGTGAATGAAACCTTGGGGTACTTGTGGATTGTAAGCTAAACATGAGCAGGCAGTGTGATGCCGCGGTAAAAAAGGCGAATGCCATTTTGGGCTGTATCAACAGGGGCATCACATCAAAATCACAAGATGTCATAGTCCCATTGTATACGGCACTGGTCAGACCACACCTGGAGTACTGTGTGCAGTTCTGGAGACCTCACTTCAAGAAGGACGTAGATAAAATTGAAAGGGTACAGAGGAGAGCGAGGAGGATGATCTGGGGCCAAGGGACCAAGCTCTATGAAGATAGGTTGAGGGACTTGGGAATGTTCAGCCTGGAGAAAAGGAGGTTGAGAGGGGACATGATAGCCCTCTTTAAGTATTTGAAAGGTTGTCACTTGGAGGAGGGCAGGAAGCTGTTTCTGTTGGCTGCAGAGGAGAGGACACGCAGTAATGGGTTTAAACTTCAAGTACAACAATATATGCTAGATATCAGGAAAAAAAATTCACAGTCAGAGTAGTTCAGCAGTGGAATAGGCTGCCTAAGGAGGTGGTGAGCTCCCCCTCACTGGCAGTCTTCAAGCAAAGGTTGGATACACACTTTTCTTGGATGCTTTAGGATGCTTTGGGCTGATCTTACGTTGAGCAGGGGGTTGGACTAGATGGCCTGTATGTCCCCTTGCAACTCTATGATTCTGTGGTTATGTATGTTGCAGAGACTAGGGCGTTTGTATGGTCAGATCGTGTTCAAGGTTCTTTGAAGCATGAACAAGATACTTTTTACTTTCATTGATAGGTTTACACATAAATTAAAATATTGTGAAATAAAGTAGCTTTTAAAAAAGTAACGGGTGCTTAGAACTTTTGGTAAGACAGGTGGTGGAGGGCAGCATGATCCCTTGGTGCTTCTGATGCCTTTCTCTTTGGAATAACCTGCTGGTCAATGGGGGGGGAGGGCAAAGGGTAACCCTTTGCTCTAGTGTGGGACTGGCCCAGAGACAAGCGGCCCTCCTGCTTCTGCCCTTGCTGTTGATCACTTACTTGGATTTGTGCAACATCTTCCCTGGGCTGCATGTGTCTGACCTTCAAGCCACTCACTGCTGCTCTTGAACTGCTTGTTGTAGGCACATTAAGAGCCCTCCTGGATAATGCTGGGCTGGGGCAGAGGATTCTGCCAGGTATCTTCTTGCTTCCCATTCAATGTGCATCCTTGAGCTAGCAGCACACTTCTTTGGGCCTATGGCTCTTCTGCGTACAGGCTAAGCCACCAAGGGAAAATTGCATTGTGAGGACATCCATTGCCCTGACCTGAATGGCTAGGATCGCCACTCTCATCAGGTCTTGGAAGCTTGGAGGGCTCTGTCCTGGTTACTGTTTGGAAGGGAGCCTGTGAGGAAGTCCATGGTTGCTACGCAGATGACAAAGGTGATGACAAAGCACCACTGTTAATCTTGCCTTGAAAACCCCACAGGGGGTCACCAGAAGTTGGCTGTGGTTTGTCAGCCCTTCCTTGCCTCAAGTGACCCTAATATGGTCACGTTGTTGGCACATTGTTGAACGGAGCATTGACTCTTGAAAGAACATGTCCCCAAAACCTTGTGGGTCTCTTAAAGTACTTCTCCAATCTAGCGGTGTGGAATAGGATCACAGCCTAGGATCACAGAAAGTGTTGTTTGGAAGGAAGTCTCTTATTTCCCAGCATTTGCTGGCAGGAGTTCATGGGAATTGTAGTTCATGAACATCTGGAGGACCACAGGTTGACTACCCCTGCTTTAGAGCAGGGGTGACCTAACTTGCTCTCCGGATGTCCATGGTCTACAAGTTCTACAAGTCCATGGACATCTGGAGAGCCACATTTTGGGCAGCCCTGCTTTAGAAGGAAGTTTGAACTTGTATTTGTGTCTCCATCATTGTATGTGAGTTGTATGGCCTGATTGGAAAGGAATCTCCTTCCCTCACAAAGGAGACTGCAAGGCTCCTAGTCCATGCAAATCCATTGACTGATTTAGGTATCTGAGGCTTGTATTAGATGCTACAACCTGTGTTAGTGATTTTGGGGTACATTTCCAGTCTCAGAAGGAACACTTGCCAACATTCATCCCTTTCTGGCCATTTGTGATAGGTGACCAGGCAAGGGGCTGCTAAGCAGTCTCAGGCTTTCCCTCACCCCTTGTGGCAGAAAGGGAGCCCTTTCTGGTAAAGCCAGAGTGTTGGATGGCCAGCAGGGGATTAAGGGTGACTTGGGTCTCTTGGGGCTGAAAGACCTGCCCCATCAGCCTTTCTATCAGCGGACTAAAGTTTTCCCTTCATCCAGGATGTATGACAGTGGAAGAGAGTTTGGGGACATGCTTTGAGAATATGTGTAGCATTTCTGAAAGGTATCTTTCTAACCTCTGCAATGTATTGGAGCAGGCTCATCCCCTTCCAATGTCCTGAGGATGTTCAAACTTAGATTCAGTGGGGTCCAGGCTTCTTCCAGCTACTCTGATCTTGCAGGATGGTAACAAGGCCTCTTCTGTGGTGGGAGGGGGGTATATCTCTTGCTTCCTGTGCTGTATTTTGTAAAGGTAAAGGTATCCACTGTGCAAGCACTGGGTCATGTCTGACCTCTAGCGTTTTCATGGCAGACTCAATACGGGGTGGTTTGCCAGTGCCTTCCCCAGTCATGACCGTTTACCCCCCAGCAAGCTGGGTACTCATTTTACCGACGGATGAAAGGCTGAGTCAACCTTGAGCCGGCTGCTGGGATCGAACTCCCTACCTCATGGGCAAAGCTTTCAGACTGCATGTCTGCTGCCTTACCACTCTGCGCCACAAGAGGCTCTGCTGTATTTTGTACAGGGGATCAATTATATATTTATTTAAGGTGGATTAAAATTATAATAAGTCCATGCAAAGAAGTCCAGGGACCCAAATGGCGTAAAACAGACCTCTGGCCAGAAACAAGCCATTAAAATACCCCAGAAAGTTGTGGGTTTGTGGGGGGGAGGTTAAATAACACCCCCCCCACATACACACACATACACAAAAGGATGCTGATATCAGTGAAACTGCTCACTTCCTCACTGGTGCAAGAGAGTGTGAGTTGTTTTAAGGGGGAGGAGGGTTAAATACCCCCAATAGCAAATTTATGCCCACCTCCAGAGTCGTATTGATCCTGTTGGTTTCCTGAATGCTTTGTAGTACCCGATGCCACCCAAGGGCTCACTCAATGAATTAGGTGATGACTGGCAACAAAGGCTGTTGACCACCACTGATGAGATTGCTGAGACAATCAGAAGAAGAAGAAACAGAAGAAGAAACAGAAACCACCCCAAGCCCACTCGCGGGAGAAGCGATCTAGAAATTAAATTATAAAAATGCAAACAAAACAAATATAGCTTTGGAGATAAGAGGGAAGAACTTCATTTGAGGGACTTAGATTGCTCCTTTGTCACAAAAGTGCAGTGTAAGTGGCTTCTGGCTGAATTATGTGTCAACTTCTGTGGTAAACAAAAAGACCATCTTATTGCGGCTTCCAGGATGGGGCATCGCAAAGTGCAGTCCCTGGCTCCTGGTTTGCTTTTGCTACCTCACCTCCCATTTCGGTAGTTTTCAAACCTGCGTTGTTAGTTCTCTGGGGAGAAAAGGGAGGAGGCAGTTTTTGTCAGCTTGCATTCACTAGGGGCGACCTAGCAAGCCTCCTTCTGGGCCCCGGTTCCCTGTTAGACTGTCAAGTAGCAGGGCCTGCTTTTTCCCCTACGGGGAACCCCAGGCTCCTCCCCCTAGTGCGAGCTGGAACCCGGAAAAGCTCAGGGAGCAGCCGTTTCTCAGCGATCTCTTGGGGGCAGTGCAGAGCCAGGTGGACTGAGGGTCTCACTGAGTGGGTGGTGGGGCTACAGTGCTCTTCTCCTGACACCTGTCCTTTCCCTCTTGCACGGCAATTCTGTAAAGGGAAACAATGGTGGTTCATCTCCCGAGCATCTGGAGGCTGGGCCTCTGCTCTTACCGTTTTTAACGTTTTTGAATGGTTGCCATCCTCAGGTGTCTTTCTCCCGCAGTGTGAGGCACTGAGCAGCTGGCCCAGAAGGTGAGCCCCTGCCTCTGCTGTGGAACCACCTAATGGTTGTTGTTGTTGTTGCTGTTTCAGAGGTCAGCAGATGGGTCCAGTCCAGAAGACGGCGAAGGTGAGGAGTGTGGGCACCAGCTGCTGTGTGTGCCCTGGTCACGCTCTGGATGTAGGGAATGGTGTGCATACAGGCAAAGGGGAAAGTTCCCTGTGGGGTTCAGATCAGGGCTGCACGGTGGAGGAAAAGGTCTCTGACCCTGAAGGTGAGCCCTGGCACGGGGAGCTTCTGCCAGGCGATAATGGGCTGTGTGGGGCAGATTCAAGCGCTCCTAGTTTCCCTCTGCAGGAGCGTAGTTTGTATGAGCAGATGGTCTTCAGCAGGTGGGCCAGGTCTCACCAGCAAGTCACATCCAGGTAGCCCTTGCCTTCGTCTTTTCCAGAGAAGGTATATGATAAGTCCCCAAAGGTGCTCTTTTCTACAGAGGGCTGAAGATATTTCTGCCAGGACGCTTCTGCGGGGAAGGTACTGGAGGGGCCAGGACCAAAAAAGTGGGGAAGATTGATTCCCCCCACCCATTTCCAGTCGCTGACTGCCCCATCATCTTGAGATTGCACCAAGCCCAAATGGATGCACTTGAGTGGGTTTTCTTCCTGGTCATCAGAACCCCAGCTGTGGTTATTTGAAAGCTGGCTTTGAATGACAGATATGCAGAAAGGAACACCCCAGCCCAGCAGGCTGTAGCAAGATGGCCCCAAAACACAAGGAAGGGATCGGGGGGTGAGGGAATGGTGGCTGAGAGGGCTTGCTGTAGAGCAGGGAGCTGTACACTTCTTAATTCTATATTATGATGGATTTTAAGGGTGGGGATTGAGATGTCCCTCTGGCAGGGAAGTGAAGGCTGACCGAGGAGGCAGGTAGGGCCCCAATCATTTATGGCTCTTTCACCTTCTCTTTGGCTCCAAACGTCAGTAGCTCCTCCTCTCCACAGAAGAGGGGGAGGGCTTTTACTTCTCAGCTGACTGCCTGGTTCTTGTTGTTAGGTGCGAAGTTGTGTCCGACCCATCGCGACCCCATGGACAGTGATCCTCCAGGCCTTCCTGTCCTCTCCCATTCCCCGGAGTCCATTTAAGCCTGGTTCTTAGCAGGAGCCTATCTCCTTTCCTGTGGTTCTTTGTGCTCAGCCTTGTTTCTCTCCCTTTTCTCCCTGTAGAGTCCGACCAAGAGGATGGGAGTTACTGCCCCCCCATAAAGCGTGAACGGACGTCCTCACTCACCCACTTTCCTCCTTCACAGTCAGGTAAAAGCTGAGCATCCCCCCCCCCCCCCCGTTCTGTCTTGTCATGCAGAACGTTTTCTCTGGGTGTGGGGGGGGGAGTGCCCCTTGGTACACCATGCGACATTTCTTCAGGAGAGCCAGGGAGGTGGGCTGGAGTGAGACTGGGGAGATTCTGGTTCGGCTACCAGTTTGGCTGCGAGGGCTGTCACACACTGCCTAATTTACTTCATGGGGGATTAAAGGGAGAGCTGGAGACCCCTTAGAGTAGGGGTAGTCAACCTGTGGTCCTCCAGATGTTCATGGCCTACAATTCCCATGAGCCCCTGCCAGCATTTGCTGGCTGGGGCTCATGGGAATTGTAGGCCATGAACATCTGGAGGACCACAGGTTGACTACCCCTGCCTTAGAGGAAGGGGAGAGCACTACTGTCTTTCCCTTTCAGCAGCTGGGAGCCTGCATGTGGGGTGATTCCCAGGAGCGCCCCAAACCAGTAGAGGTGAAGCCCTGGGCAGTCCCCTGTTCTTGATGTTGCTTGGTTCTCAGGAGGGTGATTCCTGGTCCACAGGTTACAGGTTCACATGCAGCCATGCTTTCATTCTTTCTTTCACTTTGATCACAGTGACAAAGAACAATGTCTTTATGCCGTCAAGCTTCTGTGAGCCCTCAGCAGGAAACTCCGACTCAGAACCAGGTGAGTCCGCGGGCCAACTGTCTGCTGCTGGAGAGAAGGCTTTATTTAGTGTCAAGGAAAAATCTCCAGACTTCCTCAAGTCAGTATTAAATCTTTGCTTAATAAATTATAGTCGGCTTTGGTAACAGGGCCATCTTGCCGCCATCCCACTGGGCAGTTCCACCACCTTGCCACAAGTACATCCCTGCACTGTTGCAAATGTAGCTTAACCCATTTTTGTCATAGAAATAAATCCTTTTAGAAGGAAGCAATCCAGTTCTTTGGTGTTCTTTGGCACTGAGGGAATTATTCTCAAAGCCCTGGTAACAAATGGCCTAGATAGGGCCGCCTGCTAGGATTAGGGCAGAAGTTATCCTGCTAAATGCATGGGTGCAGCCAGGGATCAGGTATGGCTAATTAACTGAAAAGAAACATGGCCCTCATCACAAGAAATCTCTGAAAAATCAGCATGGCTTTCCAGCTAACCAGAGAGAGCGAATAGGTCAGTTATGGGGCTCAGAAAGCAGTGTGGCAGCCTGAGCTGGTGGTCCTCTGAGTCCTGTCCTTCCTCCCCCCATCAACCGCCTAAATTTTTTGTGTTTTTTTTCTGCTATGCATTCCAGAGGAGAAGAGCACAGGGTTCCGACTCAAGCCGCCCACCCTTATCCATGGCCAGGCACCCAGTGCAGGTAAGCAGCATCCCTCCCCAGGGCAAAGGAGAAACAAGGGTGTGAAGTTGTGGGCTTACTTCCCTTTCCTACTTTGGCAGTCACAGAACATGAATAGTACTTGGGAAGTTGGCCTATGGGTGTGGGGAGCTGCCCACAGGAGTACCCTAGAAAAGTCTCAAAGGGGGTTGCGTCTGCCCCACCTCATTTTATCTTCCCCAGCAATTCCTTGCAGGCACTCCTGCAAGTGAATTTCCCCAATGGCAGGCTTGCCTGGGCTGAGCTGCATTGTCCACTCTGGGCTGACCGTTCATGGCTTCCCTGCTGGGGTGGGGGTAGGAAGTTGCTCAGAATTAGAGGCTGTTTCGTAGAGCAGCATTCCATCATCCCAGGAAATCCTCTCCCACCTCAGCCCTGCTCTTCAAGTCCCTAAATTCTTTGAGGACATCAACCGTACTGAAGCGTTACAACATCAGGCACTATTCTGATGTGCTCCCCCGACCACAAGGACTGTTCAGAAGCGGTTTGTAAACAAGGTGTCTTAATCTCTCACATCTGCATTCTGAAGGCCCAGTAAAACCTCACTTCCCTTTCCAGGAGTCCCCAGCCAGAAACCGAAAGAACAGCAAAAGAGTGTGTTACGCCCAGCCGTGTTGCAGGCCCCACAGCCGAAGGCTTTCTCACAAGCAGGTCAGTAGTTGGCCAGGTCTTCATTCAAAATGGCTATTGATAAATTCAGGTGCAGAATAATGCAACAGTCACAGAGTGGGTTGTTTCAGGACAACTACAGAGCTTTCTGGAGAAATCATTGGCTCTTGATCTTTTCCAGTCCAGCTTCAGGCCTGGTCATAGGATGGAGACAACTCTGGTCACCCTTGCAGAGGATCTCCAAGGAAACTGAATCTGTATGGATGAGCATTGCTGATTCTTTTAGACCTTACAGCAACATTCAGCCGTGGAGACCAGGGGCTACTCACCCAATGCCTAGCCAGTGTGGGGATCGGGGGCATGGCCTTGAAATGACTGCAGTTCTTTCTCCAAGGTTGGGGACAGAGGGTGGTGATGGGGGAGAGTGCCTTCCAAAGGTAAGCCCTAATCTGTGGGGATCCTGTGAGGAGTGAGTCTCTCCCCAATGTGGTTTAGCATCTGCATGCACACCCTCACCCAGCTAAGCCTGAGTTTTGGGCTATGGTGTCTTCAGTATGCTGATGACACCCAGCTGTCTCTGGCCACACATAGACCCCCCCCCCCACACACAAGAGCATTGACCAGTTGCCTAGAAGCAGTGATGGACTGCCTCAGGGGAGTTGAATCCAGCTAAGATGGAGGCTCTCTAGTTGGGTTGGCATGCCCCAGGCGAGGCACCGATCCAGAAACTTCACCTGGTCCAGAACATGGCTGCATGGGTTCTTACTTGAAGCAGGCGGGGAGAGTACATTTGACCAGTGGTCCCCCAGCTGCACTGACCGGGATTGAGGACCAAATCAGGTTCAAGGTGCTGGCACTCACCTTTATAAGGCCCTAGATGGTTGGTAACCTTGGTACCTGTGGGACCGCCTCCTCCCTTATGCCCCTCAGAGGAGCTTATGCTCCAGCACACAAAATCTACTCAAAATCCCCAGCCCCAGAGAAATGAAACCGGCTTCAACCAGAACCAGGGCTTTCTCTGCCCTGGCTCCACCCTGGTGGAATGCTCCTCCAAGTGGGATCAGGGCTCTGCAGAACTTAAAACAGTTCCACCAGGCCTGCAAGACGGAGCTGTTTTGCCAGGCCTAAGCTGAGGTCCGTAGAAAAGCAACAATAGCTAGCCTTCCTACATAGACAATAACATCCGGGGACATACAGTAAATGCCAACCCCCGAGGGGTTTGATTGGCAGGGAGTTATAATGTGGCTGTGCTTGGATGCTGTGACACAATTTACTAATGTTAACAAGATCAACTTTTGCTTATATATTCCCACTGTTATGATGGTCAGTTCATAGTCTGACGAAGAGTGCTTGCCCTCGAAAGCTCACGCCTTGAATAAATCTTTGTTGGTCTTAATGGTGCCACTGGACTCTGATTTTATTGTGCTCCTTCAGACCAACACAGCTACTCCTTTGAATCTATTAATGGAGTATAACGTTCTGGTTGCAAACTACTGTGCACCTTTGGCTGGTCGTATTGGAGCAGCAAGTCCAAGGGAGGGCGTCCGCCCCTTTCATCCAACCATGCTTGGAGCAGAGATGGTCTGAGTGGTTAGCAGAACAATTAAGTGCCTCAGCCACAAGCTTGGAATTTGAGTTCGAATCTTTGCACAATCTTGAATCTGCTAGAAGGCTTTGCACCAGGGGTAGTCAAACTGCAGCCCTGCAGATGTCCATGGACTACAATTCCCAGGAGCCCCTGCCAGCATTCGCTGGCAGGGGCTCCTGGGAATTGTAGTCCATGGACATCTGGAGGGCCGCAGTTTGACTACCCCTGCTTTGCACAATCTTGAATCTGCTAGAAAGTTTCTGTGGGTGGGCCCTGCCTCAGCATCCTGTCTGCCCAAGGGCATGCTGGTCAGTGCCCATACTGTTTCAGTGCTAGCTGAGTGGGAATAAGGTTCTGGTCAGCCGTGCACAGAGGTGGCTGTGCTGTGTGCCTAAACCTTGCTGGTGTGCAGATGGCACCATTGCCAGGAACCAGGGGACCAAGCCTGTGGCAGGCAGGAGCTAGCAGGAAGCCCACTTGGGGGCGGGGGGGGGGTTTGCTGTGTGGCACAGCTCCGGCCACTGATGGGCTGTGCTGCTGCTTGTTGCAGTTCCGACCAGCGGGACCAATGGCGTTAGCATCCCTTCCAATCCTGCGGCAACCACATCTGAGCCCATGAGTAACACGACGCCAAAATCACCTGAGTCCGAGGAAAAGGTGAGTCTAGGACATAATTCCGATGCTGTGTGTTTGTGTGTGTGTGTGTTTCTTACGTTCCTGCAGCTTGACAACTCTGATTGGTTTGCAGTATTGGTTTGCAGACTCCTTCGTAAAGAACGCAGTAAAAACGAGCTGGGATCTTGTGGCACCTTGAAGGCTAGCCAAGGTCTATTTAGGCCCAAGCTTTGTTAACCTGGTTTCTGAACTGCTGTGAGGGGACCAGTGGCTGGGTGAGGGAGTCCCTGGAAGTCCCTGAGATACCATTCCTCCTCCTTTCTTAGGACAACCCCTGTCTGAACGTGGAGCTTCCCCAGGCAGCGGAGGCCGAGAAGTGCAGAGCAGCTGAGCAGAATGCCCAGCAGGCGTTTGTCTTTGGGCAGAACCTACGAGACCGAGTGAAGGTACCTGTCCCACTGCTGGTGAGGAGCTGCGGAGAACCTTGCACGGGGCCACCTGCACTCAAGAACCCCGTCAAATCTGTCTTGGGAAAGTTCTGTGCCACAGGATCTGGATTATGCTCCAATACGAGTCCAGATTCCTCAGTGCCTTTTAACACTTGAAATGGCAGCCATTTAGGTGTTTAAAAAAATAGCATGATGTCTTTAGCTGTCTTTGCTGTTTCCCATCATTTTGGTTTTTTCCTGCTCCTCTGGTAACTCCTCTTGTCCTGGGGAGATACGGCAGCATTACCTGAGTACTCCTGAGCAGTACTACCCTGAGGCTGCCTTGGGCATGCCAGGCCAGTGTTGCTTTTTCTGTTCTCCTGGGAGATGCAGCTCCTACGTGAGGGCTGGTCTTTTGCCGCCACCTGTCCTGCCCAGCCTCGTGCTCTCTTGCCAGGGTTCACCTCTGAACAAGGGCATTCTCCTACATTTCCCTAGTAACCTTTCTCTGAGCATGAAGCGCCAGGCATGGCTGTCACCCCTTTAATTTATCCTCACAACCATACTGTGAGCTGTAGGTTAGGCTGACAAGAGGGTGCCAGAGGATTTGCTGCCGGAGGATGCAGAGATGGCCACAGGAATAAACACCTTTAACATGGGGTTAGAGAGATTTAATGAAGCCTAGTGGCTACTAGCCATGGCGACTGAGAGGAACCTACACAGTCAGAGGCAGTATACCCCTGAATCTCAGAGCCAGGAGGCCCTGTTGTTGGCACTCCAGAGGAACTGATTGGTTGCTGTGCAAGACAGGATGCTGGACTGAATTGACCCCTGGTCTGATCAAGCAAGGTGCTTGTTCTCATGGCAGAGGGTAACCGGCCCAAGATTGTCCCATGAGTTTCATGGCTGAACAGGGATTGAATCTGCATGCCTGAAATCCACGCCCCCCCCCCCCTCTCTCCAGCACGGCTGGGCGTAACACAGGGCGGTTCTTTTATCCGTTCCTGGTGTTGCCACATTCAGGAAGTCCCAAAATCTCCAATGAAAACTTCTGGGGAAGCAGAGACTAGGAAGGGCTCTGTCTGCCTGAATCTCCACCAAGCTGTTGCTAATCACAAGAGACCAGGTATGCAGTCACCCAGCTCAGCGGGAAGCTGCTTTGTGTGTTCCTGAACACCAGGGGTAGTCAAACTGCGGCCCTCCAGATGTCCATGGACCACAACTCCCAGAAGCCCCTGCCAGCATTCGCTGGCAGGGGCTTCTGGGAGTTGTGGTCCATGGACATCTGGAGGGCCGCAGTTTGACTACCCCTGCTGAACACTGTGCGTCTTTTCGCAGCTAGGAGACGAAGGGGACGACTCTGCCGACCTGCCGAATGCCCGGCTCCCGAACTCTGAGATGCTTCCCGCCACCAACTACTTCCTGCAGTACATCAGCTCCAGGTGGGAGAGGACACTGACCATGCCACTCCTGTGGGTGATACAGTGCCTTGTTGCTGGGTTGGGGGGGGGGGGCTGGGGCTCCTGAATGCCCCTGGACTGAAAATAGCTTTCCCCCCCCCCCCCTCTCTCCAGCACGGAAAACTCAACACACGGTGCCGACCCCTCCAGCACTAAGTTTGTGTTCGGGCAAAATATGAGCGAGCGAGTTTTGGTGAGCATTACTTTGGTCCTCCGCTTTCTCCTGGATCCCCAAAGTAGTAGGTAACCGCTTTGGTTCATCATTAACTCTCAAAACAGAAGCCGTGTGAGAGCATCTCCCAGAGGTGTACTTAGATATGTATTCTGATGGCTTACTGCTTCTTGCTTTAAGTCTTAAGCAGCTAAATTGGATCTCCCATGGAGTCCTCTTGACTCCATCAAGCTATATAGCAATTGATACTTCCAGCCTTGCAATGCCAACAGTCCCACCCACCCCAAATAAATGGGCAAACAGTGAACTGTGTCAATAGACTGCCCCAGCCAAAGTCCCACTTAAAAGAGAACCACAAATAAATGCATTTGGAACCAAGTTGAGAAAAAGCAATTTACAAAATCAGCCCCCGGTCTCTGCCATTTCTGTTTCTGGCGGGTTGTAATGGCAGGGTCCCCAGCCTGGGGTGAGGCCTTGGGCTTCAGGCTTCAGCATCTGCTCCCTTTCTCCTCTGCAGAGCCCACCCAAACTGAGCGAGCCTGGCACAGACAGTAACAAGGAAAACACTGCTGGGGATTCTGGCTCCGATTCGTCTTCGCAGGAGGCCACTCCAGAAAAAGGTAAACACTAAAACATGCTCAGGGGCCTTTCACTTCCCTAAAATCTAGTCTTGTTTGTCTGAGCCGGAAAATGCTTCCAGCACCCCCTGCCAACTTGCAGGACACACAAAGGTGACATTTGTCAAGTCCTGCTGCTGGCTACTAGGAAGCCTGCAAAGCCCAGATCAGGAGGACAACCACAATTATGGGAGGGAAGGAGAGCGAGCAACATTCGTTCCAGTTTAGTTTGGGTCCAGGAGGAGGATTTCCGTTTGGTGGGGGATGTGTAGGAAGTGGCCAAGGTGTCACCATGCAGGTGTTCTGGGAGGAGGTTCCAGGTGAAGGAGCAGCAAGGGAGTCCTTGAGTCCATCTCGCTCAGCCCTGCTCTGTGCACAAGATCCAAGGCTGTGGGAATGGGGCTTCTGCCCGCTGAGGCCCGTAAATCAGGAGGAGGAGCTATATCAGGGTCAGGAAGGTGTTGACAGAGATGTCTTGCCTGAGAAAGAAGCTTGTTGTCCATCTGGCTCTTCAGCAATCCAGCCTTCCAAATCTGCTAGTTCTTGTGCTAGTCATGGAATAAAACCCACACCTATGCAGTGAGATGAGCTCCCAGAATCCTTTGCTGCTGGTTCCCATCTTTCTTTCCTTTGCTGTGGGCAGGTGGTGGTCTGCTTCCCTCGCTCTCTCACTGCAATTCTTTTATCAGCACCTTTTTCGTATCAGGCTTGGCTCAAGGGCCAGACATTTAGGGAGCAGAGCATTTGGGGTGTGTTATCATTGAGAGCTTCGTAGTAATCAGGTCCCCCTCCCAAATAAACTTGCAAAATTTTGTTCAGCCAATAACATTTCAGAGTCGCTGGCTGAGTCTGCTGCGGCATACACGAAAGCGACTGCCCGGAAATGTCTCCTGGAGAAAGTGGAGGTGATCACGGGGGAGGAAGCCGAGAGTAATGTCCTGCAGGTGAGGCTGGTTGAGGCCTGAGAGCTTCCTGGGGCGGGGGGGGAGGGTCCAGACGGTGGCTACCTTTCTCTCATGTGTGCAAAGTGGCCTTGGTGCTGGCCGAAGGGGTCATGATCAAGGTGGGGCAGGTGCTTCAGTGCGGTGGATGCTTTCCTGAGGACCAGGGAGAGGCTGTCAGGCACTTCGACTGCCAAAGCAGCTGTTCCAGCCCAAAGCAGCCAGCAGTGCAGTGTGGGGGGAGCGGAGGCAGCATACCAGTCAGCATTGGCACCCCACACACACACACACACAAACACACATACACGCACACACCTGTGGCACTGGCTGCTCCGGGCTGGAACAGCCACTTTGGCAGCTGAAGCACCCAACCCTAGTCAGGCACAGGTGGGCAGGAAATCTGTCACAAGAGGCCGAAAGGTTGGACTTCCCTGGCTGTGCTGCCTCTCACCACAGAGGCTTGAAGCCAAAGATCATTCTAGTCCAGTGTTGTGTTTCTAACAGTGACAGACCAGGTGGCTTCTGGATAGCCCACAAGAGCCAGCCTCTCCTTCTCTTCTCTTCCTTATGTGTCCCTTCACAATGGATATCCAGAGGCAGACTGCCCCTTGGTGTAGCCAGCTTGGTGTAGTGCTTAGGAGCGCCGACTTATAAACTGGCAAGCCAGGTTTGATTCCCCACTCCCACAACATGCAGCCAGCTGGGTGACCGCCCTGATAGTGATGTTCTCACAGAGGAGTAACATCAGGGCTCTCTCAGCCTCACCCACCTCACAGGGTGTCTGTTGTGGGGAGAGGAAAGGGAAGGCAGTTGTAAGCTGCTTGGAGATGCCTTCTGGTAGAGAAAAGCGGCATATAAAAACCAACTCTTCTTTTTCTTCTTCAACATGGCAGCTCCACTGTGCTGTCACGGAAAGCAGTCACTGATGAGGTCACTCCTCTGGCACTCCAGTGCAGGAGGCCTTTGTGAAGGGTCCTTGAGTTCCAGGGCTAAGAAGGAAAGGGTGTTTGCTATGAGGGAAAGGATCCAGGCCCTTGCCCCCCACCAAACCAGCTCAGGGCCAGAACCAAAAGGTGCCTGGCTGAAAGCCACAGGTGACTTCCTGGGTTGTGTAGCACTTTCAGCTGCCTGTCCTCCATGAAGGTCCTCAACAAGGGAGCTTCTTTTTCTGTGGCAGATCCAGTGCAAGTTGTTTGTCTTTGACAAGACCTCCCAGTCCTGGGTGGAACGGGGCCGAGGGCTCCTGAGGCTGAACGACATGGCATCCACAGACGACGGGACACTGCAGTCGCGCCTGGGTAAGAGCCCCAGTGGTAGGCCAAAGCTGGCTCAACAGGAGGCTGGCATTTGCAGCCAGGCCGGGTCCAGGAGACATCTGTCTGCCAGGGGGATTCCTGCAGCAGCTGCCCAGTTGCTGCAGCTGGGCAACCTGGAGAGGAATTCTAGCAGCAGGGCTGGGCAGCCAGAAATTCCCGCCAACTGGCTAGCCCTGTGTAGCCTTGCTCTATTGGCCAGCCCGCTTACAGAGAACAGCAAGTCCAGCTGCAACCTGGCCATGCAGGTCCGGGCTAAGTCAGGCAGGAGAGCTGCATGGCTGGGCCAAAATGTTTCCCTCCGGAGCCAAGGCTCCGAATTCTGTGGGAGGCCTGAAGACACTTGCAGAACACGAAGAACAGAGAGTTGTAAATTTCCTGCATTCTGCAGGGGGTTTGACTAGGAGGTCCCTTTCAACTCTATAATTTTAGAGGCTGGTCTCATACCTTCCTGGAATGTGCTGCTTCCCACCCTGTGGTGAGCAGTCACCACTCCTGTGCAGAGAGCACCCCTGGAAGCCCATAGTAAGAAGAAGACCAGCAGGCCTTGGGTGCTCCCAAGTGGAAGGGGGTAGGGTGGGGGGAATGGCCATGTTTCAGGCATTGCCAGAGGTCTATTGGGGCTTTGCTAGCTTAGTCAGCTCTGCTCTCCTCCCTGCCCAGTCATGAGAACACAGGGCAGCCTGCGGCTAATCCTGAACACCAAGCTTTGGGCACAGATGCAAATCGACAAGGCCAGCGAGAAGAGCATCCGGATCACAGCCATGGACACAGAAGACCAGGGAGTCAAAGTGTTCCTCATCTCGGTAAGCCGGCGGGTTTGGTAGCTCCCTGTCTTCGTGCCCCTCCTGACTGCCAGGGCACATTGTTTGTTGCTTTGCTGGAGGCAGAATTTTGTCTTCTCAGTGTCAGCCCTGGACCTCCCCATCCATTCTGCTTATCCGTGGCCCTTATTTCTGGCATTGAGACCCAAGAGGTGCCCCCCTCCCCCTCTCTGCCTCAGGGGAAGGTTGCCTCCACTGAAGAAGACTGCTGCTGGGGAGTGGAAGGGATTCTTGGAATCCAGCCCAGCTACTGGGGGGGGGGGGCTGGCTGTTGTTGAGTGCTGCCACTTTGGGTCAAACTAGTAGCCCCCAGGGGTTTGTCCTTTGTCTCTTGGTGGGGGCCAGCCATAAGCGGAGTGGAGCACTCGGTACCTGGTCATTTGTGGTATATCTTCTCCAAATGGGGAGGGTGACCCCACGGGGCCACTTGTCCTCCTGACCGGGGATGTTGCAGGTGGTGGCTTGGCAGGAAAGTGCAGGTGAAAGGGCTGCACTGTAAGAAGAAGCCCTCTCATCACCCCCCCCCTCCAGATCCCTGTGTGAAGTTGACTACCAGTATCTCTTACCCCAGCCTGTCTCAACTTTACCATTGAGAAGCCCCTGAAACCTTCAGGCTTCGAGAAACGTCAGAACTGGCGCAATCCTGCAGAATGTGGTTGGGAAGCAGAGCTGTGGACACGCCCAACTGGGGGTCCCTCCACTTCCTACCCCCTCCAGGCCCATCATTGGCCATTTTGGGGGGGTCAATAATTACCATATATGGTCATATCATGGATAAATGTTTTAAAAATTGTATGTGTGTATATATATGTATATGTATAAGGTAAAGGTATCCCCTGTGCAAGAACCGGGTCATATCTGACCCTTGGGGTGACGCCCTCCAGCGTTTTCATGGCAGACTCAATACAGGGTGGTTTGCCAGTGCCTTCCCCAGTCATTACCGTTCACCCCCCAGCAAGCTGGGTACTCATTTTACCGACCTCGGAAGGATGGAAGGCTGAGTTGACCTTGAGCCGGCTTGTATATGTATACGTATACGTATTTGTGGCTCTCCCTGAACATGGAGGTCCTGCTTGGCTTCCTTGGGCAGTAGCTGCTCACAGCCTCCCTTTTCTCCTTTGCGAGGCTGCCGAGAGCCCCCAGGCGTTCTGCCGCACTCCCTTGGCTCAGGGGAAATCTCTGATCCTGAATGGCTTTTGCTTTTGGGACCGCAGGCCAGTTCTAAAGACACAGGACAGCTGTATGCCGCCTTGCATCACCGGATCCTGGCCTTGCGGAGCCGGGTGGAGCAGGAGCAAGAAACCAAGAGCTTGGCGCCTGAGCCGGAGGTGACCCAGTCAAACGAGGAAGACAGCGATGACGACGACGACGGCCTGGCCCCCTCCGGGTCACCTGGCAGCGGTGAGCAGGCCTCTGAGAAGGGCCCTGAGCAGCTGCAGGGGAGCTCTGAGGAAGGAAAATGGGAATCCAGAAGGGAAGGGGGGCTCCTGTTCTTCCATACCCCACCTCAAAGGCTGTACACAGTATTCCCTAGCAACTGTAAACTTTAATTGTGCCGCTTCATCAGCTGAAAAGGCATAATTTAGAAAGGCACTGAGCAGAAAGGGCCAGATGTTCCTTGGACAATTAAAGGTTGTCATCCCCCCCCCCCCAGGTGTTGCTGCCTCACCCCTTTTGGGGGGAGAGCGGCAACTGCTTTTCCCAACCAAACATTTTCTCTCTGGGAAGAATAAACCAGAACTGATGCTGGGGAAGGAGGCAGAGCATGACATGATTGGACTCTTTTGATTTTGAGCTGCTGCCCGGGGCCCCTTCAGTAAGCTTAGCAGTCCTTGGACCAGAGGCCATGGATGGCTGAACAGGGAGCGGAGCAGGAAGAAACGGACCACTCTCGCTATGCAAAGCAGAGGGCAGGGGGGTCTCTCCAGGATCAGTATGGAGATCACTTCTATTTTGTTTGTTCAGAAATGGTTTGGAATTGGGTGAGATCAGTGCAGGGGCCAGGTCTGCAGATAACAGCGAGTTTATTCAGGGTGTGAAGCGGTCCAGGAGGACTGAGCAAAATTGTGAGCATGGGCAGTTGTGGGGCAAACAATGTTCAGTGTGGGTGTGATGCACACGGGAAGAAGCAGTCCCCCCCTGCTCATGGATGCGGAACTGGCTGGAACCAGGGCTGGAAGAGATCTCGGGGCTACGCTGCAAAGTTCCCTGCAAACGTCCCCCCCCCCCCCCCGGGGAGGTGCGGCTGCAGTGAAAAGGGCTGCAACTATTAGGAAAGGGACTGAAATAAAATTGCCCCAGTTTCCCTTCCCTTCTACCGAGCCATGCTGTGACCCCATTGGGAGAACCGTGTCTGGTTCTGGTTGCTGCGTCTCAAAAATGTTATTGCAGAGGAAGCCAACCAAGATGATAAAGGGGAAGGCACAGGGATTCTGAGGGTTTTCAGCCCGGAAAGAAGGCTCCTAAGTGGGGACGAGGCTGCAGTTTATAAAACGCTGCAGGGGTTAAATTTTTCCCCTCCCTCTCAAGGATGATACAGCAGGGAAAGAGAGCTGCCGCACTCGATTCATGGCAGAATTCATAGCCATCGGATTGGATGTTGTGTTGCACAAGCAGTTTGAGCCTAAATTCTTGGAAGAGAGGTCCCTGTGGGTCCAGCCACAGCTAACAGGAGCCTCCATGCCCAGGGGCAGTGCATCTCAGTTGGGGATAACACCAGGAGAAGGCCTAGCATGGGCTTCTGTGCCCAGTCCTTGGCCCTCCAGGGCTGTTTTTTCTTCAGCTGTAATGATTCCAAGCCGTGGGGGCTTGCCTTTTCCACAGTTGGGGGGGTCCCTTGGGGCATCATTTTCATGGAGCTTTGCGGTGTGGCCCTGAGCTCACTTTCAGCCTTAGTGCCTGCCCTCCAACACTGCGAAGGCCCCCCTTTGTAATGCCAGAGGTGACTCACGAGGTTCCTTATGTCTACTGCAGGCCCCCCTGATGAAGGTGACGGACAAACAGGTGGGAGCACATAGCGGCCGTGAGCCCCCCACGTGGGCAGAACTGCGTCAGCCAAGACCTTCTGGCGACACGTACTGCCCTGACGCCAGCAGTTGAGGCACCGAGACATGAACTGTGCATCCCTGTTCTGGGTTTTTTGTGTTGGATTTTTTTGGGGAGCTGGATCGGTTGATTCCATATTAAAAAAAAAAACAAAAACAAAAACAAAAGAAAAAAAAAACAGCAGACTTTTGGACAAAATTCGCTGGATGTGGTTTGGGGACACCAATGCTCATCATATTGATGAGTGGGAAGAAATACCCTCTCCCCACCCTGCACTGGCTCTCGTTTGTGACTCACTACCGCCCACCATGGAACTTTCCTCCTTGCGTTCTTCCCCCCCCCTTCCCCATGCCCCTGCCTCTCCTGCTCCCCGCTCCCCGCCCCCCAGCCAGCTCTCCTTTGGATTGCAAACTGCAAGACGCTTCATCGCCCTCGACTCTCTCGACTTTCCAAGCCTGAGGAACATTGTGGATGCCTGGAAGTGCTGCTTGCCTCACAGGTCATGTTCTGTGTTTTGATTGTCCCCCCCCCCCCTCTTGCACACCGATTGCCACCGAGATCTGGACAGCCGTTTCCTGAACTTGGAAGAGACTTTCAACCGGGTTGGGGAAGGGGGGGGGGTTGCTAACAGCCCTTCCTTTCTCTTGTTATTATTTGGGACTTCTATTGTGACAATAACTTTTTTTATTTTAGTTTTGTATAAGATAATCCAGTGTGATGAGCAAGTGAGCGCCCTTCTGTTTTGTATCGTTCTTTTCTGTTAACTATTTAAGGGAGAGCAAAGCCTCTCGAGATGGGTGTCCACGTACACACACACACACACCCAGAAAGCGGGTGTTAACGTCCCAGGTTGTATGTTGCTCCTGCCTACTAACCTCCCAGGGTGCTTAAGGGCCGAATGGGACACAGCTGCTGAGTCTTCTCATGAGTACAGGTCTGCTGAGGCAGGGCTGAGACATACAATGTCCCCTCCTCTCGCTGCACCCCTGGACCCCCTTGTGTGGTGAGGGGCTTTAGTCTGTATCTGAATTGGAGGCCCCCCTGAGCCCTGCTGAGCCTTGCTGCTGGCCCCCAAAGAATCATGACAGGCTTTGTCCTGATGACCCAAATAAGCCCCCTGGGTAGGGCAGCCCTGGCTGGATGCCCTCAGTTGCTCACCTGCAGCAGGCACTCCCCCCCCCCCCCGTTTCCAGCTGATGGGGGTTCTGCCCTCGTGTTCCATCCTTTCTAGCTGGATCTTGGCCTGCCATCTTGCCCTTTCCCAAACCAAGGCAGTGAGTGACACAGGTCTCTTCAAGTAGGTTTGTTTTGGATCTCCTCCCCTCCCTTGATGAAAGGCCACCCACCCAAGCTCTGCCCCACCCACCCCCACCACTTCCCGGCCTTCAGCAGCCCTGACTTTTCAAAAAGCTGCCCCGGAGCAAACCAGTAGCTCTGGCTAGGCGAAGAGAGAAAGTGGCAGGTGCAGCTGTGTCTGTGCCCTTGACTTCCTTCTCCAAGCCCTTCCAGGTGTTTAACCCCCTACAAACCAGCCAGCTATGAAGTACAGCCTGCAGGGCGCCAATTTGTCAAATACTGGGGTGGGGGTGGGACGGGACGGGACATGCTCATATGGAGGAGAGGAACCTTTTTGACAGCTTTAAACTGGTGAATGGAGGCAGGTGAGGGCATTCTGATGTCTAGTATTTAAGTGGGGGGTGGGGAGAAGCACACCCCTAAATCAGTTCACTCTGGCTTAGCAGGGGTGTATGAGGGGAGGGGAGGGGAGGGGAGGGGTAGCTGCTTCCTTGGAACATCTGGGCTTGCCAGGGGGTTATTTTTAGTATGTCCACGCACGTGTGTGAGAGAGTTGCGGAGGGATGGTGCAGGAGGCTGCAGAAGGCCACTGCTGGGGTTGAGGCGGGGAGCCTTCTGGTTCCCTCGGAGCTTTTAACGTTTGGGTGTTGAAACAATTCCCTGGAGCCTTCGTTCTTATAAACCTGGCAGCTGCTTTGGATGTGGCAGTTTCAATCCAGCAGGCTGTCCTCAGGCAAAGCAAAGGAGATTCCACGTTGACGTGGAACCACAGACCACAGACCTCCTTCTGGGCACCTCGGCGAGTCAGAAGACCCCTCTGGGGGGGATTCCTGGAGAGGGGAGGGGTCAGATGGGCCAGAAACTGACTTTGTTTCCTTTCTTTTCTGCTTCAAGGCGTAGCCAGCTAGTGACAAGTAAAAAAAAAACAGACAACGCCTGTGTGTTTCGGAAGATTTCTGTACGATGGTCATATCAGATGTACTTGGGAATTACATTAAAACTTGTAACAAAGTGTTCTTGCTACTTCTTTGGAGTGGGGAAGCTCTCTTGACTTTTATTTGGGGCATGTGGTGTGGACTTCTTCCTCCGAATGTTGAACTCACAGCTACAAGAGGCGGCTGAAAAAATGGATGGGGTAAATTCAGGGAAGCGTCTTAGCCATGAGAGCTGAATGGAACGGCTACATACAGAAGCAGCCAGTAGAGGCTGTCGTGACCAAATCTGATTTTATTCTAGCCTGACTATAAGTCACAAGTGGGTTTTAAATATTTCACAAAGGTGTTGATGGCCAACAGAATAAACTAACCACAAAGCTGCTTGAAAAGTGGAAATCAAAATGTCTTTTCTTATTCAGGACAATGGTCTCCCCACCCCCACCCCCTCCTGCCAGGGACCCAGGACCCCTTCCAGGGAAGAGTGGGGGTCGTCTCCCGGGTTTTCCCACCTCTGCCATTGTCTTGTTCCAGTGCAGGAATTCTGATGTAGTTCGGAGGGACTCTGGTTGTCCAGTCTGGAGGTAATTCAGGCCAGGAGGTGACAGATGGCATTCACAGCCCCTGCTGGCGCCCCGTCCACCCCAAGAATTTCCTCAAGCAGTTTAACATACTTTCCAGTCAAACTAGAAATCCCCCCCCGGAGGGGAAAAACCCTCTAGGTTTTATAGGTAATAATTCCACGATTAAGCCTAATTTGGTGGTATTTTGATTAAAGGAGGGGGGATTCCTGTGCAGGACTCAAAGACTTCTGAGGGCCGGGGGGGGGGGGGGGCGAGCATTGAACTACAGGCTGCCTGGGGGGGGGGGGGGCAGAACATTAATTACCTAATTTTAGCATTGCAAGCTCCTGCACAGTGCCTTTGAGAGTGAACAGAACGGCATTAGTAGACTTTGGCCTCATTCTTTTGCATTGGGGATCCTCCAGTTCCCTCAGCTGGAATTACTAACATTTTGATCTTGTGCGTCCCCCCCCCACCCCCTGCTGGCCTCGATTTGTGCAACTTAACTTTTCATAAGCAGAGAAAACGCCATTCATTCAAACTAGAGCATGTTAAAGCCCAGCTGAATTCCTCCCCTCTCCCCACTTAAGCAGTGAGTTCAGTATGGCTTTCTTGAAGTAAATGGGCACGGGTTTCCAATCGTAGGTGCATGGAAAGATGGAAAGGCTCCCCCCCCCCCCTACTTTCCCCATAAGCTGCAGGCCTGTGCCATAGGTGTTCTTTCTCCCCTTGTGCTTCGGCTTTTATGGGACTGCTATTGCTTGGAGCAGGGAAGCAGCACAAGATGCAGCCAACGTCCTCTGCCCCCAGAATAAAACCCACCAAATTCAATATAGGGGATCCTGAGAAGGCATGCCGCTTTATGGCTGCCACTCTCCTACAGCGGAAATTAAGAGGGGAAAGAAGAGTGTCTTTTGAATATTCTGTTGGGGTAGAGATTCCCTGCCAGGTAGAAAATTACTTTTGCGGCCTACCGCTCTATGCCCCCCGCAGGGTCTTACGCTCTGCGGGTGAGAACCTGTTGGTCGTCCCCAGCCAGAAGGAAGCGCGCCTAGCCTTGACCAGGGCCAGGGCTTTCTCTGTCCTGGCCCCTACCTGGTGGAATGAGCTCCCGGGTGATCTGCAGGCCCTGCGGGATTTGTCAGCTTTCCGCAGGGCCTGTAAAACGGAGCTCTTCCACCAGGTCTATGGTTGAGGCTGGGGTCAGCAAATCAGGGACATCGCTCCCCCCCTAGGAGTTGGAGTGTACGCTACTCCCCTATCCTTTCCTCTTCACCTCTTAATAATTGGGGGAGGGATGGGATTTTTAGCCGCCACGTTATTAGACTGATATTTTAATGGGAATTTTAATGGGATTAGTTGTTGTGACCCGCCTCGAGCCTATCAGGAGAGGCGGGAAATAAATATAATAATAATAATAATAATAATAATAATAATAATAATAATAATAATAATAATAATAATAATAATAATAATAATAATAATAATAATAATAATAGTTTCTTGCCTCCCTTGAGTTGTGTGAGAGTTTTCAAGGAAAACCATTTTGGTCTTCCCCCACTATTGCCCCGTTCTGGTTCCAGGTCTTTGTCTCGAGGGGGAGGGGGTGTTATCTACTGTTGCAGCCTTCAGCACAGCCAGCAAGGGGCAGGGGGTTACAGCACTGACCTGAAATCTGGTGGAAACTGGTTCAGATCCCTGCTATCCTGAAAGCATGCTGAGGGACTTTGGGCCAGTGTCACTCAGCCTAGCCTACCTTGCAGGGTTGTATTGAGGATAAAATGGAGGCGAGCGAAGTCCCTATTTCGGACAAAAGGGGGGAAATCGGTATGTCCCCGGTCTGCCTAGAAGTGAAGGCTCAGGGGTGCTTGTTGCTGCCTTTGCCTTAAAGCCGCCAGGCTGCCCTCAGCATGGCCTCAAAGTACTCCTCGCTCTCAATGGACGCGCTGATGCCGCTGTAATAGTTCAGGAACTCTTCAGCTGTGACCTGTGAGGAGGGAGGACATGGACTGAGCTGGGGGGGTGGGGGTGTTTCTGGCTAAAGCCAACCCGCCCCTGGGGGGGGGGAGATGCTGGTTTTGCTGCTCCGCTTGAGATCCCCTGCAGAATCCTGCAGGCTCACCCCCCCCTTGCTGGGGGGGGGCAGACACCGGTGGAAAGAGCCTCATCCTGCCATTGAAGCCCACCTGCTCAGAGCGCCCTTTAAAGAGGAGCTGCCACCTGCCACTCACCTTCCCATCCTTGTCTGAATCAAAGCTGTCCAGGAAGGAACGAAACACCTGCTCCTCTGTCCACTCCCCACTCTTGAACTTGGGGTGGGCCTGGCTTTGGTAGACCCCCTGGAGGTCTTCAACGGTCACCAAGCCGTCCCCAGTCTTGTCCAGTTTCCTGAATGCCTCGCCAATGACCTTCTTCCGGGCTTCAGACATGGGAGGCTGAGGGGAGGAAAGGGGGTGTGTTCTAGGCGCGCACTCTGCCCTTTCAGGAGCTGCTAGCTATCCAAATGGAACCTTCACGGTCAAAGGCAGCGTATCTCCTTAAAGTTAGCATACCTTAAGAAAGCGGAAATGGCTGAACTAGGCCACCCAAGCAGCCCTCTGCATTTCAGCCCAAGTGCATCTCTCTTTCTGCACAGATCTCCAGGCTCAAACATGCATGTGCTACTGTCAGCCTGCAGAGCACACGGGATGTGGGGGTTAACGCAGCCACCATCCACAGCCTCGCCCTGGACAGGCTGGCTTTCAGCCCCCACACCTGGCCTTACCTCCCCCTCCCATGGTGAAGGAATTCTGCTAAGCTCACCCGCAGGGCCTCCAGGAACTCTGTGAAATCCAGCATGCCGCTCTGGCTCTTGTCACAAAGGCTGAAAATCTGCTGGGCTTCTTCCCACTCCAGAGAGAACCCAGCTGCCTGAAGACCCTTCAGGAATTCCTCCAGGTCCAAGGACTGGTTCTTTTCATGGGCCAGGATGCGAAGATGCCTGAAGCCAAGGGGTGGGGAGTGGGAGGCACCGTTAGCTCCATCATCCGCTATAATGGATACACCTCTTGCTTTTACTTAACAAAAGGATGGCCAAGATATACTTGTGGGTGTGACCCCTCCTATGATCTCAGAAGTCAGAGATGGACTGCACATAAATATTTATTGTGGGACGTTTGGGGAAGATTTAGACTTCTGTATAGAGGCATTTCCCCCTCTTGGCAACCAGCTGCTGAGCAGCATGGAAGATTTCTGTAGGGCAGGGGTAGTCAACCTGTGGTCCTCCAGATGTTCATGGACTACAATTCCCATTAGCCCCTGCCAGCAAATGCTGGCAGGGGCTCATGGGAATTGCAGTCCATGAACATCTGGAGGACCACAGGTTGACTACCCCTGCTGTAGTGGGTGGGGAAAATCAACTGAGAGAACCTCTCTCTCTCCCCCCCCCCCTCTCTACAGAATATTAGGACCATGAAATGGGTGGGCTAGAAGATTCAGGGCTGGCAAAAGGCAAAGAACTGCTTCATGCAACTTTGAAGAGAAAGAGTTTAAATAGATGGGTAGGCTTGTAGGTCTTAGTTGCCCCAGGGTGTAGAGACAGCCACGAGTCTAGATGGCTCTACTAGGGGACGTCTGAAGAAGAGAAATCTTAGGCATGAAGACTAAATTACTTCCTGATTATTTGATTTATAGACTGCAAGCAGCCTCAGGGAGGTTTACATCAATTGATTTTAAAAATCATAAACTGATCATCATAAATCATAAACATCCTAAAAAAACTACCAAATAAAGCCCCACCCATCTTCATTCTGGCCTGCTGTAGGCGCAGCAGAATGCGCATGCACGTTTGCGCTGCCAGCACGCCGGCGCCTGCGGCTCCCTCTTCCCGCCCCTCCAGGCCGCAAGGAAATCAGCCGCTTAAGCTTCTCTTCCCCCTCTCCCAAAGCAAGAAGCTTGTTGGGGCGCAAGCTGATCGGCCGCTTTGGTGGCCAATTTTCTTGCGGCCTGGCGAGCTTCTCGCTGCAGGGGGGGTGGGAAGAGGGAGCCACGGCCCAGTGCCGAGTCCTTCGTGGCCCGGCACCGGGCCACAGCCCGGGGGTTGGGGACCACTGCTCTAGTTCACTATTTGTATCCAAGGTTGGAGGAAAGCCATGGCAGTGAGTCAAGATTTCGCCTGCGAAGTGATTCGCAAATGCCTCACAGCTAATATCCAATTGGCTATTATTTGGGTGCCCCTCATCAAGGGCAGTCAGGGATTGAACTACCCTGAATAACTGAGCTGGGCATGAGTGCGCAGATGCAATGCATGTTAAGTAAAAGTTGCATTTCACTGACTTCATTGCCATCTCATAGACCTTTTATGCACTGGAGGTTTCATGCCGGGCTGCAGGCTGGAGTTTTAGTCATAGCAAGTTGCCCCACCTCTTCCTGCACCCACAAAGGGGAGCATTTGGCCTGGTGCACCTCATCCGCCTCCGAATTTTGCTCCTGCATGAGTGCTGGGGCAGTGAAGTTCCCAGTGCGTAAACAGTCATAGCCTTTCATCTGCATTCTATAAGATGCTCTCGATTCTTTGTCATGAGTCTTCCTCCAAACTCGCTCTAGTCGTCTCAGCTCCTGTTTCTTCCAGGGTGTCTCCTCAGTATACGCCAAATTAAACAAAGGCTCCTTGATCAGGAATTCCAAAAAGTCCATCCTATTGTCCCGACAATTTGCTCTCCCCATTCTCTTGGTCTCCAAGTGAAGCATGGGATAATGTCAGCTTATTTCTATAACTTGGCAAATCCCCTTTATCGCAGAGCGTTTTCGCCTGCATTGCTCAATGCCTTTCCATCCAAAGTATTACAAGGGAGATTTGCCAAGATTCCTTTCGAAAATAGACTATGTCCCTGTGAGTTAAACACTGCTGACACCATGCAACATATCTTACTGGATTGTCCCTTGTTTATTGCCCAGCGAAGGCATGTTATACCTCTTATACCCAAATGGAGAAATCATTCAAAAGACCTGATCTGCCAATTTTTGTTGAGCGATGATCATAGAATCATAGAGTTGGAAGGGGCCATAGAGGCCATCTAGTCCAACCCCCTGCTCAACGCAGGATTAGCCCTAAGCATCCTAAAGCTTCCAAGAAAAGTGTGTATCCAACCTTTGCTTGAAGACTGCCAGTGAGGGGGAGTTCAAGGATGCCAATGTCACCTTTATTATGGCTGAATTTGTGTCTTCAGTTTTTAAACTTAAACTGATTGATGTATCCTGACTATCTGTGCTCATGTTGCTAATCTGCTTTATGCCAATAAAGGTATTGTGTGTGTGTGTATACCAGGGGGCCCGCTTGAGATGGGGGCGGAGAGACATATGGGAGCTATCTAATTGATGGCGGCCTGCATCCTGTAATGCCAGTCACTGACCAGTCCATTTAGAGAAGTGCCAGGAGGTACTGGGTCCCGTAGAGCAGTGGTCCCCAATCTTTTTATCACCAGGGACCGGCCAACGCTTCACAATTTTACTGAGGCCCAGGGTGGGGGGTAGTCTTTTGCTGAGGGATGTCGCTGCTGCCGCCTGAGCCACTTGCTTTCCCGCCAGCACCCCTGACTTCCCGCTGTCCACTGGGGGGTGCTGCCAGCAGCAGCTGCACAGTGCCATGCCGAGGAGGAGCCCCAGCCATGGTGGCCGTCGGAGAGCACCAAAGGTGAGCTGGCGGCAGAGTGGCAGGGCAGCCCCTGAGGCAGCAGCTGGGGTGGAGGACAAGGAGGAGTCACGGACCGGTACCAACTGATCTACGGACTGATACCAGTCCCCGGACTGGGGGTTGGGGACCACTGCCGTAGAGCATTCAGGAATCCAATTGGATCCATAAGTCTCTGCGGGCGAGCTGAAATCTGCTCGGTGCCCAACTGAGATGGGAGTGGCAACCTAAGCTTGGGTCTTCAGAACATAGTGGTCCGAACATGGCACAGCTGTAGTTGTGACGGGATCCATGTTCAACACTGCACCAGAATGAGGTCCAGGGTGTGGCCTGCTTGATGGGTAGGGCCAACAACAAACTGCGAGAGCCCTAGTGTCAACATGGCTAACACCAGATGCAGCCCGTTGCCAGAGGACGGCAGTTCCACATGGATATTAAAGTCCCGCAGAATTAGCAGTCTAGGGAACTGTAAAGTCCAGGAGGCCGCCACCTTCAGCGGGGCTGGCAGGGCATCCGGGGGTGCATTGGGTGTGCAGTACACCAGCCACACTCTTGGTTGTGCCCCACCCGAGGAGTTCCTGGGATTTTAGGTGCAGGGAGAGCCCTGAAGGGGATCTGATCTCGGATCAGGATTGCCACCCCTCCTCCCCGCCCCACAGTCCGTGACTGATGGTGGACAGAGAACCTAGCAAGGGCTAGTTCTGTGAGAACGACTGTTTCGCCATCCTGGGTCCAGGTTTCTGTCAGGCAAGCCAGGTCTGCTCCCTGCTCTGCAAAATAGGCTTGCAGAGTGGAGGCTTTGTTGTTGATCAACCTGGCATTGCACAGCATCAGTGTCAGAGGTGGGGTGCTCACCTTTGTCTCCATCCTAGTGGCCCGAGAGATGGGGCGGAGGTTAGAAGGGGCCCGAGCTTGCTGTCATTTAATTGTGGGCTTCCTGGCGATAGTTATTTTGGGGGAAAGAATTCAGAAGTAGATGGGCTTTTTGCTTATTCTACCACCTCCACCACTGTGAATCAGCCTTTAGCACAGTAGAAGCAAAAACTGAGAGCATGTTGGAATTCCTCCCCATACCTGACCAAACCCTTAATTCCTGCCGGTCCTTTTTCCAGACACTTTGTTCTGAGCTTCACAATGGCCCTCGTGCTTGCCTCCATGTTCTGGTCCTTGATCCTAAGAAAATAAAGTCAACCAGGATTGATTTTAGCCTTTTTGGTCTTCACTTGCCCAAAGGACACTCACACTTTGAACCAGGTCATTTCCTCTCCATCAGGCTGGACTTGTCATCTGATGCAATTTGCAGCATCCAAACCATAAGAAAATGTAATAAAAATAATATACAAGGCCTGGCCAAATATTGAGGTAGAGCACAAGTACAAAGAAAAGGTGAAAACATAACATGGTCTCCTATTCCTGTTCCAGGTACTTCTCCTAAGTGATGCTTAAATAACTAGCTCTGCTTGAAGTTGTGATAGTTCAAAATTCCACAAGAGCTTAGTTATCTGGGTGGGACTTCTTCCTACTGCCACCTGCTGTGTGGACAAGATGAAGACGGAGTCCTGAGTTAAAAGTTCACTTTATCATTCAAAGCCTTTATTGGCACAGTAAAGGAAGGGCAAGGTGAGGGGGAGAGATACAGGAGGACCCCCTGCAATACAGAGTAAACAAAAACAGATGTCAGGCTTCAGAGTGAGACAGAATGCATTCAGGACCTCTCATTGCAAGTTGTAAAATATTTGCAATTGATTCCATTATACCAGGGTTCTGGGATGCCCAAAGAAACAGGCTTCAATGCATCCGAATGCTGTTACCTTTTACTAAAAAATAGCAGGCTAAGAAATTTAGCCCAGATGGCAAAATAAAATGGACAATTAAAGAAAACACGTGTGATTGATTCTACATAGCATTGTCCACAGGGGCAATGGTATGTGCTTTCACGTCAAGAGCAAGATTACTTTTTTGTGTAGATAATTTAGAAGTAACATGGCAGGGGGGGGGTCTATCCCATCCTGGTAACATTTGGATCTTCCTGCTTCAAGAGGAAGAGAATATATGGCTTCTTCATACAACCCCTTCCTTTCTCCAAGATATGAGGAAAGGTTGGGGGAGTTTGATCTGTTTAGCCTGGAGAGGAGTCGACTGAGAGGGGATCTGATAGCCATCTTCAAGGATTTAAAAGGCTGCCATGTAGAGCAGTGGCTCCCAACCTGCGGGCTACGGCCCGGTGCCGGGCCGCGAAGGCCATGGCGCCGGGCTGCGGCTCCCTCTCCCCGCCCCCCCCCGCAGTAAAAAACTTCCCGGGCCGCAAGCTTGCGGCCCGGGAAGCTTCTTACTGCGGGAGGGCGGGGAGAGGGAATCAGGGCCGTGCCGTGCCCGTGCGGGCTGCGCCTGTGCATTGCGCGGGCGCGGCCCGCGAGCGCGGCCCGATGTGCGGGCGCGGCCCGATGCGCGAGCGCGGCCCGCAGGTGTGGCCCGATGCGCGAGCGCGGCCCGCAGGTGCGGCATGATGTGCAGGCGCAGCCCGATGCGTGGGCGTGGCCCGCGCGGCTGCGGCCGCAGCCCAATGCCCTGCTGGTCCCCAGCCTAAGAAAGGTTGGGGACCACTGATGTAGAGGATGGAGCAGAGTTGTTCTCTCTTGCCCTGGAGGGACCGACCAGAACCAACGGGATGAAATTAATTCAAAATAAATTCTGTCTAAACATCCGGAAGAAGTTCCTGACAGTCAGAGTGGTTTCTCAGTGGAACAGGCTTCCTCGGGAGGTGGTGGGTTCTCCATCTTTGGACATTTTTAAACAGAGGCTGATTAGCTGTCTGCCGGAGAAGCTGATTTTGTGAAGGCTCAAGGGAGTGGCAAGTGACAGTGGATGAGCAACAAGGTTGTGAGTGTCCTGCATAGTGCAGGGGGTTGGACTAGATCAGGGGTAGTCAAACTGCGGCCCTCCAGATGTCCATGGACTACAATTCCCAGGAGCCCCCTGTCAGCATTCGCTGGCAGGGGGCTCCTGGGAATTGTAGTCCATGGACATCTGGAGGGCCACAGTTTGACTACCCCTGGACTAGATGATCCAGGAGGTCCCTTCCAACTCTATGTTTCTATGATACATGAACAGAATGTAGTCACGGTCATTGAAATACTGGGGTGAATTATTGGGTGGAGAGCCTTTCTCCACATCTGGTATACTCAAAGTGGGAAACAGTTCTGAAAATGGGGGAATGTCTTCTTATTTTCATATGCATGTATTATTTGTGTCAACTGTACCCCAGTATTTTTGCTTGTCTTGTATTTCATATAATGCTGACTGCTACTGTAAAAGGTTATGAAAATCAGTATGGAAACCCCCCCCTCTCAGTCTAGCCCCCTCTCCACGAGAACAGTGGAGGGAGAGCCACCCTGGCCGCTCTGAGATATCAGGAAAGAGGGCAGGTTTAAAATGTGTGTGGTTGGCAGGCTGCTAAACGGAAGGGGTGTGTGTGTGTGTGTGTGGGAAAACAAATGTACCACAAAGAAGCATAAACAGCTTGTTTTTTTTTGGGGGGGGGAGAAGGGTTTGAGCTGCAAAACCAGAGCATAGTGAACTCTTAAGTGAGATTCAGTGTGAACTGGGAGGTTCCAGTTTGGATTTCCAGAGGTATTTCCTGAAGGGTGGATAAAAGGCCGATTCATTCCCACAGGCTCTTTCCCCCTTTCCACAGGCCTCCCTGTCTCAATGTCCCCGTCCCCCCCACCAGCCAGCTTTTCTGCTCACCCGCCCTTCTCCTGGTGCCAGGTTTTGTGGGTTCCCCTTGTTTGCCCTTACCTGGAATCCTGCTGCGTTCAAACTGCACCTCCAGCTCTGCTGCTGTGTTTGGGGAAACCTAGCGCGATCCCTATAGCGATAGCTCATCAGTTGCTAGGACTGGACAGACCCCAAGGGAAACCAGGGCAGGCAGAGTAAGATGAGACACACACAGTACTCTCTCAACAAGACTCCAGCGGTTCCCCTGCACTGGGTTGTGTCTTGGATGCACATCTAAGGAGGTGGGGAGCTCACCCTCCCTGGCCATCTTCAAGCAGCCGCTGGACAGAGACAGATCCTGGATGCTTGAGGCTGATCCTGCATTGAGCAGGGGGTTGGACTAGACGGCCTGTGTGGTCCCTTCCCACTCTAGGATTCTCTGAGTCTAGTTCAGCAGTGGAAGGGGCTGCCTGAGGAGGTGGGGAGCTCCCCTCACTCAGGGGACTGCAAGCTAGCCTGTGTTGTCCAAAGGCTCCAAAGTCTGGAATTACTTCCAGACAGTGGAGGCAACCCACCTAGCAGAGTGCCAGCTCTGTAGGCAGAGGGTTAGTCGTGGAAGACAGAAGCGTCACTACACAATTAGCGGCCTCATGAGCCACCTGAAGAGGCACCACCAGGCTGTCCTGCTTCAGGGGGAGAGACAGGCTGGCAGTGGGGTGCCTGCGCAGGTACAACACGAGGCTGGAGAGTCTCCCCGGGACCTCCACCTCCAGAGCTCTCCCTAAGAGTTCTGCTCAGGGGGCAGGTGGAGTTAGAGGGAGGCAAGCGACCATGGTGGAGATGCTTGCCCAGGCTGGCAGTGGCATGCCAAAAGGGGGGTTTGAGGTAGGGTGTAGGGCCGCGAAACATGACCTAGCTGCGCTCATGGCCGTGGGAGGGTACCCCTTTCGTCTGGCCGACGACTTGTACTTCCGCCGACTATGCCGTCGCATATCCACCTGGTACACACCTCCTAGTTGTACCACGATTAGCAGGGCAGTGTTTCCCTCTCTTTATAGGGCAGCCAGGTGCTGCGTGGAGGTAGAGATGTCCTGAGCTTCAGGGACCGTACACTTCACGTCGGATATATGGACATCATGCCATACGCAGGATGCGTACATCTCGCTGACTGTGCATTGGTGGGATGTACTGGGTGGGGTCGAGCCTGTTAGGCAGGGTGAGGGCTGCCGGGCAGGCTATCGCCATGCCTTGCTGCACATCGAACCCTTCGATGTGCGGCACACGGCAGACAACATTCAAGGCACCATCCGTAGAATAGTAGATGGATGGGTAGGAAGCGGGACGGGGCTCACCAAGGCCTTCTTGGTGACAGATGGTGCCCTAAACATGGCCAAGCCTGAAGCACATCTCCTGTGCGGCCCACCTTCTCCACCTCGTGGTTAAGGATGCCCTTGGGATCGGCTCCAAGGGAACCGGTTCATCCGCCAAAGCCATTGACTTCTGGCATCTCATCGAGAAGTGCCGGAAGATCGTGGCGCATTTCTCTCACAGCTCGTACGACGTCTCGAGGCTGGAGAGAAAGCAGGTCCTGATGGGCGTGCCGCAGCACTGCCTTATCAGAGATGTCAGCATGCGCTGGAACTCCACCCGTGCCATGCTTGAGCGCTAGGTGGAGCAGAGGAGAGCCTTAGACACCCTTGTCCAGGAGACGAGGATGTTTATGCCTGGGGAGTGGCTCACCCACCGAGAGTGGGAGATCATTTCTCAGACCGTGGAAGTTCTTGAGCCCTTCAAGACTATCACGGAGGTGCTCTCGTCTGACATGGCGAGTTTGGATCTGGTCGTGTCCATGGTCCACAAGGCCGTGTGGTGCTGGCCCCCTTCCTTGACCCGGCTCGAGGACGTGCAGACACTGTTCCAGCCGTGCGCGCGCTTGCAAGGAGGCTTCTAAGAGGGCTTGAGAGCCGCTTTGAGCCCCTCTGCAAGTCAGGACATACAGGCTCGCCGCCATGTGTGATCCACGCATCAAGGGCAGCATAGTGGAGAGGGAGAGGAGCTTTCATGAATGGTGCGAGCTGCTCATTCAGAGGCTTGTCTTGTGGAAGTCCAAGGAGCCTGAGGTGTCAGGCCAGGCAGGGGAGGAAGGAGCCAGTACGTCCGCTGCTCCTCCCCCCCCCAGCCTCAGCTGCCACATCAGCCACTGTGGGCCACCCCAGCGAGAAGGCTGAGCAGGGCAATTTCTTGCTAGGGTTCCTCCAGCCCACTCCTTCTCTCAAGGGCAGCGGGTGCCCGAGGGAGGACAGTGCGTGAACCCCAGGAGTCTGAGAACGCCTGTCCCTTAAGCTACTGGGCCAGGATGGAGGCGGTCTGGCCGGCCCTCTCCCGCCTGGCCCATGTCTACCTTTTGTGCCTGCCAACGAGCATCCAGGATGTGGCCTGAGTAGAGCAGGTGAAGTTGTGGTGGTTGAAGGCGGGGAGGTGATGGGAATGGGAGAACTGCTCTCACATCATTTCCCATCTTTCCCCATCATCTCCTGTCTGGAGGGTGGCATCTACATGCCAGACCTGGGAGAGAGAGTCCCTTCCTGGCCTGCTCTGTTAGACGTCAATGCAAGTCAATGGGGCCATTGACTTTCATTGGAAATCCTTCCCCTGCCTTCCCCGGGGCCTGGGGGGGAGGGGGTGTAAGTTGCACCCCTGAAATTTCTTGGGGAGCTCAGGGAACATCTTCCCTGACTCCCCTGCAAGTTTCAAGAAGATTGGACCAAGGGGTCCAATCCTAGGGGCTCCCCAAAAGGGTGCCCCCATCCACTCAATTGGATAGAATGGAGTGTCAGGTAAGATTCTTTGTTTCCCCAGAGATTTCTATAGGGAATGGTCTTTGGGGAGCCCCCACGATGGGATCCCCTGGTGCAATCTTCCTGAAACTTGCAGGGAATTGAGGGAAGACCCTCCCTAAGCTCCCATGCAAGTTTCAAGAAGATTGGAACAAGGGGTCCCATCCTAGGGGCTCCCAAGAGCGTGGGAAAAAAGTGATTTCATTAGGAATTGAACAAGGAAATTGGCAACTTACACCCCTCTATATGGCAGCCTCTTAAATATTTGAAGATGGTTATCAGATCCCCTCTCAGTCGTCTCCTCTCCAGGCTAAACAGACCAAGCTCCCCAACCTTTCCTCATACGTCTTGTTCTCCAACCCCCTTCACCATCTTTGTTGCCCTCCTCTGGACATGTTCTAGTTTGTCAACATCCCTCTTCAACTGGGGTGCCCAAAACTGAACACAGGACTCCAAGTGAGGCTGAACCAGATCAGAGTAAAGCGGTACCGTCACCTCCCGTGATCTGGACACGATACTCCATATGATACAGCCCAAAATCCCATTTGCCTTTTTAGCCACTGAGTCACACTGCTGACTCATGTTCAATGTATGCTCTACTAAGACTCCTAGATCCTTATTGCACATGCTACTGCCAAGACAAGTCTCCCCCATCCTATATTGGTATATTTGGTTTTTCCTACCTAAATGCAGAACTTTACTTTTGTTCCTATTGAACTTCAATTTATTCAGTTTAGCCCACTTCTCGAGCCTATCAAGATCATCCTGTATTCTGTTGCTGTCTTCAGTTGTGTTTGCTACCTCTCCCAGTTTAGTATCATCTGCAAATTTAATAAGAATCACCTCTAATCCCTCATCCAAATCATTCATAAATATGTTGAACAACACAGGCTCCAGGACAGATCCTTGGGGTACTCCACTTGTCACTCTTTTCCAAGAAGATGCTGAACCATTAACAAGTACCCTCTGGGTACAATTTGTCAACCAGTTATTGATCCACCTGACAGAATTAGGATCCATACCGCAGTTTACCAACTTCTCAACAAGAACATCATGTGGAACTTTATCAAAAGCTTTACTGAAATCCAGATAAACTATGTCCACGGCATTCCCCGGATACAGCAAGGTAATCACTTTCTCGAAAAAAGAGATAAGGTTGGTCTGACATGACTTGTTCTTGCGAAACCTGTGCTGTGTCTTAGAAATCACAGCTCTCAGCTCCAGCTGCTCAAGGACCAAGTGTTTATTTGTTCCAAAATTTTGCCAGCTACAGATGTCAAGCTGACGGGTCGATAATTATCCGGATTCTCCTTTTTCCCTTTCTTGAAGATGGGGACAACATTTGCCCGCCTCCAATCATCTGGCACCTCACCTGTTCTCCAAGAAGTTTCAAAAATAATGGACAGAGGTTCAGAGATGACATCTGCAAGTTCTTTTAGTACCCTTAGATGCAGTTCATCTGGCCCAGAAGACTTTGTTTCATTTAATGAAACTAGGTGTTTGTGGACTGCTCCAACAGTGAACCTAGGCCACCATTCCAATCCCCCGTTGTGTTACTTTTTCCCCACATTGAGCACTATTTCCCTCACAAGAGAAGACTGAGGAGAAATAGGAGTCAAGCAGTTCAGCCCTTTCTTCATCATCTGTTATAATTTCACTTTCTTGTCCTTACAGTGGTCCTATTGTGTCCCTATTCCTTTTCTTGCTTGAAATATAACTAAAGAAGCTTTTTTTGTTATGTTTAGCATTTCTTGCTAGCCTAAGCTCATATTGAGCTTTAGCTTTTCTCACATTCCCCGTACAATTATTAGTTATTTGTGTATACTCATCCTTGGTAATGTCTTCCTTCCATTTCCTAAATGACTCTTTTTTATTCCTCAAATCTTTTGACGACTGCTTATGGAGCCAACTTGGCTTCCTTAGGCTCCTCCCATCTTTTCTTCTCAAGGGAATTGTTTGTGATTGAGCCTTCAGTATTTCACTTTTAAGAAACTCCCTGCCCTCTTGGACTCCCATCTCTTTAAGTCTTTCTGACCACGGGACTCTACCCAACATGTGTTTAAGTCTGTTAAAATTGGCTTTCCTGAAGTCCAGTCTGTATGTCCAACTACGTAAAGGTTTTCTCTTTCCCACAATTGAAAATTCCAAAAGCACATTGTCTCTACTACCAAGTGTGCCCACTACTTCCACCTCATCTACCAGTTCTTCCCTATTGATGAGAATCAAGTCTAAAATAGCAGAGCCCCTGGTTCCCCTCTCTACCTTTTCGGAAATGAAGCTGTCGGCAAGACAACCACATCCTCTTTGGCCAACTGTGGCTGCTCTCCACCTTGTGGTATGTTAGGTTTAGGAGGCACCACAACATCATCTTCTGCTTGTTTCCTTCCACTATTTGGGAGCTGTTGATGCTCAGAAGGAAGTTGCAGAGGGGAATAGTTCTTCGCAGCTCCCCTCCACACACCCAGGTGAGCAGGCCTGCCATTCTCCCAAGGATGATGAATACCAGCTAGCCCTCACCTAGCACTGCCCTTTGATTGGACTGCTGCACAGGGACACGGACCTTCCCTCCACAACATTTCCTTCTTGTGCTGAGTGCTCCCTGTTCGCAGAGAGGGCCGAGGGGATGAAGCCCCTCCCTCCTAGATCATATGACGCACCAAATGGGACAAGCCCTTGGAGGACTCCTTGTGAAGAAAGCCTAGGCTCTCCTCCTCTGTGCTGGCCTGGCGCAAACCACTTTTGCTCCCTGTTGCAACCCCTCTGTGAGTGTCCTGCATAGTGCGGTGGGTTGGACTAGATGACCCATGAGGTCCCTTCCAACTCTATGATTCTATGATTCTCTCCCCTATAACCCCTTGTTCTTCTGCAGGCAACCAAGGGGGCTTGATTCCCATGCTCCACCCGAGCATCAGGGCTGTACACTGGTGCTCTCAAAAGAGGAGTGCAACCTGGTCCTAGAAGATGGAAGCCAGGCTGTCCGATTGGGGGAAGGAGTCTGATTGGGGTTAATGGCAGACCAGAGTGCAGACAAAGGTTCCAAAAGAGTGTTTAATGTGCACCACCAAGGAAAAGCTAAACCGAGGACAGTGTGCAACAAACCCCAAGAAGGAGGCAGGCACTTGGAGGTTAGCGGCTGCTTCCAGTGAGACAGAGGAAGAACCAGTGGGGCTCGTCCCCATGGTAACAGTCATTCCATGGAAATGTTCCAATCTTAAAAGGGTTTACAAGGGAGTCAACCCCATCCGATGCAACAGGGTTTGCTTAGGGTAAAGGCACTTGGGATCTTAAAACCATCGACATAAGATGTGTATTTCCTTTGGTTAGTCTGGGGACCAAACACGGCTGGAGAGTCAGAAAAGCTTGGAGAGAGAGAATGAGGGCAGAAGGAAGTCTTGGACAACCTGCATTGGAAGGCCAGATCCAGTGCCTGTTTACGAGGGTATAGAGCCATGGTACTCTAGAGCAGGGGTAGTCAACCTGTGGTCCTCCAGATGTTCATGAACTACAATTCCAATGAGCAAACGCTGGCAGGGGCTCATGGGAATTGTAGTTCATGAACATCTGGAGGACCTCAGGTTGCCTACCCCTGCTCTAGACTGCAGGTGTCCCAACTGCTTTGAGCACGGGGGCCTTCTCGCACAGTGTGGAGAGGGCAGCCACAAAACAGCTGCCACGGGAGCTGAAGCCAGCCACAAAAAGGGACGGTGGTAGCTGTCGCTCAACCATGCCTTTTTAAAAACCTGCACAGCCAATCAAATCTTCTGTGGCCAATCAGAAGCAGTGCTGGGCGAACATCCCACCTAGCCCCACCCACTGCCAGAAAGACGGCAGGAAAGGTGCCCGCGGATGCCACCTGTTGGGGACCTCGGCCATATACAATCCGTGGACGTGGCACGCTCCTAATTAGCACCGCTCTTATTTATTGCTTGGAGTAATGAGGAAGTTTGAGTAATGAGGAAGCCCATCAGGATTCATATAAGCGCTTTGCTCCCTTTTTGTAAGTTTTGTCAAACTAAGGAGAATTTGCCACAATGAGACATCTTCAAGTTTGCTGCATCCAGCATCAGTTCTGCTGCCCCCAAGAGAGGGGGGACGTGGGAGGTGACATCGCTTGGAGGGTCTGGCTGACATGAAAACTAACCAAGGAAACGTGAGACAAGCTGAGGGGCAAAGGGGCACACGGACAAAGGCAGAGGTTGCAGACCATCTTATTCAGAAGCACTGGTCACCCTTCTCCCCCAAACAAACGGGGGAGAGCATGAACAAAGATCCCCTCTCCCCCCTTTTGGTAAGTTCAGAGTCAAAATGATGGGTATGCAATGTCTGTTTTTGTCTTCTGTATTTTTGGGTTCAGATCTATTGAACCAGAAAGAATGCTGGTATTCCCGTGAAAAACCCAAATCCCAATATAGGTAGAACATTTGGAACTGGGGATTTTTCTGAAATTCTGATTTTGTTTCCAGGCCCAATTGACCCAAAGTGAAAAATGCCCATGGCAAGAAAAAGCAGCAGCAGGAGTAAAGCTGTTCAAGACAGCCAAGGAGGAGCTTAGCGGGGCTCTCTGGGGTGTGGTCCCTTTGGACTGGACTGCCCAAAAGAGCTCACCAGGTGAGCTGAGGTGGGCTGGGCTGGGGCTTTGCAGGGCAGCCCAGTTTAAACCAATATGCCCGACAGGGTCCACCAAGGAGCTGATCCCGAGGGGGGAACTCTCCCTGCAGATACTGCTGGCTGAGCTTGCTTTTCTTGAAGTCCAGTTTAAACTGGGCAGATGGAGTGGTGAGTCCCAGGAGCTCCCGTGGGGTTCAGAGCACCTTCTGCACAGAACAGCCGATCCCAACCAGGCTTGTTCTTCTTGCAGTCCAATTTCAACTTGTCTGCAGGAGAAGACAGCCCTAGGAGCTGATGCATAACACAGAGCACATTGCTGTATGTGGCAAAGGCGATCCTAGCTGGGCTGGCTTCTCAGAATCACACAGAGCTGGAAGAGACCACCAAGGGCCATCCTGTCCAGGCCACCATTGCCTCAGGGACTTAAAAACCACACACTCCTGACAGGTGCGCATCCAATCTCCTCCCAAAAACTTCCAGCCAAAGCTCCCCCAGGCAGCAGATTCCATTTACAAACAGCTCTCCCTCTCCTGCACTCCAATTTGAACTGGGCTGCAGGGGAAGCTGGGACAAATCCTTATGTGAAGAGAGCAATCTGCTCCCAGCAGCACAGCAGATCCTGGGGCTGGCTTCTTCTGCAGTCCAGTTAGAACTGGGCAGCACGAGAAACCAGCCCCAAGCATAGCAGGGGGAAATAGTCTGCTCCCCCCCCCCCTGCACAGCTGATCCTCAGGCTATCTTTAACCTAAAGGTTAAAGCTGGCAGACACTCATGGGAAGTGTAGTCCATGGGCATCCGGGGAGCAACAGTTTGGCCACCCCTGCTTTAAAGGGACTGCAGTGGAAACCTGACAAAAAGCTGGGAGGCAGGTGCAACACACCCCCACCCTTCCTTCGCTGCTTACGGATCTACCCAAATATATCTGAGATTCCCCACCAACCAGTTTTCCTGAGAAAACTCAATTACATATGGGATGCTGAAATCTACCAGTATTTGGGGTGTGTGTGTGTGATTTTTTGCTCAAGTAGATCTGAATGCACACCCTCTGGGACAACAGACAGTGGGTGTTGGGCCTTATTAAGTTGCTTCCAAAAGGTCCCAACATACATATATTTGATGGTGTTCAAGCTCTGAGTTAGCCATCCATCCACCCCTCCCTCCAAGAGGGGACCTGTGCTGTGATTCAGCAGACTGATGCAGCAAGAGGGGTTTGCCCCACAGGAGGGAGAAAACATCTAAGAGCAATGCTAAATAAACTTCAGGGAGGCCATCCCCCCTCTGCTGCCTTGCTGCTGCCAGGGTGGGTGAATTCCTGCTTCTCCTACAAGCCACCCTGGTCTCCCAGTCCCAGCTGGGGAGGGGGTCAGGGACTGGGGCATTGGTCAGCCCCTGGTCTATCTCAAGAACATGTCAGCGCAGGAGGATTTCTGCAGGTCCAAAAGCCTATTGAAGCAGAGTCCCCAGGCTTCAAGGCTGCTGAAGGGGCTGGGGCATCCCAGCACTGGGAGGGTCCCCGGAGGAGAGAACTGCAGCTGGGGTTGCTCACACAGTTGTCCCAAACAAGCTCTTGCCTGATTCCTGATCATCGTCACACAGAGAGAAGTCTCTGGGGTCCACACCCAAGGTACAGTTGGTCTCTAGAAAGAGGCCACAATCCGGAGAGCTGCTCTGGCTCTGGGCTCCGGGCACGGGACTCAGCCGCTCCCCTTCGGCCATGTATGCCAAGAGATTGTCCAGGACGGGCCGGCTGCGGCAGATTTTGGTCAGCAGGTGGCTCCGGTGCTTCAGCTGTGCCATCAGGGCGTCCTTTTCTTGGAGCAGCCCCAGGAGTTTCTGTGTGTTTGCCTCCGAGGCGAGCAGCTTTTCCTCCAACGTGGCAATCTCCCTGTGGAAGGAAAGGAGAGAAAGGCCCATGAAGGAGAGCCAAGCCTTGCATCTGAGTCCCAGAGGCTAGAAGACATGCACAGGGGTGGTTGTATGAATGCTACGGAAGCCGGGGAGGACGGCCACTTTTCACCTCCTTTCAAAGGAAGTGGCGAGTTTGCCAGCCCAGCCACTGGGGATCAAGGTCATTCATACAATCCTCTGGACAGCAGGCTGAGGAAGCAATCTGGACCTTGCCTGTTCCCAAGCTCACTGGACAGGAAAGCAGCATCAGTAACACTGGAAGTGTTTACCTTACTGGCTTTGCTTGTTGTTCAGAGGACTGATGGCCTAAGGGAGGTCCTCCAAAAAGTAAAAACACAGCTGAATGCTTTCTAAGACCCCTCTTGAGGAGGGAGAGCATTCAAAAGAACCAAAGCAAGGAAGGCAGAAGTGTTACATCAACATGCAATTTTGTCATCTACTTCAGTGGTCCCCAACCTTTTTATCACCAGGGAACGGTCAACGCTTGACAATTTTACTGAGGCCCGGGGGGGGGGGGGTAGTTTTTTGCCAAGGGATGCCGCCTCTTGAGCCCCTGCTCCATTTGCTTTCCCGCACCTGTCTTCCCACCGCCTGTTGGGGGTGCTGCCAGCAGCAGCTGCACAGTGCCACGCCGAGGGAGAACCCCAGCCATGGCGGCCACTGGAGAGCACCAAAGCCCCCAAGGCAGCAGCCGGGGAGGAGGGCAAGGAGGAGCCGCGGCCCGGTACCAAGTGATCCACAGACCGGTCCCCAGACCGGGGATTGTGGACCACTGATCTACTTGACAATTAAATAGCATTACAACATTATAACTGTAGTTTCCTCTTGGTGGGATAAGCTTACCTATCAGGTGGCCCTTCAATCCTGCTCCCAAGAATACCCTGTGACCTTAAAGACTAACAACATTTGTGGCATGCAGCATGAAAGCTCCTCCCCTGCCAAAAATTTTGTTTGTTTTTAAGGCTCTACTGCAGTGGTCCCCAACCTTTTTATCACCAGGGACCGGTCAACACTTGACAATTTTACTGAGGCCCGGGGGGGGGGGGGGTTAGTCTTTAGTCGAAGGACCTTGCCGCCGCCTGAGCCCCTGCTCCACTTGCTTTCCCGCTGGCACCCTTGACTTCCCGCCGCCCGCTGGGGGGCGCTGCCAGCAGCAGCTACACAGCGCCACACCTAGGGGGAGCCCCAGCCACGGTGGCCGCTGGAGAGCACCAAAGGTGAGCCGGTGGCAGAGTGGCAGGGCAGCCCCCGAGGCAGCAGCCGGGGAGTATTGATCTACGGACTAGGACCGGTCCCCGGACTGGGGGTTGGGGACCACTGGTCTACTGGATTCTGGCTCTTTCCTACTGCTACGGGTCCAAGCTGGATAGCCCGTCTGATCTTGGAAGCTTAGCAGGGCAGGCTGTGGTTAGCACTTGGAAGGGTGACCTCAATGGCAAACTGCCTCTGAATGTCTCTTGCCTGGCAGCGAAAAAGAATCTCCTGGCTACATTACACACATGCCGTATGAAGAATAACCAAACAATATGCTAAATAACCTACCGTTATTGAGATTCCAGCGGTCTAGGAATAATCTAAGTTATCTTTTGGGGGGGAGGAGGGTACTCTTGACTAGGTCACCTCCGTGATGACACCTTTTACCACCCAATCTCCTAGGACTGACCTGCTGGAGGCAAGGATAACAGATGGAATCTTTCTGGACCCGTGCACCACCAGTAGTACTGGAGAAGCCTACAAAAATCAGATGAGCAACCTGGGAAACGCCCAAGCCTTAAAAAAAAAGAAACCCCACAATGCTCTTGGACAAGGCACTCGACTGTGTCTGGGGAACGGAGTGCTAGTTCACAGATATGCCAGATGAAGTCAAGGGCAGTGTGTGTTAACCTGCCCCAGAATGGTCTGTGCTGCAGAATTTGAGACTGCACATGGTGAGATCAATCTTTCAGGGAGCCCCTTTGATTCCTGCATCCTCCAGAGCAGCCAGTGTGATGCCCATCCTTGTCTTGGTACCTTGAGAGACTGGGCTGAATGCAGCTCCAGGGGCTGAGTGGAACGAAACTAAACTGACCACAGTGACCATGCTGTGCCAAGCACTATCTGGGCTCTCCACGTGCATAGCTGCTGGTGCACAGTCACCGTTCCTATGAATTGAGCATTCATATCTCTAGCAGGTTCAGAAGGCATGTGTTGTCCTTTGTGTACTTTGGGGAAAAGGTCCCTTCCTGTAAACTTGTTGCCAGTTTCACCCCAAACTACCAAGAGTCTCAAAGTGACTTACTATTGCCTTCCTTTTCCTCCTCCTACAACAGGCACCCTGTGAGATAGGTGAGGCTGAGAGAACTCTGATATTCCTGCTCGGTCAGAACAGCTCTAACAGGACTGTGATGAGCTGTGGTTACGCAGCTGGCTGAATGTGGGGGAGGAGCGGGGAATCAAACCAATACTCCTAACCACAACACCAAGCGGGCTTTCTGGGTACGGTTTCGGCCTGTGGACATGTCTGCAGCTCTTATGGGAATTCTTCTTTGCATCTGTGAAGCCCTCTGCTGGGGACAATTACCCTAGTGGCTTGATTTCTTTGGGGAGGTCTCTGATCGTCTCACACTGACCTAATGTTGGGTTCTAGAATCATTGCTGAGACTTCAGCCCTGGTATGGGCTTTTGCTCTGCAAATATCAACTGCTTGAATCAGTATCCAACTGGGGCTTTCTGAATCCCTTTCCTTGATCTCACTGTCTGAAACACTGAAGACAATGTAGTCTCTTTGCATGAAGTCTATGGAAGCCCCAAATTCAAAGTAGAATGAGCAACCTACACCTGCTGTCTTTTTTTCTCTTGGGCTCTTAGTAATTCTGGAATGCAGCAAGGGCTTCTGCAATATATAAACCAAGGTAGGCATGTTCCTGTATATTTCTAATGTCTTTTTTGCAGTGTAGCCTTATAGCAATTTTATAGTCCCCTGATTTTGGGGTCTCCAATATGGAGCCTATGAGTTCTGCCCACAGCTTGCCTGGCACCTGCCAAGCATTTTTAAGAAGTGGGTGGAGGCCACATGGGGCTTTCACCAAGCAAGGTTGCTCAGTAGCTGTACAGATTTTTAGATCAACAGAGGGTTTGTACATTATTTCTTTTTAATGCAGGATTCCAAGCCTGGAAGCTCCTCAGAAAATTGACACTTTCTCTGAGGCATGGTGGAGGAGGGTAAATTCACCTGTCACATCACCCATTAGCTATGCTCAATAAGCTAGCAGACAGGTATGTTGCGGTTTTTGATTTTATACTGTAAACCACAAGGAGACAACATTTGCATAGAGTGGTGGGGTAAAAAGATAAATAAAAAGCAGGGAGTTTGGAGAACCCAACAGGCAGAATATGGTAATGTTACAGCAACAGGTCTATGAGGTTGTTCTTTTTTTTAAAGGAACAACTAAAAAGCCCTAATTGCAGGAGAAGGACAGCGGAAGCTGCAGCTGGGAGACAGGGGCAGCGAAACTGCAGGGAAAGATGCCAGGTAGAAGCCCAATGGCTGCCCCAGAAGCAAGAGGGGAACTGTACCAGTCCATCAACGTGCAGGAACTGGGAAGCAGATCTGTAGCGAGTTGACGACCAGTAGGAAAACATTTCCTAACAATCTGTTGCTTGGTGGCTTTGAGATAACATCTCCCTTAAAAAGAATAAAGTCCTTATTTTGACACAACAACAACAAAAAAGAATCCAATAGCACCTTTAAGACCAAGCAAGATCGATTCAAAGCGTGAGCTGTCGAGTGCCTTGAATCAATCTTGGTTGGTCTTCAGGGTGCTTATGGGCTCTATTTGAGAGCCAGTTTGGTGTAGTGGTTAGGAGTGCGGACTTCTAATCTGGCATGCCGTGTTGGATTCAGCACTCCCCCACATGCAGCCTGCTGGGTCACCTTGGGCTCGCCACGACACTGAGAAAACTGTTCTGACCAAGCAGGAATATCAGGGCTCTCTCAGCCTCACCCACCCCACAGGGTGTCTGTTGTGGGGAGAGGAAACGGAAGGCGACTGTAAGCCGCTTTGAGCCTCCTTCGGGTAGGGAAAAGCGGCATATAAGAACCAACTCTTCTTCTTCTTCAGTAATCTCAAGGCTCTCTCAGCCTCCCCGCCTCACAGGGTGTCTGTTGTGGGGAGAGGAAAGGGAAGGCAAATGGAAGCCTTTGGGAACTCCTTTGGGAAGAAAAAAGTGGCATATAAGAACCAACTCTTCTTCTTCTTCAGTAATCTCAGGGCTCCCTCAGCCTCACCCACCCCACAGGGTGTCTGTTGTGGGGAGAGGAAAGGGAAGGCGACTGTAAGCCGCTTTGAGCCTCCTTCGGGCAGGAAAAGCGGCATATAAGAACCAACTCTTCTTCTTCTTCTTCTATTTTTGTTGAGCTACTTCAGACCAACCCGGCGACCCAGCGGAATCTGTATTTCGAAAAGAGATTTGGGGAACCAAAACCTCCGGACTGCATTTCCCACGAGTCAGCCATGTGACCCCTGGGCATGCAGGCCGTGCAGAGCGTGCAGATCCAGGCCCTCCGCCGTCGGGCACTTCACCTGTCCTTGGCCTCGCGCAGCCCCTGCAGAGCGCCGCACATCTCCCGGTCCTTGCGGATGAGGCTCTCGGCCTGGCCGCGCACCGTCTGCTCCGCCGCCGCCAAGCGCCGCTCCAGCTCGGCCACGCGCCCGTGCAGCGCCGCCAGGTGCGCGTTGGCCTCGCGGATCTGGACGGGCGTCGGCGGCGCGCACGGGGCGGCGGGCGCCGAGGACATCCTCGCCCGGGCAGGCCGCGCTTCCGGCCACGCCCGCCAATCGGAGCCTGGCCCCGCGGAAGCCCCGCCTCCTCCCCGGGCGCCGATTGGCCGGCGGCTGGCCCCGCCTCCACGCGCCGCCGCTCGCGCGCCGCTGGTCTGAGTCTCGCGGTGCTTGGGGAGCCGCCGCCGCCGCCAACATGTCTGACTACTGGGACATCCCGGAGGGCACCGACTGCCCGCGCAAGGCCTGGCTGCTGGCGCGCCTCGGGGCCGGGCTGGGTGAGGGGACGCGGCGAGGGAAGGAGGCCCTGCGCCGACACGGAGGGCCAGCGGACGGCGCCTCCTCAGGGGGGCACAGGGCGGCTTTCCAGAGGTTATGGACTACAATTCCCATGAGCCCCTGCCGGCATGGCCAGTTGGCAGGGACTCATGGGAACTGTGGTCCGTGCACATCTGGAGAGCCACCCCTGCTCTAAATCAGGGGGAGTCAACCTGTGGTCCTCCAGATGTCCGTGGACTACAATCCCCATGAGCCCCTGCCAGCATGGCCAGTTGGCAGGGACTCATGGGAACTGTGGTCCGTGCACATCTGGAGAGCCACCCCTGCTCTAAATCAGGGGGAGTCAACCTGTGGTCCTCCAGATGTCCATGGACTACAATTCCCATGAGCCCCTGCCAGCGAATGCTGGCAGGGGCTCATGGGAATTGCAGTCCATGGACATCTGGAGGACCACAGGTTGATCAACCTAGTCTTGCTTTAATTGAGAGATCCAGTTGGGTGGTCCTGTTGGTCCGTCTGGGACAGTAGGAGTGGGCAGGAGGCCAGTGGCCCTTTCAAGACTGACAGCATTGGGGGCAGGGAAGGAGCTTGCACGAGGCCCTGCTTGCTTCTTAAGATAGATCTGGGTGGGAGGCCGTGTCAGTCTATCTGGAGCAGGAGGAAAGAGGCAGAGTCCAGGAGGACCTTCCAGACTAACAGCATCGGCGGCAGGGGAGGGGCGTTCCTGAGCTTCAGATAGATCCAGATGCGAGGCTGCGTGAGTTTGTGTGGAGCAGGAGATTAGATCCAGAGTCCAGGAGGACCTTTAAGACTACCAATATTTGGGCCAGGGAGTCACTGCTCACTTCAGATAGATCAAGATGGGTGGCATTGTCAGTCTGCCCGTAGCAGGAGAAAAGGTCAAGTATTCAGTGACACCTTCCAGAACTAACACGCTTTGTGGCAGGGAGGGACTTGTGTGAATCCTGGCTCACTTTTTCAGACAGATCAAGATGGCAGGCCATGTTAGTCTGCTGCAGCAGAAAAGAACAAGAGTCCAGCAGCACCTTAATGTTGGCTTTATCAACCAGGGTTTTATGTAAACCTTTGGTTTTCTTGATGGCCTTGGGAGGGTTTCCCAAATGGGTTGAGTTAAGTAATTTTGTATATATAGATATTTTAAATGTGTGAAACATGTAATGGGTGATGTGACCATATGCGGTCGTGTCAACCCACCCACACCTCCCCAAATGGCCATTAAGGGCCTGAAGCAGGAGCAAATGGGAGAGACCCTAAGTGGGCGTGTACACAGCTATCCTTCCCAGCCGTATTCTGCATGGCCATGCCACTTTGGGGGTTTCTCAAAGCCTAAAGAATGTTTCAGGGGGTTCTCAATGGTCTAGAAAGTCTGCCTTAATGACTAACCTTTGTGGAAGGGGAGAGCTTTTCGAAATCACTACCCATTCCTTTAGATCTATCCATATGCAGAGTTGACCAATGATTCAGAAAAGCTCCATCCCTGCCACAATTTTTGCTAGTCGAAGGAGCTTTTGGACTCTTGTTCTTTTCTATTGTTTTAATAGGAAAGGTTCTCTCTACTCACACTGCTGCCTAGTATGATTTAAATGAGTTAATTCTGACTGACTAAAGGTTGCTTCTGCACACCAAGGTGCCACCCCAACCACAGTGCAGGGTCTACTGCATGGCTTCACTTTGTAGCCATTTACCTTTTGGCTTTCCCTTGTTTTGTTTTCCGTGATGATCTGTCACCCCATTGATTACCAGGGTTGATTTAGTTGTGGTTGTTGCTTTGTTTTCTCACATGGGTTTGGGATCAACCCCACTGCAGAAATATTTGCTGCTAGCCCCCCCCCCCCCACCCAAACTGTCTTTTGCTGTCTTTTTTATGTAGTAAATTTAACTCTGATTTGTTGGTTGGTTTTGTTCTCAACCCTGATCTGGAGAGACAGAGAAATGGTTCTGCATTGATTTAGATCATGCCAGTTTGAGGGTAGATCCTTTGCTGTGGATTGTGACCCCTTGTCAGAGTTCTGTGGGTTATTCCAGTTGGTCTCCTTTAGTGATGTCATGAAGTCCTTGGGGTTGCAAATATGATCCTTGTGCACTATTAAAACTGTTCAATGAGAAATTAGAAATGCCCCCAGGAAGCTTATTATGTCTCTCTTGGGTGAATGAAGCTGGGATTAGACCTCTTTTGAAGTAGTCCTGTTTTGTTAAGTGGGACATAGGCCATTATCAAGCTTATCTAACTTCCCATTTAGGGACAAAGTGAGGGAATGGTATGTGGCAGACTTTGGCTGGAACATCTGCCCTTGATCTATTTCCACGTGGCTTTAGGCTAGGACTCAGGACAGAAGCAACCCTGGTGGATGACCATCGCTTAAAGATGGAGAAGGGTGATCCATGATATTGATACTCAGTAGCATTATTGGTATTTACTGTGAAATTTAGACGGATTGCATTCAGTGCTTTGGATACCAGGAATGCCCTTTTCTTTTCTTGTGGTCAGGAAATAGCATTACTGTTAGACAGGCAGCACCACCTGGCTGAGATGATCAGGGGCTTTGGAGTTGGTTGCTCCACATCTCATCATCTAAGCCAGTGGTTCTCAACCTTGGGGTCAGGACCCCTTTGGGGGTTGAATGACCCTTTCACAGGGGTCGCGGCAGGGCAAGCAGCTAGGCCAGGCGGGGCGCCATCCACACAACAGCCTTGCGGGGTAGATTGAGATAGAGCATTTGTCTGTCTGGAGCAGTGGAAAAGAATGAGATCGGCATGGTGGGACAAGAGGCAGAACTGAACTTGAGAAACCCCAGGGGAAAAAAAACTAATATATATACAATCATGAACATTGGATCTTCCCACCATTGGTCAGTTTGGGTTTAATTTCTGTGCAAGAACACTTGCATCATTTTATGTTTGGGGGTTACTACAACATGAGGAACTGTATTAAAGGGTCGCGGCATTAGGAAGGTTGAGAACCACTGGTCTAAGGCCTGAGGCTGTGGCCAGACGGCTGGAGCTGAATCCAGACCAGGGGGAAATGATGCTGGCTGGGAAGCCAGAGGGCTTAGCTGCCATTCATCTTTCTTTAATCCTGAAGTGGCTGACAGCATCCTCCATTCTTCCCTTTTATCCTTACAAAACCGCTGTGAAGTAGCTCATACTGAGTGCATGTGACTCTGGCCTTCAAGCCTGGCTCCACCCTGCTCTCTTGGGTTTTCCCCAACCTCTGGAGGGGCTTTTTTCACTGTTCTGCTGCCGCAATTACTTGACCTTCATAGGAATTGCCAGCTGGGAAGCTCAGGATTTCCACTTCCATTCCATGTTGGTGGCCTTGCCTCTGTCTCCCAGAGCCTGGTGACCATGGGGACACTTGCTGTTTTGGGCACCACTGGCCAACAGACAGCCCTCTCCTTTCTCCTGGCACTCCTTTCAAAATAGTGCATCCAAGGTGATGGAAGTCTGTATGGCAGGGACAACCACTACCAGGTCACCCAATGAGCTTCCAATGATGGAGGATTCAAATTGGGGTCTCTCAGATTATTTATCCATTTATTTATGGGGTCTCTCAGATTGTTTGTTTGTTTATTTATATACCGCCCTCCCCTGAGGCTCAGATCCTATTCTGACACCACACAAACTCCATATTAGCCTTAGATAGAGTTAAGCCCTCCTTAGTCAGTGTGGTGTAGTTGTTAAGAGCAGCAGCTTCTAATCCAGGGTAAGGCAGGTTTGATTTTCTCCTCCTTTGCATGCAGCCAGCTGGGTGACCTTGGGCTCTTCACAGTCCTGATAGTACTGCACTGACTGAGCAGTCTGTCAGAAACTCTCTTAGCCTCATGTGCCTCACAGGGTGCCTGCTCTGGAGAAAGGAAGGGAAGGTGATTGTAAAGCACTTTGAGATTCCTTCTGGTAGAGGAAGGCAGCATATGAGAACCAACTCCTAAACTTCTTGAGACTCCTTCGGGCAGTGAAAAGTGGGGTTTGAAAGCCAACTGTTCTCCCTAGCTTCTTTAGGGCCAGTTTGGTGTAGTGGTTAGGAGAGCCAGTTTGGTGTAGTGGTTAGGAGTGCGGACTTCTAATCTGGCATGCCAGGTTCGATTCTGCGCTCCCCCACATGCAGCCAGCTGGGTGACCTTGGGCTCGCCACGGCACTGATAAAACTGTTCTGACTGAGCAGTGATATCAGGGCTCTTTCAGCCTCACCTCCCTCACAGGGTGTCTGTTGTGGGGAGAGGAATGGGAAGGCGACTGGAAGCCGCTTTGAGCCTCCTTCGGGTAGGGAAAAGCGGCATATAAGAACCAACTCTTCTTCTTCTTCTTTATTAGTAGATCAAGTTAAGACCCTGGCATGTGGCTGCATAAATAGGCCAGTACGGTATCTAAGTGCTCTTTTCTGCCCCCGTAGAGACTCTTCCAGGCTAACCAGCCTGATCCATAACCTTCAGACTGGACTGCTGTAACATACTCTACGTAGAAAAAAGTTTGAGTCCAGGGGCACCGTTAAGACCAACACATTTTAATTCTGGGTATAAGCTTTTGTGTGGCTGTGCACTTAGTGGAATAAAACTTGGTTGGACTTAAAGATGCTGCCAGCCTCAAACTTTGTTCTGTTGGTTCAGGCCAACATAGTGACCCACCTGAATGCTCTACGTGGGGCTTTCTTTGAAGGTATCCCAGAAGTGAAACATAGCCTGGATTCAGCCAGTCACAGCATATAACAACATCAGCATGTCTGTTGCTCTCCTGGCTTCCAGACCTGTTCAGTGTGCTGGTTCACCTTTGTGACCTTCGTGGCTGAGGGCCCTGTTTTTGACTCAGCTCACCTGGCCACGTGGATGCATGTGGCTGGACATCATTAATTCTCTTGACATGGATCTGCTGTTAAACACAATTCAGAACTATAGATGGGGCAGAGTGCGTGCCCCAGCAGCTGTCTGGCTCTGAGTGGAATCTGCCTTTCACTCCCTTTTTGCAGGGAGAATAGATGCTATAATAATAACAACAACAACAACAACAACAACAACAATTTGGTTTATTTCCCGCCTCTCCCTCTAGGCTCTGCGAAGCCCTTCAAGGCACTGGGCTCACAAGCCTGCAGGATGGTCTCCTGCTGTGTTCTGCTGTGACCCCTCCACTCCTCCTGGCAGGGCCACCTGGGCCATGGCTAAGACGGGCTGCTGCCCATTCACGGGCATTCTCTGTGGTGGCTCCCACATTGTGGAATGCTTAGCCTGGGGCTACTATGATTCCCCGCCCCGCTATCATTTTGAAATCTGTGTAGAACAGGATGGTCCAGGAAAGCATTCTTGTCGCAGGAGAGTGGTTAGGATGGTACAATGCAGGAGGTGACTTCCATTAGGGATCAAATGTTTTCTACAGTGAGTCTTCTTGCTAAATTTGGACAGATAAGTTTGCATGCTTTATTCTTGTTGATTTCTCCCCAACTATCTCACTTGGCAATTAGCTCCTGGATTCAGACATCATCACGATTTGTGATCTGCTCTCTGTCTTAGTCCTCATGATTTGTCATCTGCGTTCGGATCGGAAGCACTTGTCATCCACCAGGGGCCCTGGCGAGAAACGTGAAGTGGAAATGAAATGAAGAACTGGCGAAGTGCCTCTTGCCTTTCTTGTCTCTGTGCCAGTGAAGGGCACTAGCCTTCCTGTAGGATTGCCCAGGCACTTACAGCCAGGTCCTTGTGGGCTGCTCAGGTGGCAGGACCAGTGGGGTGGTCCGCATAATGGTACAGAAGCCACCTTCACCCCACTGAATTTGCGGAGGCATGTGACAGTTTTGTTCCAGCTAGCATTTTCAGGAGGGCAGCAAATTGAGCTGGGTTTATCCTCAACTGGACATGCCTTTAAAGCTGGGTCCTCTGCATTTTAATCTTGTTCAGTGGGCTGATGCATTTGTGTCCTCGCCACCTTGTCATCGTGTTGCTGGCTGCCCTGAGTCTGAGGAGATGAGGCAAAAAAAAAACCTTTACATGAAAAGCGCAAACAGCCTTGTCACATGAGGCTGATATGTCTGCGGCCAGGTTCCTTTCAGTTAGTTAGTTAGTTAGTTAGCTAGTTAGCTAGTTAGCTAGTTAGCTAGTTAGCTAGTTAGCTAGTTAGTTAGTTAGTTAGTTTTATTACGGTCATAGACCAGCATAGGATGATACAGAAACATCCATTAAAACCAGAAAAGATAACAATAGAAAATAGAATAAGGTAGATAAACACAGCTGTCCAGTTCACTTAAAACAGACCATTCTATTACGAATTTTGATCACTGCTGCGCAGAACTTGGCAACTCTATAAGTTGTGTTGTTTTCTATATCTGCAAGCAGCAGAGAAATGTAAAATTCTCCTGAGCGCCCTGGGAGTCTGCCTAGCAGCGGAAGAATTAGACTAGTTCGAATCTCATTATAGAATCGACATTGAAAGAGAACATGCTCTATGGTTTCTACATGTCCAGAGCCACAGGTGCATTTCCTTTCAGTATAGGGTATTTTCCTATATCTTCCTTCTAATACCGCCGAAGGGAAGGCCCTCCTATGGCTAGGTACTTCAAGCTTGGCCAGATATGTCATAGGGAAAGATGAATATCTAGTGGGTTCACTAATAATGAAAGATGGGTTATTCGCTAGGTCCTGTTGGCATTCTATGTCGGTCAATCTCTGCTTAAAAACTTGTTTGGCCAGTTTCCTTTCCAAAAGCAAATAATGGTGCTGGATGGGGAACAGAGGTCCATGTGGAAGCTCTGCCTTGGCAACAGCAGCAGCACAGCAGGGAATTGTCTCCATGTGAAAGCAGCCTCAAATTAACATGACTTGTCAAGGCGCTGCTGACTTTGTAGCTGCTTAAGAAAGGATGGGGGTCTCCATGTCTGGCCTACCTTGCCAGGCTGATGTAAAGATTAAATCAAAGTGTCTATGGCAGGGGTGACCAAACTGTGGTTCTCCAGCAGCAGGGGCTCATGGCAATTGTAGTTCACAGATGTCTGGAGAGCTGCAGTTTGGCCACCTCTGGTCTACAGGAACCACTTTGAAACGCCACCAATATACCCTATATACTCATGTATAAGCCTAGTTTTTCAGCACCTTTTTTTTCTCACTGAAAAAGCCCTCCTCGGCTTATATGCAGGTCTATACGGTAATTGAAATAAAAGCCTGCTCCAGCCAGCCAATCATTGCATTGCCTTTTGCAAATGTGTATTGCAAGCTGAGCTTGCTCTGGCCGCTTGTAGGTCATCAGTGGTTTGACTGAGGGATTTTTCCCCCCTTTTGCCTTCACTTCTTCCTCCTCTTAATCACTTCTTCCAACCTATTATTTTGGTTTCTGTGGGTGGGGTGGGTTTTGAGGGTGCTTTGGGATTTACTGTTTCTCCTAGTGTTTCTTCTTTTATGTGAGCGGCAGCATTGTTTGCTTTTTCTTCTTGGGGTTGTGTCTCTTTTAAAAGTTGATTTTTACAGTTCTTTCTTTCAGTGTTCAGTTTTACAGTTCTTTAGTTCAGTGTTTTGTTCTGGGGGGGGCATTGCAGTTGAAGTCAGAGTTGTCCGTTCACCCAGTTTGGTAGCTGTTGTAGTAGGTTGCCAACTTTGGGTACTGTTGTTCTGCTATGGTTTGCTGGCCTGGGGGGCACTTTTTGGTTCTCCTGCCAGAGCTGTTCTCACAGAGCAGTTCTGTCAGAGCTTTCTGTGTGTCTGGCATCAAGAGAAGAAAGGAAGGCAATTGTTAGCCACTTTGAGACTCTTTTGGTTAGTGAAAAGCTGGGTTCAAAACCCAGCAGCTATTCATCCTCTTGACCAGGGGTAGTCAAACTGCGGCCCTCCAGATGTCCGTGGACTACAATTCCCAGGAGCCCCTGCCAGCATTCACTGGCAGGGGCTCCTGGGAATTGTAGTCCACGGACATCTGGAGGGCCGCAGTTTGACTACCCCTGCTCTTTACGTTTCTGTATTTGTTGGGTGGGGGGGAGGCTGCATGGGAGAGCTGTGATGACAGAACATTTCCCACCCTCTGCTTATATGCGAGTCAATAAGTTTGCCCAAATTTTGTGGTGAAATTGGGTGCCTCAGCTTATATGCGGTTCGGCTTATCTGCCAGTATATACGGATGTAGAATACTGTTATTCATGGCAACCAAACAAGGTTTAAATCTAGCAGCACCTTTAAGACCAAACAAGTTTTTATTCAAGGTTTAGCTTATACCCAGCTTAAACTTGGTTGGTTTTACAGGGTTCGATGGACTCCAAGTTTGTTCTGCTGCTTCAGACCAACACGGTGATCTATCTGAATCTATCTTCAGGGTTACAAAGTTTGCATGGCTTATTTTAAAAGTGTCAGTGCTTTGCTTCTTTGCGCACGCTAGCCCCCTTTTTTTCTTTGTTAAAGAAGCCGATTTCTTCTCCCTTTCTATAGGTTTGTGTGGTTCGGCTTTCCACCTCGCTGCGTTCCAGCCAGAGACAGCGTTGCAGGCAGTTCAGAGGGTTGCGACAGCTACAGTCACAATGGGTAAATTCCACACTTGGCCGCCTTGGGGCAGGGCTTAGAATGCCTGACGGAGGAGCCACTGGCTTGGGTGTCCACTCTGAGTGACCTTGGGCAAGTCACACTCTTTGTGCCTGCCCTGCCTCATAGGAGTTCTGGGTGGATAAAATAGGGGAAGGGAACATAAATGTGTATGAGATTCCTCCTACCAGGGATGTCATATTCCCTAACTGAGTAGCCAGCACTGGGCTTGTGGTTTAACCCAGTGGTCCCCAATCCGCGGGCCGTGGCCAAGGCCTCGGCGCCGGGCCGCGAAGACCTCGGTGCCGGGCTGTGAAGGCCTTGGTGCTGGGCCGCGGCTCCTTCTTCCCTCCCCCCCCCCCCCGGAAGCGAGAAGCTCGCCAGGCCGCGAGCAAATCAGCCGCCGAAGCGGCCGATTAGCTCGCAGCCCGGCAAGCTTCTCGCTTCAAGAGGGAAGAGAAGCTTGCCGAGCCGCAAGCTAATCGGCCGCTTTAGCTTTAGGGAGGGGAAGCCGCAGCTGCTGGCACGGCGGCGGCGCAAATGCGCATGCACGGACTGCTGCGCATGCGCGTTTGCGCCCCTGCTGGGCTGGGGCTGCCACGCGTGCGCGGGCCCCCGGGCTGCCCTCTTCCCCCACTACGCCGCAGCGGTCTGCGGCAAGCGGAAGCTTGCGTACCGCTGGCCCTAAGCATCCTAAAGCATCCAAGAAAAGTGTGTATCCAACCTTGGCTTGAAGACTGCCAGTGAGGGGGAGCTCACCACCTCCTTAGGCAGCCTGTTCCACTGCTGAACTACTCTGACTGAGAAAAGATGTTTTGGTTGTTTTCACTTCAGATAAAAGAGCGGGATAGCAGTTGTTTCAAAACGTCCCAGTCCTTAATCCTAAACGTTAGCAAGTATTGTGGTCCACCCAGGTTTTCAGGGAGACGTGCAGGATGTTTTGGGGGGGTCTATGTTTCCAAATAAGCCTCCCCCCCCTCCCCGACTTGCATTCGGCAGTTGCTTGTGTTTCTGCCAGGCCCATGTCGCCCCTGGCTTGGCTCCTGTAGATCAGTGGTCCCCAACCTTTTTATCACCGGGGACCACTCAACGCTTGACAATTTTACTGAGGCCCACTGGCCTAACGCTCTCTGACTCTGGTCACTCTGGTAATTTTTAAACATCCCTTCAAAAAAAGATACAGACACGCCACAACAATGAACATAAGGAACATTTTGTTTTCATGGGAATTTTAACTCATGACAATGACAAATCAATGGGAACCCTGAGCTTGTTTCTCTGCAATGAGATAGTCCCATGTGCGCCTGCCAGATCGTGGATGAAGGGCCTGGGGGGCGGGGGGAAAAGGCGTCCTTCACGGCCCACCTCCAGTTAGTCGACGGACCACATGTGGTCCGCGGCCCACAGGTTGGGGATTGCTACTGTAGATGACGAAATGGGCCACAAGCCTGCCCTGGGCACCTGATTCTGCTTCCTCCTGCTCTGAGGCTCATCCGGGTTGATGTGAGGTGGCCTGAATGAAGTAACACCTGCTCTGTTGGGGTCTCTCTCCAGCTACTTTAGGAGCTGTCTTCGGGGCGACCACATGCCTCAGCGCACAGATCCGAGAAGCGCCAGACGACCTTCTGAACTACTTCATTGGTGGCTGTTCATGTGGGGTCATCCTCGGGGCCAGAGGTCAGTCTAAGCACTCAGTGTTGCCATTGGAGCAGAGTGGCCTGTTTTCTGACCTGGCAGACCATACCCACTCTGCACCCCTTTCCACACAGCCTTGCCACAGTTTCCCAGGTCCTGAGGGAGAGCCCAGGCTGATGACAGTGGCCGGTGGGGCTCCTGCTGGTTTACAAAATGGCCTCCAGGTGACCCACTAGGTTAAGAGAGCAGATGTGGCCATGATGCCTCCAAGATCTTTTGCCAGTTGCTGAAGGAATACTTGTCCCTATACAAATCAAAGAGCAGCTAGCTAGGTAAAATCTAACTAGAATACTAGGGGAGGGGAATTCTAAGGAGAGGGGAAGACCACCTCCTTCAGCAGCCCATTCCACTGCTGAACTGAATCCATAGAATCCTAGAGTGGGAAGGGGCCATGGAGGCCATCTAGTCCCACTCCCTACAATGCAGGATCAGCCTGAAGCATCCAGGATCAATCTCTGTCCAGCCACTGCTTGAAGTCTGCCAGTGAGGAAGAACTCACCACCTCCAGAGGCAGCCCCTTCCACTGCTTGAACTACTCCTTGAAAAATCTTCCCTAATATCTCAGCCTTTCCTCGCAGGTCTTGGTCTCCAGGCCCCACCATCCTTGTCGCTTTCTTTGGCTCCCGTTCCATTTTGCCCAGGTGGTCTAGAGCAGGGGTAGTCAACCTGTGGTCCTCCAAATGTCCATGGACTACAATTCCCATGAGCCCCTGCCACAGAACTAAGGAGCAGTGGCCAGGAATAAACAGCCGTGCCAGCAGGCTCAGCCACTCAGGCGTGTGAAAGGGGGAAAGAGTGGTAATCCTGGGATGCCAGTTCTTATCTCTCTTCTTGCTCTTTTCCAGCTCACAGCTTTGGCACCGGTACAACCGCATGTCTCGGCCTCGGCTTCATGGCTACCATGACTAAAATGGGCAAGAAGGAGGGCTGGCATTTTTTAACTCCCCGAGTGTAACCTGGAGCTTCCCCCCAGGCCTGGCCTCATAGAGGTTATGCTGGGGGGCCCAACTTCAGGCATTTGCGGAGGCCAGATGGAGCAGATGGAGAACCCCAGCTGCCCTGTCGGCACGGCCAGGGCTGGTGTACCATGGAAAGTTCAGGGCCAACATCCCTCCACACCTGAAGCAGCTCGAGCTGGGTGGGTGGACAGAACCACTCTCTTGATTTCCAGCAAGCTGTATCCGCATCTCGATCTTAGACCTTTATGCTTCTATGTGATTAAAATCATTACAAAACACAAAATGTATTTTTAATATTAAAAGGGTGGGTGGGCAAGAGCTGCTGATTGCTGGTTGAAGAAAGGTCGCCTTCTCACCTGTTTGCTGCCTCAATCTGACCGGGGGGGGGGGGAGCTTGGTGTTTGCCACAGCACACGAGCTAGTTTCAGCATGCGCCTGGTTTGTGTTGGCAAAGGCCAAAGGATTCTGTGCCAAGGGTTGCCTTGTGAGGCTTACTAGCCCCGGGCAGGAGGAGCTTGCCTTCAAAAACCATGACGGGGAGTCAGGGCTGCCCTGCCCAAGATCTCCTGACACGACCCTGCCTTTGAAAGCCTGTGTTTCTGCCAGCCTGGCGGAAGGGGTGCTGCAACACCCTTGGGTGGCCTTCCGCTCCACATCCCCAATGGCTCTGCTTGAGAGGTGGGCTGTAACGGGTGGGGGAAACCCTTTTCTCTCCGGCTTCTGGCAGCGAAGGACGGGCTGGAAGTGGGCCACTCTATTTTGGGCTCCGTCTCTGATTCAGACGCCTGACGCGGGGAGGTCGGAATCTCCAGCGGGAGGCAGCCTAGAAGTCACTCTGACTTTGCCAGCGTCCTGTAGGGAAGTGGCCGAGAAACCCCATTCTGTCTTTCTTTCCACACTTGGCCCGTGGGGAGGGGCACTGCTCTTCCCCTGGATTGCTGCCCTTTTGGGGGAGGGGGTGTCCTGAGCTGCGTTGGGCACGTAGTAGGATTTGTGTCTGACTCTACCTGTCTAGGAAGGCACCTGCAGGCTGATGGAAGGGGGGTGAGGGGTGGGGTAGCCTTGTGCTTGAGAGGGAGGCAGTCTTCACACTCAGGGCAGCAGGAGTGAGTTGCCATAGCCAGGGGGTGTGCCCGCAGTCCCCCCCCCCCCAGCCCTCCAGGCAAGCTTTTGTCGCGAAGGTGCTCTTCTAATTCCAGTTTGGGGAACAGGGCAAGGCTGGCTTCTGAGGGCCGGAGGGGAACCCCGCAGGGCGCGCCCCTGGGAGCTGGGAGCCCTGCAGGCTGCGGGTCCCTGCGCGGCCGGTGGTGAGCCGTCCTGGCCCAGCCGCCTTCTGGCTGGCTCTTCCCGAGAGCAGCATCGGCCGCCCGCCCTCTGGGAAGCGAGCGGCGCGGGGGCCGCCGGCGGGAGGTGCTGCTGGCCGGGCCGGAGCGGCGCGCGGCGCCGAGGGGGCGGCCTCGACGGCAGGGCGCTCCGCCTCGCCTTGGCAGCAGGGCCGCGCGGCGCTGGGCGCGGGCAGGCGGAGCTCTGCGCGGCCTTCTGCGCTCTCGCTGGCGGAGCTCGTCTCGGGTCGGCCGGCCTTTCCCCACCAAAACCCTGCCAGGTAGGTCGGCGAGCCGCGGCCCTGCCGGCCGCCACCAACACTGCAAGGACGGAGAGCGGCGGCGGCGTCTCCACGTGGCGAGTAGGCGCGCGGCCCGGGGACGCGCTCCGAGAGGAGGGGAGCAGCCGGCACGTGGCCGGGGTGCTCGCCGGGAACCGTCCCGCCATCCCCTCTTCCCCCGGAGGCGCTCTCTCTCTCTGTCTCCCGCCCTGGGAATGGGGTGGGGTCGGCGGGCCCTTTGCACATGCTCCGGGGGACACCTCAGCGGAGACCTCAGAAGGCCGGCCTATCCGGACCGTGACCTGTCGCCTGCATTCGGCGCGGCTTGGGCGGAGGGGGGCAAGGCAGGCGCCTCGAGGACCGGAGGGGCCCCGGGCAGAGCCACCAGCAGCGCGGCCGCTCCTCCCGCCTGGCCCCGCGGCTTCCCCCGTCCCGCTCCCCGCTGCAAACCGAGCCGCACGCCAAACTGGCTGGCTGGTGCGGCCGCCCCTCGCGCCGGAGCCACGGCTAGCGGAGACCCCTGCGGGCAGCCGGCCGACTGGCCGGCGCCCGCGCTCTCCCTAGCCGGGGCCTGGCGCGCCCTCCCGACTCCCGCTATCCTCGGCGCTGCGCTGCGCCGCAGCGCGCCGGCGGTCTACGCGCCTCCCTCCGCGCCCGGCTTCGCGCCTCCCCCCGTTCTAGGCTGCGGAGCGGGCGATCGGCTGACGGGCTCGGCCTTCCTCCGTCGGCAGGGATGCGTGAGTCCCTCCGGCCCCCGCGGGTGGGGAAGGGGAGGGCGGGGGTTGCGGCCGGCGCTGCGCATGGGGCTGGGGGCGGCGAGGCTGTGGCGGACGGCAGCCCACCCCTTGGGGGCCCTCCGCTGCAGGGGCGAGCACGGGCGGAGGGGGACGAAACCCCTCGCGGGCAAGGGGGAGATTCCCCGGGGATTCCCCGTGTCGCGGCACTCCTGGACCCCCGGCGGACTGGTGCGCTGCAGGCCAAGGCGGCTCCCGCTGGAGCTGGCCCACAACAGATCGGGGGAGGCGCGGGGTGGTCACGGCTGCGGAGGAGCCAGATGGGCCCCTGGACTCAGGCTGCTGACGGGCTCTCCCGCCGCCTGTCACTGAGGTGCGCTGAGCCCCGGGACCGGGGGAGCCTCACCCCGCCCGCGCACGTGGAGGCCCGACCGTCTGCCGGAGGCGGGAAGCGATCTGGGGGCTCTGGGAGGAGAGAGCTGGCTGGAAATGCTGGCCCCCTCGGAGGCGTCGCTCAGAAACACCAACCCTTGACTTGGTGCAAAAGACCGAGTTCACCAAGAGCAAGCGAGTTAACCCAACAATCCCCTGTAGGGACTGAGGCCTGGCAGGATAGGGAGGTCTTCAGAAAGCCTGGCACCCGAGGTCCAGGCGCCCCATTCCGGAGACAGGAGGAGGTGGATGGGTGGTGGGAGAAGGAAAGGAAACTGAAGCAGGGCATTTCTGACAGGAAGGCAGACTGTTCCCTGGGAATGGTCAGCAAATGCATAGGATTCTGGTCTTCCGCACATGGACGTTGCAAGCAAAAAGGGCACGGTTGATCTAGAAAACAGCAGCCCAAAACGGAATGGCTCAAGAACATCTTGGAAGGAGCAAAAGGACATTTCAAACAGCAAATAAGCCGCTTGTGCCACTCAAGGCCGCAGGAAGAAGCTGAGGCCATGGGCAGATATGACTTTAATTTCGAGCAAGGGCTATCCACCTGTGCTGGCTACATGGAACCCCCATATTCCAAGGCAGTCTACCCTGACACCTGCAGTGCTGCTCCATTTTCTGCCTGCCCTCTTTGTGGGCCTCCTGATAGCCCCCCCTCTTGGTGGGAGGCAGCTGGGCTGGCTGCTTGGGACCCATGGGCCAGGAGAGCTCCCTCTGTGGGCCATGCTCAGCTCCAGAGCAACTCCTTTCTCACTATGTCTGGTCCTGCTTTACAGTGGTGGGGGAGACACACATGAATTTTGACATTTGAGCTCCTTCCAGTTCTTCTGAGCCAGTTTGGTGTAGTGGTTAGGAGTGGGGACTTCTAATCTGGCAAGCCGGGTTCGATTCTGCGCTCCCCCACATGCAGCCAGCTGGGTGACCTTGGGCTCCCCACGGCACTGATAAAATTGTTCTGACCGAGCAGTGATATCAGGGCTCTCTCAGCCTCGCCCACCCCACAGGGTGTCTGTTGCGGGGAGAGAAAAGTGGCATATAAGAACCAACTCTTCTCCCGTGACTAAGTGAGGGTGCTGGTTGGCAAGTGGGCACAGGCTTGGCACAGGCTGCGGCTTTATCAACATTGGCACTTCCTTACTCAGCTTTGGGAGATGAAGGGTGCGCTTTGGGGACGAGGACAGCCAAGCAGCGGAGGGGTTTTGGCCATATTGGTGGCTCTGCATCTTCCAGAGGGAGAGGAGATCCGTCTCCCCAGTGTCAAAGGCTTCCTCTTCCCCGGCACTGGTCACTTGAAGGTGACTCCTGATGTTCATGAGGGTTCAGTTGGGCAGATGTGGCTGAAGCCCAGGTGGTGCTTGCTAGCTTCCGGCTGGTTGGGGCTGGGAATGGCTCCCTCCTCAGGATTAGGGAGGTCACTGGACAAGATCACCTGTCTCTTGCTTGTGGGTAATCATTTCTATTTAGTTATTTAGATGCTGTTATTTCTAGCTTTTCTCTCTAATGGGGACCCAAAGCAGCTTGCATCTTTCTCCTCTCTTCCCTATTTCCCTTGCGACAGCCCTGTGGGGTAGGTGAGGCTGAGGGTCTGTGGACAGCTAAGGGCACCCAGCAAGCTCCCATGGCAGGGCAAGGACTCAAACCAGGCATGTCTCTGCCCCACCCTGGCTCTTATGGGCATCAGGCTCCCCGGATAACGACGCACACATGCCTGTTGGGAAGCTTGCACTTAGTCCCTGCTTTCCAAGAGGAACTGACAGCTCCACAAGGAGTGAGTGCACCGGTGGCTGTAAGCTGGTCTGGTTGACTGGTACCTCCATGTGCGTAGGCAGTCTATCTCTGCTAGCGGCTTGGTCAGCTCCAGCAGGGCTCTTCTGACAAGTCCTGCCAGAGGCTGAGTTGGCCATGCAGCCTTCGGACTCCTGGGTAGCAGGAGGCGTTTCCTCTGGACATGGCCGGGCCAGGGTCCCCCTGTTATGCTGGGTATTGCTTCTGCCATGGCCCCTGGCTGCCCCTGGCACCCTGACTCTGGAAGTAGAGGAAAAGAGTGGGTCAGGGGGGCTGGTTTAGGGAGACCCAGCTTCAGATCCTTGGGCTGCTTTGAAGGCCCGAAGGTGCCCTTCTTTGCAGGACAGTTGTGGCAAGGATAAAATGGGAAGGGGGCACCCCTCCTGCTGCCCTGATCTTGCAGCGAGGGAGGGATGCAGAAAAGCTAGAGAAGCAGACAGACCCCTCCTCCTTGGTGGGAGTGCAAGAGTAGGAGTGTCTGGATCACCCTCCGCTGGCCCTGCATGGGTTAACTCTCACCGGGATGCTGGCAGATGCCGGATGGAGTCCCGGGCCAGGCGGGTATCTGGGCGTCTCCTCCTCCTCCTTCCCCACCTCCTCCTGCACCGCACCTTTAAGTAAGATCTGGGCTGCCTTTTGGCACTGAAGGTGGGAAGGAGACCTGCCCTCCGGATCACAGCCCGACCACTCCTCCAGGTGGGTCCTGTTGGCATATGGGCTGGGTCCCGGGAGGGTCTCTCTCAGGTGGGGGGGGCTGACGTCTGCCTCCCTTGGACAATGAAGGCAGCTTCTTTCTCTACGTAGCCTCTGGAGGGAAACAACCAAAGTGTCTGTGCAGCATCTGTGTAGCTGTCCCTGGGTGCTCCGGCTGCTCCCCCTTGCTGGGGGAACCCCCTGGGGCGTGTTGGTGGGGCACAGTACGACACTTGGCCAGAGCCCTGAGATTCATCCAAACAGTTCTTCCGTTGCTTCAGGAGGAAAGGTGAAGAGGAGACATCTGCTCTGCTCCTGGCAGCCCCGGCTGGGTGGGAGGAGGACATGCCAGGGTGGTTTTTCTGTCTCCTCTGGCAGTTTTCCTCCTGGCATGTTGCTCTGATCAAGAACGAAATGGGAAATGGCCGTTTCTTCCAGCTGGGAGGCACCTTCTTGTCTTAGTGCTGAGTTTCTCTTGGCGGACAAGGTGCTGGAGATGACTTCTTTGGACAGACGTCTGGGGGCACCTTCAAGGCTGGCAAATGCCGCTTTTAGCAGGAGCATCTCAGGGTCCGTGCCCGCTTCTTGGCGATAATTGTTCCTTTGCAGCTCCTGAAAAATGAGCCCTATGTCCAGAGGCTCATGCTGAAGTAGGGGGTTGCCCGGGAATTCTCTCTCACAATTTTGCTACAAGGCAGTGCCAGGTCGTCCTCCCCTACCGCCCCCCCCCCCATCTTTTTGAGCCCTGCTGACAGACCTGTGTTGACTGGACTTGCTGGTTTGATCCATTGGAGGTTTTGTAACTGCTGGGTTGGTGCGGAAAGTGCGTGATTTCTTGCATGGCAGGGAGCACGGGGGGGTGGTGTTGGTGCTAGGAGCACCCCTGCATGCATAGAGCAGCCTGGTGGGCAGTACTGCTGAGAAAGATTTGCCAAGATAGATCCTGACATCCTGCCGGAGGCTGCTGCTTTGTTGTCAGCGCCCCAAAGATCTTGCAAGAAGAAGGTCTTGGGCCTTGAGGGCGGTCTTCTCAAGTTTCACTGGGGACGCGGGTGGCATGGACTGTCTGGGGACTGGATGGAATGCTAGCACCCTTCAAAGGGCCCCACGCCAGAAGGCCAGCCGGTGTTCTCCCCAGAGCGGTCTCTGCTCTGTCCTCAATGCCTCCTGGTAAGAGCATCTCATCTCAGGCCTTCAGTAAGACTCGCTTCTGCCGCTGGCCAGAGGAGATCATGTCCCTGCTCTGGAGCTGGGTAAGGGGCATTCTTAGTCCAGTCTCACCAGAACTTTGTAGCTAAGCTGGGTTGCCCCAGTTTAGGATTTGGGTGGCAGACCACCAAGGCAGTCGGGGGGCTGTGATGCAGAGGTAGGCAAGGGCAAGCCCTGCCTCTGAACATCTCTTGCCTAAAAAAACCCATGAAGAGTCCCTGCGAGTTAATGGCACTTGGCAGGTGCCCCTGAGAAGTCCCTAAGGGTCTGGATCCTAGGTGCCCACTAGGGAAGAACGGCTGCTTCCCGGTTGTAGAGCCCTTCCTTGCCTGGGGCCACCCAAGAGAGTAGCTGGCACCTAGCGTTCCTCCTCCAAGAACCTCCACGCCTCCCTTGTGCCTGGGGTCATGTGGTGCCCTCGACTGGCTTGGTCAAGTTTCCCATCTCTCTGACCTGCCTCCCTCCCTTTGCTTCTTGTTCTCCAGCTTCCCGAGAACCCAGCCTCCTGGCAGAGGCGCTGAGCCCGATGATGGGCAAACGACAAAGTCACGTCAACAGCCTCTTCCTGAACGAGGAGTCCTCCAAGCGCCTCGGGACGGGCGGCCGGGGACAGCGCTTCCGCCATGCCTGGGAAAAGCAGGCGGCCCGATTCCGGAAGCAGATGTACGCGGTCAGCAGGGAGAGTATCAAGACCTTCTTCCAGAGGCACGCTTTTGTCCTGCTCACCATCTCTGCTGTTTTGTTGGGTATGGCCTTGGTGGGATCGGGGCCCGGGGGGCGGAGTTGTGCTTGCAGGGATGATGCAGGGAGCCTCTTCTGTCTGTTGCCAGCTTTGCGAAGTGAACTCCAGCAGGGCTAGCCGCAGTCGCAGTGCCGTGGCCTATTTGGTCTGGCTGCTGCTTTTTGCGGGTGCTTGCCCGCTGAAGCCCTGGGCCTTGCCTTGCTGGGCAGCAGCAGAGATGCCGGGCGTCTTTTTCTGGTCCCCCAGGAGGAGGAGCTGCCGGGTATGGCGTCTCAGTCCTCCTCCCAGCCAGTTCGCTCGGCGAGGTTCACATTGGCTATGGGAAGTTTCTGACAAGGCAGCAGGGGTCCAGAAAGGGGAGCTGAGTTTCTGCAGAGATTGAGCTCCATGGACTGGCTCCCCCCCCCACCCCTGGAGTCCCAAGTTCAAGTTTGCAGGCTAGAAATAAGACATAAGTTCTGCATTCTGCACTTGCTCAGAGGCACTTCCATCTCTCTTACTACTTTGAGTGCAGCAGAAGAAGAGTTGGTTCTTATATGCAGCTTTTCTCTACCCGGAGGAGTCTCAAAGCAGCTTACCTGCACCTTCCCTTTGCTCTCCCCACCACAGACACCCTGTGAGGGAGGTGAGGCTGAGAGAGCCCTGAAATTACTCCTCTGAGAACAGCACTATCAGGGCTGTGGCGAGCCCAAGGTCACCCATCTTGCTGCATGTGGGGGAGGAGCGGGGAATAAAACCCAGCTCGCCAGATTAGAAGCTGCCTCTCCCTACCGCCCTACCAGGCTGGCTTCAGGGGGGCTGGGAAGTGAGGACGTGGCCCCTCTGAGCAGAACTTCAGAAGCTTCAGCTGGACCTTTCCCCTCCGGCCCCTGTCTCTGGGGCCTTGAGCAGAGCAGCTCCAGCCAAAACAAATGGGTCCAAAAGGTTTCTTTCCGTGGCAGTTGCTGCACCTGGTCCCTCCTCACTGGCTGCTTGCCCGTCCAGCATGCGGCTGCTTGTTGAGCAGGGGTGGAGGGGGGCGCTTTATTGCTGGCAGCCAGCCTAGCCCCGGAAGGCCTCGAGAGGTGGGCCGTTCCTCGTCCTGAGCGCATCCTGTTACGTTGCGGCCAAGGATTCTGGGATGGGGCGTCTCAGGCAGGGGGTAGGTACAGTGCAGCTGGGGTTAGCGTATGGATTGGCCCTCCCCCAAGCATGTGTTTAAGGCCTGTCTTGACCCTCCTAATCCACCCCTGGAGACTTTGGGATCGCTCAGGCTTCTGCATAGCGAGGGAAAAGCTGGCTGGCTGAGAAACACCAGGGATTAAAATGGTCACGCGGCACCTTGGCTTGATGGGGATGGAATGCTGATCAAGACCAGGCCAGGAACGCAGCGCTTGAGAGCTCTGGTTTCCAAATCCAAAAGAAAGCAAGCAGGAAAAGACTGAGCCCCTGTTGCTGAGGTGGCTGCAGGATCAGACTTGGGAATGGGGAGAACATGCTGCTTTTCCCTACCCAAAGGAGGCTCAAAGCGGCTTACAGTCGCCTTCCCTTTCCTCTCCCCACAACAGAGACCCTGTGGGGTGGGGGAGGCTGAGAGAGCCCTGAGATTACTGAAGAAGAAGAAGAGTTGGTTCTTATATGCCGCTTTTCCCTACCCAAAGGAGTCTCAAAGCGGCTTACAGTCGCCTTCCCTTTCCTCTCCCCACAACAGAGACCCTGTGGGGTGGGTGAGGATGAGAGAGCCCTGAGATTACTGAAGAAGAAGAAGAGTTGGTTCTTATATGCCGCTTTTCCCTACCCGAAGGAGTCTCAAAGCGGCTTACAGTAGCCTTCCCCTTCCTCTCCCCACAACAGAGACCCTGTGGGGTGGGTGAGGATGAGAGAGCCCTGAGATTACTGAAGAAGAAGAAGAGTTGGTTCTTATATGCCGCTATTCCCTACCCGAAGGAGTCTCAAAGCGGCTTACAGTCGCCTTCCCCTTCCTCTCCCCACAACAGAGACCCTGTGGGGTGGGTGAGGATGAGAGAGCCCTGAGATTACTGAAGAAGAAGAAGAGTTGGTTCTTATATGCCGCTATTCCCTACCCGAAGGAGTCTCAAAGCGGCTTACAGTCGCCTTCCCTTTCCTCTCCCCACAACAGAGACCCTGTGGGGTGGGTGAGGCTGAGAGAGCCCTGAGATTACTGAAGAAGAAGAAGAGTTGGTTCTTATATGCCGCTATTCCCTACCCGAAGGAGTCTCAAAGCGGCTTACAGTCGCCTTCCCTTTCCTCTCCCCACAACAGACACCCTGTGAGGGAGGTGAGGCTGAGAGAGCCATGAGATTACTGGAGAAGAAGAAGAGTTGGTTCTTATATGCCGCTTTTCCCTACCCAAAGGAGTCTCAAAGCGGCTTACATTCTCCTTCCCTTTCCTCTCCCCACAACAGACACCCTGTGGGGTGGGGGAGGCTGAGAGAGCCCTGAGATTACTGAAGAAGAAGAAGAGTTGCTTCTTATATGCCGCTTTTCCCTACCCGAAGGAGTCTCAAAGCGGCTTACAGTTGCCTTCCCTTTCCATTCCCCACAACAGACACCCTGTGAGGTGGGGGAGGCTGAGAGAGCCATGAGATTACTGAAGAAGAAGAGTTGGTTCTTATATGCCGCTTTTCCCTACCCGAAGGAGTCTCAAAGCGGCTTACAGTTGCCTTCCCTTTCCATTCCCCACAACAGACACCCTGTGAGGTGGGGGAGGCTGAGAGAGCCATGAGATTACTGAAGAAGAAGAGTTGGTTCTTATATGCCGCTTTTCCCTACCCGAAGGAGTCTCAAAGCGGCTTACAGTTGCCTTCCCTTTCCATTCCCCACAACAGACACCCTGTGAGGTGGGGGAGGCTGAGAGAGCCCTGATATCACTGCTCGGTCAGAACAGCTTTATCAGTGCTGTGGCAAGCCCAAGGTCACCCAGCTGGCTGCATGTGGGGGGAGTGCAGAATCGAACCCAGCATGCCAGATTAGAAGTCTGCACTCCTAACCACTACACCAAACTGGCTCTCAAACTGGCCACCCTGGTGCCCTTCCCCCTCTGCAGATTGAGGTAACACTTGCACTAAACACTTTTTTCTAATAGCTAGGGTGATTGCCCCAAGTTTGCAGAAAAATCTGAAATCTTAAAAAAAAAAATTATTGGGGGGGCGGTTAAATTCACCCCCCCCCAGGGGTGGAGGAAAAGTGATCTGGGAGCTGGGCCGAACTCTGGAGGTGCTGCTGGGGAGCCTTCTTGGGCCCAGTAAGAAGGGGTGGGGGTGGGCTCTCCCATGTAAAGCCCTGATTCTGACACGAATGCATCCCATTCCCAAAAGCCATTTGCCGTGCTGCTGGACACATGGGTGGAGTCAAGAGGCCTTTGAGGGGCTCACGTCAAGGACACATTTCTTGGTTGACAATGGTGCTCTACAGCTGGAATTACATCCCCCCCCACACACACACACTGAGAAAGAACCAGTCCATCCTAACTGATCAGAAGTTATTGTTCTTCTTCCTCCTTATGTCGCTGCGCATAACAAAGAGAGACTCCCTGCCCCAAGTTGGTTACAGCCTGAAATCAGTGTTGGAGGAAAGATGACTGCATTGGGGGAGCAGAGGGCTAGAGGCGGTTCCTGTGCCCTGTGTTACAGTAAAGGACAAGAATGGGGCTGTGGCCGGGCTGAGCCAGTGGGGCAGCCCCCGCCTTGCAGGCAAATCTAAGCAGAAGGCTCTCGGGTAGCCCAGCTGGGATAGACCCCTCTGGCTTGCCCAGTGAAAGGCTCTCTCATTTTGGGGAAAGGAGAGGGCTTCCCGCTGCAGGGGCTGGGAACAGTTTTGCTCTGCCCAAGACGCTGGGAAGAACTGGGCTAGCCAGGCCAAGGGCTGGACTTTTTCCTCCACATCTCAGGCAACGGACTCGAAGGCACCAGACTGGCAGACTCACAAGAGGAGGTGGTTTGGAGAGCTGAAGGAGAGGGGAGGGCCTGCCCGCCCACCTTACCAGCACCTTCCCATTCTGCCATGCAGGTATCACGCTGGCCATGGCTCTGCGACCCTACAAAATGACCTACCGCCAGGTCAAATACTTCTCCTTCCCCGGGGAGCTGCTCATGCGGATGCTGCAGATGCTGGTCCTCCCGCTTATCGTATCCAGCCTCATCACAGGTAAGTTACCTGTGGGCAGGGTCAGCCAGGATTGGTCTCAGAGCCTGGCCACAGGGAAATGCCATGGGGCTGTTCTTAGGCACCTTCTAGTCCAGGGGCTGGTCACCTCTGTGTGGCGTTTGTCAGGGGAAGTCCTTTTTGTGTTAACAGGCATGTGGATAAGGGTATTGGCAACCGAAGAAGAGCTGGGTTTTATACCCCACATTACACTACCCAAAGGAATCTGAAAACAGCTTCCAAATACCTCTCCCTGCAGCAGATATTCAGTAAAGTAAGTGGGGCTGAGAGAGTTCTGAGACTGTGACTGGCCAGAGGTCATCCAGCTGGCTGCATGTGGAGGAGGAGCGGGGAAACCAACCCGGCTCTCACGGTTATTAACTATGATACTATGCTAGACAAGGTACTGAAGACCCCTGAGAAAGCTTACCAGTCAGGATAAGAGGACGGGGTCTTCTGATAGATTAAAAAGGGGTTACATGTCAGGAAGCAGAGAGCAGGAGCTCCTGCCGTGGAGGGCAGTGGGAGCTCAGTCTGGGGAACAGCGGTCTTCCGTCTGCGCAAAAACGGTTTGTCATTGAGGTGTCAGCTGCGAGGTTTGCAGTTGGTACAAAATTATCAGGGCAAATGAAGTTTGGCATCGATGACTGTCAGGCGAGACCCACCAACACAAAGCACCTCTACCTTTGAATCTATGTCGATGGTTTTTGAACGAGCTGAGATGGCGATTGGAGAGATCTTGGGGCAGGAGTGGAAAATGTGTGGCAGCTGTGAAAAACTGTCCTTGGCTAAGAGGAAGCAAAATGGTCAATATTGTAATACCCTCGTTTGGAAGACCAGGTATTCATCAGTGATTGATAATCCTAATGCTCAGTTTTATTGTATATCACTTGGGCTTCTGCTCATGGATTCCTGCCTGCAAGCATTGGGGTCGCTCAAGGAAGACACAACAGGGATGTATAAAGTTAAAGAGGGGGAGACCCACAAGGGCTTATATTTTCCCCTCCTATTTCCTTGTGGCGCAGAGTGGTAAGGCAGCCGTCTGAAAGCTTTGCCCATAAGGCTGGGAGTTCAATCCCAGCAGCCGGCTCAAGGTTGACTCAGCCTTCCATCCTTCCGAGGTCGGTAAAATGAGCACCCAGCTTGCTGGGGGGTAAACGGTCATGACTGGGGAAGGCACTGGCAAACCACCCCGTATTGAGTCTGCCATGAAAACGCTGGAGGGCGTCACCCCAAGGGTCAGATATGACTCGGTGCTTGCACAGGGGATACCTTTACCTTTACCTATTTCCTCTTTCTGTTCTCTGGCAGCCATCATAGCCTCTGTCCTCTCGCTAATTCCTGCTCTCCTTCCCACCCTTCAGCCGGCCTCCCTTTATCTGCTACCTGGGCTTCAACTTTCTTTCCGTCTTGCCTCCAGCAGACTCCTTTGGAAAAGTATAGCCTCATTACATTGCGCTGTCTCCCGGGCTGGCCTTAGTTGTGTGGTGCCAGCTGCCAGAGCTGCAAGGACTTTCCCTTGAATCCCCTTCCCCACACTCTTTTTCTCTCATCCTGCCATATCCTCCCCTTTCCCTGCTTTCCTTCTCCCCTCCCCACATGCTAAAGCAACCTACCTTTTGATTGTAGCTAGCTTTATTTTATATTTGGTTCATCTGTATTGTGCTTTTCTCCCTGGTGGGAGAAGGTTTTGATTATAACCTTCAAGGCTATACACAACCGGGGTCCCACCTCTCTGAGGGACCGCTTGTCTCCTTATGCTCCCCGCAGGGCCCTTTGCTCTGCGGCCATTTATTTAATTAATTTTATTCATATACTGCCCTCCCCAAAAGCTCAGGGTGGTTTACATGAAATGGGAACAATACAATTAACTCTGTTTATAGTGATGTGGTAACAAGGCAGCAGACATGCAGTCTGAAAGCTCTGCCCATGAGGCTGGGAGTTCGATCCCAGCAGCCGGCTCAAGGTTGACTCAGCCTTCCATCCTTCCGAGGTCGGTAAAATGAGTACCCAGCTTGCTTGCTGGGGGGTAAACGGTAATGACTGGGGAAGGCACTGGCAAACCACCCCGTATTGAGTCTGCCATGAAAACGCTAGAGGGCGTCACCCCAAGGGTCAGACATGACCCGGTGCTTGCACAGGGGAGACCTTTACCTTTAACAACAGTAACAATAACAAGATAATGATAGTAATAGACATTGTAGAACGGTAGAATACTAGAAATATTGATTAACTCATACTGAGGCCCAGTGGTTTGGGCGGATCTGTAATGATTGTCGGAGGGAGGCTTGAGGGGCTGGTGGGAAACGGTGGTTCGGATTGACCTCAACCAAATGCTGAGTGGAGGAGCTCCCATCTGCAGGCCCTGTGGAACTCTTCCAAGTTCCATCAGGGCCCTGATCTCCTCCGGGAGCTTCTTCCAACAGGTGGGGGTCAGGATGGAGAAAGCTCTGGCTCTGGTTGAGGTCAAGTGAGATTCCTTGGGGCCAGAACCACCAGGAGGTTGGTGTCAAGCGCTAAAAGAACTCACAACAAAACTTCTATAATAAGAAAGCTTTAATGGAAGATTACTCTAGTCACTATTACTCAGGAAGTCAAATCTACCCCACAATAGAATTGCAGGCCCTTTTCAATCCAAGTCTCCCGCCCAAAACTTGAATGTTCCCAAGGGGAGGGGTGCCCTCTTCCCCAGGTGCCATCCCAGGCATCCTGCCAGAGGTACTACAATTCGCACGTCCTTGGACTGGCCGGTGCCTATTGACAAGATACAATGTTGTTGTTACAAAAAGCAGAGCGAGTGGGCAGGGATCAAAGCACAAACAATTCAGAGCGGGCACTACAAAGCCTGATAACATGGGAACAGAGAACAGGCTTGGGTTACATAAGAATCCAGGAAAAAGAACAGTGAAATACAGACAAGATGGGGGTGACCCCTGTTCATAGACAATTCATGGCAGAGAGCAGGCACTGATCCTGACAGTTGGAGGTGATAGAGCACAAAGCCCTTTGAACGGTATAGGCAGAGAGGCGACCCCTTAGGTATTCTGGGCTCAGACTGTGTGATTACAAAACCTTAAGCCTGATCCGGAATTCAACCGTACGCCAGTGCAGCTGCTAGAGGATGGGCTGGATGTGGGACCTCCAAGGTGTTCCTGCGAGGACCCTGGCAGCTCCATTTTGGACCAGTTGTGGTTTCTGGGTTAAGTATAAGGACAGGCCAGTGTAGAGCACTGCAAAAGTTGGCTGCGAAAGTTGGACCACAAGGAAGGCCGAGCGTCAAAGAATTGAGGCTTTTGAACTGTGGTGCTGGAGAAGGCTCTTGCGAGTCCCTTGGATTGCAAGGCGAACAAACCGGTCAGTCCTAGAGGAGATCAGCCCTGACTGCTCTTTAGAAGGCCAGATCCTGAAGATGAAACTCAAATACTTTGGCCACCTCATGAGAAGGAAGGACTTCCTGGGGAACAGCCTAATGCTGGGAGCGATCGAGGGCAAAAGAAGAAGGGGACGACAGAGAATGAGGTGGCTGGATGGAGTCACTGAAGCAGTAGGTGCAAACTTAAATGGACTCCGGGGAATGGTAGAGGACAGGAGGGCCTGGAGGATCATTGTCCATGGGGTCGCGATGGGTCGGACACGACTTCGCACCTAACAACAGCAACAACAAGTGTAGAGCAAGTTGCAGAAGTCCAATCTAGAGGTGGCCGTCATGTGGATCACTGTGGATAGATGTTCTGGGGCCAAGTACAGCACTAGTAATTTGACTTGGCGACAGTGGTAGAATGCCAGCTGTGCTATCAACGTGATCTGAACCTCCATTAAAAGGGAGTCATCAAGAATCACTCTAGGTTCCTGGCTGAGTGGGCCACAGATTGGTGCTCTCCATCCAGGTTGGAGAGGCACACTTCCTCACTTGGGCCCTTCCTGCCCAGCTGCAGGACCTCCATCTTTGAAGGGTTGAGCTTCAAGCGACTTAGCTTGACCCACCCCATCACTTCTTCCAGGCAGCAGGCTAATGTTTCTGGGGGAGAGTCAGGGCGGCCATCCATCAGGAGGGGGAGGTGGGTGTCATCGGCATATTGGTGGCAATCCAGCCCGAACCTCCGCACCAGTTGAGCAAGAGGGCGCATAAAGATGTTGAATAGTATTGGGGAGAGAAGTGACCCTTGAGGGACTCCACATGTCAGTTGGTGACGGCTTGATGAGCTCTCTCCTAATGCTATCCTCTGTCCGTGATTTGGGAGAAAGGAGATCAGCCGTTGAAGGGCAGTTCCCCTGATCCTGGCATTGGCGAGGCGGTGAGCTAAAAGCTCATGATTAACCTGGTTGAACGCTGCTGAAAGCTTTAGTAATATAAGCACCACTGACCCACCTTGGTCCAACTGGTGATGGAAGTTGTCCATCAGGGTGACTAGCGCTGTCCCTACCCTGTGGCCAGGCTGGAAACCTGGTTGGGATGGGTCTAGGACTGAAGCTTCTTCCAAGTATGCTGATAGTTGGACCACAGGTCTGCTGGTTGTCCCTGGTCCCTGGGAGGTACAGAGCCAGGGCCTTTTCAGTCCTGGCCCCAACCCAGTGGAATGAGCTCCTAGAAGAGCTGAGGGCCCTGATGGAGCTGTTCCACAGGGCCTGCAAGATGTAGCTCTTCCACCATGCGTTTGTTTGAGGCTGGGGTAGTAAGGTTGTATCCCTCCTCCTATAGCTCTGTAGCCCCCTAGGCCAGACATCACCTGTGAACATCTTCCAGGGCAACGGTGACTGCTGTGGGAGGGGATGGCACGGAGGGTGATGGATTGTGGATTATCTGGCGTCCATATTGGTTTATGGACTGGGGTTTCATGTGGTGTTTTGATATTTTTATGTAAACCACCACGGGCGGTTTAATTTAAAGAAATTAAGTGTTACAGACCAGGGGTAGTCAACCTGTGGTCCTCCAGATGTTCATGGACTGCAATTCCCAAGAGCCCCTACCAGCGTTTGCTGGCAGGGGCTCATGGGAATTGTAGTCCATGAACATCTGGAGGACCACAGGTTGACTACCCCTGTTATAGAAAACCCCTACAGTGATTTTAGGCCACAACTCCCATCCCTCATCACATGAAATGATTTTGCCACATTGACCACGATTCCCCTTGCAAGAGAAGACTGAGGAGGAGGAATTGAGCAGTTCAGCCCTCTCTTCATCACCTGTTACGATGTCACTTTCTTGTCCCTGAAACATGTCCTTACTCTTTTTCTAATTCTGAACATAATGAAAGAACCCTTACTTGTTGTTTTTAGCATTTCCCAGTAACCTAAGCCCATACTGAGCTTTAGCTTTTCTTACACTCTCCCTACAAGCATCGGTGATTTATTTATATTCCTCCTATAAGGCCCTCCTTCCATTTCCTAAATGAGTTATTTTTTTAATTACTCAAATGTTTTGAAAGCTGTTTATGGAGCCACTCTGGCTTTTTTAGGCTCCTCCTGTTTTTCCTTCTCAAGAGAATTGTTTGTGATTGTGCCTTCAGTATTTAACTTTTAAGAAACTCCCATCTCCTTTTCTAACCATTGAATTCTACCCAGCATAACTGTAAGTCTGTTAAAATTTGCTTTCCTGAAGTCCAGCCTATATGCATATAGTTTTTCTCCTCTCCAAGACTGTCAATTTCAAAATTACTGCCAAAAATACCCACGACTTATACCTCAAACTAGTTCCTCCCTACTGTTGAGAATCAAGTCTAAAATGGCGGACCCCTAAGTTCTCCACTCCACCTTCTGGGAAATGAAGTTTCATGAGCGCTATACCACTACGTTTTTGTAATGCCTATTAGGCCATAGTTTCCTTCCTCTATTAAGTCTTCTAGTTCTTCCTGCTTGTTTCCCATACTCTGTGCATTAGTGTAGAGACACTGTAAATCTTCATTCGTGTGTCTCAGGGCGTTAGTTTTTGAACTTACCTGTAAGTTAATGGTTCCCTGCATATGTGCCATTCCCTGTAAATCTGCAGGGTTCCCAGCTACAGTGCTTGTCACTAAACTAGGGTTTGCATTTATGTCTCGCTGGATTTGGTTTAAAGCCCTCCTCACCAGGTCTGCAAGGCTCTTCCCAAACACATTTTTTCCTACCAGTTTCCCAGCCTCCATTTGAACTGGATTTAACTTCAGCTGACTCTACTTGGCCAGTCCACCACGGCCTCCAAACAACTGGCCAGTGGATCTGGTGGTGTAGAGGGATGGCTGTCCATCAGCAGATACACCTGGGTGTAATCATACTGGTGACATCCGAGCCCCAGACTCCTGACTAACTGAGTGAAGGGCCAAATGTAGATGTCAAACAAAATTGAGGGGAGAATCGCTGCCTGTGGGACCCCCACATGCTAGGGCTTGCCATTGGGAGGTTCTCTCCCCTAGTGCTATCCTCTGTCCCTAACCCTAGAAAAAAGGATTGCAGCCCTTTAAGGGCTGTCTCTTGTATTCCCATCTTAGCTAGGCATTGGGCAAATATCCCCTGACTGACAGTGTCAAATGCTGTTGTTAGGCATAGAAGAACAGCATCAACCTGCATAGGGCCAGTAGTCTTTTCAGGTCGTCCAGGGCTGTCTCCACCCTGCAGCTGGGTTGGAAGCAGGATTGGAAGAGGTCAAGAGGCAAATGTTTCTTCCAGGAAGCTCTGGTTGTTCCACGACCACAAGAAAGGGCAAGTGCAAAGCAGGGGGCTACTTGGCTGGGTCAGATGAGTCCAGCATTGTTCTTTTCAAAAGCAGCCTAAGCACTGCCTCTGATCTCTCAGAGAAAGTCTCCAAAACTAGGGACTATTTGGTAATCTGGAGGGGAATCCGAATCTTCTCACTGCTGGTTTATCAGCCATGAGGGGTGCAGGGTCAGCCAAACAGCTGTCAGAGCTCTGTCCACATCAGTCACAGAGAGCGACTGAAGCGGTCCAAAGGGGTCTCTAGTTGACCTATGGTCAGAGGAGAGATCATGGCGGAGCAGCAGAATTTTCTCCACAGAAAAGCTCAAAGTCTCACAGCTAATATCCAGTCTTGAGATTTCAGATGCTCCAGTAACTATGGACGTGAGGGGCCAAATTGTTTTAAACAATTGTGCCAGACGTGAGCTAGCAGAGGAAATAGAGTCGCAAAATATTCCGTTTTCATGAACTTTACTGCCATCACATAAGTGTCTTATCAGGTGCTCTTGCAGCCTCGTCCCAAGTCTTCTGCCTAACTCCCTCTAACCAGCTCAACTCCTGTTTCCACTCATGCAGTTCCTGGGTGTATCAGGCTTGGGTTGGGAATAGAGAGAGAACTTCAGCAGTGGCTGAGAGAGAGTCAATCGTGCCAGTCCTCTACCTGCCCATCGACTGAGTTTCCGGGGGGCATTGGTTCCTGCAGAGCTTTCTGGAACCCTGTTGGAGACTAATGGACAAGCATAAACCTGCTCTGATCAACCTTTAGGAGGAGCCTTTAGGGCAAAACGGTCCAACTATGGCACTCTTATAGATTGTGCTAGATTGTACTGGACCAATCTGTATCTCTGCCCCCAAGATGAAATCCAGGGTGTGAGACCAGTAACAAATGGGGAAACTCCTGGTGGTGCCATGGTCGACGCCAGGTCTGAGTTCTGCATGGAGACAGACTTCTCTGCATGGACATTGAATTCCATCAGTAGGTGGTCGGTACACCAGACAGATGGCCAAGCTCCATGACGTCCCACACTAAACTCAGTGCCTGGAATCATTAGAGCAGGGAGTACCCAAAGGAGAGACTCTTGGATCAGTATCGCTCCCCCCCCCTTCAGACTTTTGTCCAGGATTGGTGAGGGGCCAAGAAAACAGGCAGGGTTCTTTCAAGACTACTGTCACGCCCTCTCACCCAGGTCTTGGTCACGCATTCCCGGTCCACATTTTGCTCTGAGAAAAAATTCTGCAAAGTAGATGTCTTACTATTTATGGACCTGGCATTGCCCAGCACCAGTGTCGGAGACAGGCTACTTCTCCTGGCCCCTCTACCTTTGCCTCTTGGGATGGGATCGAGGTTAGAAGGGGTGAGAGCGTTAAAGATCTTCCCCCGCTTCCATACATACATCACAGGGGGTTGTATCAAGTCATCCGGTGTTTGTTGATGAGCACTAACAGGAAAAAAAAAATGGAATATTTCTGTGCCTGTTTGCCTCTTGCTGGGTCTTTGAGAGGCCTCGCTGGCTTTCTCCTCAGGGATGGCATCGCTGGATGGCCGGGCTTCTGGCAAGATGGGCATGCGTGCTGTTGTCTATTACATGTTGACCACAATCATAGCTGTCTTCATTGGGATCTTCATGGTCCTCATCATCCATCCGGGCAAAGGAGGCAAAGGACGAGCACAGACGGAGGGAAAGATGGAGCAGGTCCACGCGACAGACGCCTTCATGGACCTCATCCGGTGAGGAACTGGGGGGGGGGGCGACAACCACACACAAGTCCCTCGGTCCACCAGGCCAATATCGTCTATTCAGTTGGGCAGCATCTTTCTCAGGTCTCAGCCAGAGAAAGGCCTTTCCCATCCCGTGCTGCCTGATCCTTTAAGCTGGAGAAGTCAGGGATTGAACCGGTGGCCTTCTGCATGCCAAGTGGGAGCTCTGCCACTGAAAACCTGTGGGCTCTCCCAGTGCTGAGGGACGGTGCTGCAGGGTGGCCAGGGGCTTGCAGAATGGCACTGCTGCATCGATTCTGTATGGGGCTGGCTGAGGTGGGCTCTTGGTCTCACCCACAGCTGGTTAGCACCTATGTGACTGAGGGACTCTGTCAGGCTCATGGGCTTCCCACAGAGGAGACCCTTCCCCTGCCAGTCTATGAGCACTCCAGCTGGGGCTGAGAAGAGAGCGTGACTTTTCTCCACGTTCTTCCTCCTTCAGGAATATGTTCCCACCGAACCTTGTGGAGGCGTGCTTCAAGCAGGTGAGGCTGCTCTGGCGATCACGGTTCGCAGGGATCCTTGTTGGCAGTACAATACAATACAATACCTTTATTGGCATAAAGCAGATTAGGAGGATATACAAAGATAGTCAAGATACATCGGACAGTTTAAGTTTAAAAACTGAGGACAGAAATTTAGCCATAATAAAAGTGACGTCGGCATCCTTATCACTCAGTAAAAATTGGCAAATCAGGTCTCTTGAATGGTTTCTCCATTTTGGTATGAGAGGTATGATATGCCTTCTCTGTTCAGTGAACAAGGGACAATCCAGTAGGATATGTTGGATGGTGTCAGGAGAACTTGATTCACAGGTGCATAGTCTGTTTTCAAAGGGGATCTTGGCAAATCTCCCTTGTAATACTTTGGATGGAAAGGCGTTAAGCCGAGCAAGCGAAAACGCTCTGTGATGGAGGGGATTTGCCAAGTTATGGAAATAAGCCGGCATTATCCCGTGCTTAATGAGCCTCTTGTGGCGCAGAGTGGTAAGGCAGCCGTCTGAAAGCTTTGCCCATGAGGTTGGGAGTTCAATCCCAGCAGCCGGCTCAAGGTTGACTCAGCCTTCCATCCTTCTGAGGTTGGTAAAATGAGTACCCAGCTTGCTGGGGGGTAAACGGTAATGACTGGGGAAGGCACTGGCAAACCACCCCGTATTGAGTCTGCCATGAAAACGCTGGAGGGCGTCACCCCAAGGGTCAGACATGACCCGGTGCTTGCACAGGGGATACCTTTACCTATCCCGTGCTTGTTGGCATACGTCCCTGCCCCCTTTCCAGCAGCCTCCCCACAGCTTCCCATTAGGCTCCAAACCTCTTATGGTAGGGACCTTTTTCTTCCCCTCCCACAAACTGCTGAGTTTCGAGGGAGCTCCGTGAGGCCTCTTGTTCCCTGGGAGGACTCCAGCCCTCCTCCCTCACTTCCTGAGCGGTCCAGCCAGGGCCCCTGTGTGGTGTCCAGGACTCCCTCTCTGAAATTCAGCCTTTTCTATGCAGCCTTTGACATGCCTCTTTTAGTTGTCCCTCGCCCGGTTGTTAGGTTTGTGTATTTAAAACTTTTTTTTACGCTGCCTTTCTGCTCAGGGCAGGGTCCTCTAGGCAGTAAAGCATCAGAACGTTGCAACATTTAAAAATGTGTCTCTATATAAATATAAACAATACCTTGGCCTGGATGGGCCAGCTAAGTCCGACCTTGTCAGACCTGGTAGGCTAAACAGGGACTGCCCTGGGTAGCGTCTAGAGTAGAAGACCCCCTGGGGAAGTCCAGGGTCCCTATAAAGAGGAAGGCAAGGACAAGACCACCTCAGAGCATGTGTCAGTAAGAGGGAGGGTCATGAAGCAAACACTGAACTATACCGAACAGCCAAGACGCCTCCTTCTGTTATGGCAAAATTGTGACTGCATGTTCCTCAGGGCAGGGAGCATTTTCTGGTAACACTGGTAAAGGCTAAGTAATGGTAATTTACTGATGTACTAATCTAAACTTCCATCTCAGGAGCACCACTATTCCAGAGTTTCTCTTTCCTTCACAGTATAAGACTCAGTACACTGTCCAAGTTATCAACAGAACCTTCATGCACACCGGCAGCATGGCCACTCCACTCCCACCGCATCCGCCCCACAACAGCAGCAGCTCTTCCTCTGTGCCACCCCCCGAGAACCGCACAGGTGTCGGGCACAACCTCACCCAAGCCCTGGGCAGCCTCCCCGAGGGGTTGAGCTATGAGGAGGTGGTGCCGGTTCCCGGCTCGGTCAATGGGGTCAACGCACTGGGCCTGGTGGTCTTCTCCATCTGCTTTGGCCTGGTGATCGGCAGCATGAAGCAGAAGGGCCGAGCCCTGCGGGAGTTCTTCGATTGCCTCAACGATGCCATCTTGCGGATGGTGGCCGTCATCATCTGGTGAGGGCCTGTGGGGGCAGGGAATGGCAAGTGAGCGGTGGGTGGGTACTGCTCCTGTCAGAAAGGCAGAAACCGGCTGCTGGCTTTCTTGCTAAATTTCCAGTGCTCCTTGAAAGAGAGGCGGAAGCATGAAGTTGGAGCAGGTTGGTCCCAGGGAACTTTTTCTGGATGCTTGAAACTGAAGAGTGGCCTTCGGTTCTTGCTGGCATGCAGTGGTGGATGGGTCAGCTTCCTTCAAGATGGGCACTGAGCGTGGCCAGTGAAGCCCCCTGGGCACCAGGACTCCAGAGGGGTGCAGTAAAGCTATCGACGCTAGAGAGGTGCCTTTCCCCTGCAACCCCTCCCTCTTTGTCATTCTGTTGTAACTGTTGTCTGCTGTCATCCTGTCTGTGGTTCAACTGCTGTTCTGGAGGCAAGCAGACAGGAAGTATGCTCCAAAGAGCAGGAAGTCTCCTCTTGAGCCATTCAGGACTCAGGAGGAGATAATCTGAAAAATATCATGAAGTTCATCAGAATCACACAAAGCAGGAAGATACCATAGAGGGCCATCCTCTCCAGCCCCCTACCTTTTTGGAGGACTTAAAAATCACTCAGTTGCTCATCCAGGCTCTTCTTTAAAACTTCCAGCGGAGATTCCACTGCCCCCCCTCAAGGCATCATATCCTATCTACGAACAGCCTTCATTATCAAAAAATGCTTTATAACATTCAAGTGGGACCTCGTTTCCCGTAATTTGAACCTTGTCTTTAAATCTGAAGTAAAGAGATTGTCCCCCTCTTCAACATCAACACGAAAAAACTGGCGGTTCTGAATAAATGTAATAACAGAAAAAAGAACCTGTCCCAGGCTATCAAATTCTGTATATACAGTATAATATTTATACAATACTCCTTAATAAGATATTGAATCCAAATGTGTCTTGTCTCTATTTTAATGATTCATGAAGCAACCAAAACGGACTCTAGATTTGTTTTCAATGCTGAACTTTCATCAGTGGTTGTTTCCTCCTATGATTGTAAAACTTATCCTGGCAAGTTTCCAATATTTCAATATTTATCCCGCTCAAAGTTGTAGCATAAACTCCATTCACATAACACTGGCCCTTCAACTCACAGGTATGGGAGAGCTTGGTCAAGAGCAGGGGTAGTCAAACTGCGGCCCTCCAGATGTCCATGGACTACAATTCCCAGGAGCCCCTGCCAGCATTTGCCCCTGGTCAAGAGAGTGGTCCGCTACCATCACATTCTTTTAGTTAATTGCATTGAAAGTTTTTAATTTTTATATTGTCTAAAAGTTTTAACATTTTATCATGCTTTATCTCTGCATTTTACCAGTTCGTCAAGAATATCATGTGTAAACTTATCAAAGTCTTTACTGAAATCCAGATAAACTATGTCCACAGCATTCCCCGATCCAGCAAGGTAGTCACTTTCTTAAAAAAAAGAGATAAGTTTGGTCTGACATGATTTGTTCTTGCAAAACCCATGCTGAGTTTTAGAAATCACAGCTCTCTGTTCGAGCTGCTCAAGGACTCACTGTTTGATGATGTTCTAAAATTTTGCCAGCTACAGATGTTAAGCTGACGGGTTGATAGTTAGCCAGATCCTCCTTTTTCCCTTTCTTGAAGATGGGGACAACATTTGCCCTTTCTCACAGGTTGTCTATTGTGGGAAGAGGAAGGGAAAAGGTGTTTTTAAACCACTTTGAGACTTCTTTGGGTAGTAAACAGCAGGGTACAAAAATCCAGCTGTTCTTCTAAGGGGCAACCGTCAAGGAAGCATGTGGGCACATAGTATTTTATCAACAGTAAAAAATTTGGAGACCGAAGGAGGAGGGTGGACACCTGTGTACTGTAACTACCCCATATGGATTAGGGCAGGGGGACATTTTGGTGTCTGTAGCCTAATTCACACAAGAAGGAAAATGAGGTTGAATGCAAAACTGGGTGGAATTGGCTGCCATGTAATCTAAAAAGAGTCTCCAGTCTGATTTTCCCTTCACATATCTGAAGACATGGCTCTTGAAAACTCATCTGTCACCACTATTCCACAATTCCCAAAGTTCAGTCCTCTCCCACACTGAACATTCAAAACCATAGCTTCTTGATACCCATCTCTCCACTCCCATGCCCTCATTTTTCACCACACCACCACAACCCCACACACACAACATACGCATTCAACCCATGCCCTTACAGACTGGACAACCCCTCCCCTTCCTCTTCCCACCACTAAGTTCTAGAGCCCGTTGTTCTAAAACTTACAAAGTCTCCTGAGTGCCCATCCATGCCACAACCTTCTGCAATCATACACCCTCATGCCCAGCCACGCAACCACAACCCAAACAACACACCCATGCATCCCCATGTCTTTCTAGAATCAACAACTCCTGACTTATTTTTACCACCCCCACACTCTAGCGCCCGTTGTATTCCAGGATACAACAGGCTTTGCCCCTAGTTTATTTTTAACTACCCTGGAAAGCATGAGCTCATTCTTGGCCTTGGCTTTTTTAACTTTCTCCCTATATATCTTGGCTGTTTTTTTAAAATTGATCCTTGCTTATTTCCTCCTTTTTCTATGTTTAATTCCTTTCGAATTTTAACTCATAGGAGTTCTTTGGTCATCCATCATGGCTCCTTTTGACATCTTCCATTCTGCCACTGCATTGAAACTGTTTGATATTTTTCCTTCAATATCTCATTCTTAAGAAATCCCCATCCATCATGTGCTCTCTTGTCTTTTAATACAGTCGTCCCCAACCTTTTTATCACTGGGGACCGGTCAACGCTTGATAATTTTACTGAGGCCCCGTGGGGAGGGTAGACTTTTGCCGAGGGATGTCACTGCTGCCGCCTGAGCCCCTGCTCCACTTGCTTTCCCGCCGGTGCTCCTGACTTCCCGCCGCCCGCTGGGGGGCGCTGCCAGCAGCAGCTGCGCAGTGCCAGGCCGAGGGGGAGCCCCAACCATGGCAGCCGCTGGAGAGCACCAAAGGTGAGCCAGTGGCAGAGTGGCAGGGCAGCCCCCGAGGCAGCAGCTGGGGAGGAGGATGAGGAGGAGCTGCGGCCTGGTACCGACTGATCCATGGACCGGTACTGGTCCCCGGACCAGGGGTTGGGAACCACTGTTTTAATATATCTGACCATGGTATTGTCCCCAGTACTTCCATTAATTTACTAAAATCAGCTCTTTTGAAGTCTTAAATATGTGTCTGACTGTACTTCTCCTTTACTTAGAATCTCAAACCCCAGAACATGGTGACTGTGTCCCAGATAACCTACGTTCTTCACCCCATTAACCAAATCGTCTTTGTATGTTAAAATTAGATCTAATATAACTGAACCCCTTGTAGTGTCTTCTACCTTTTGAAGAATAAAATTGTCTTCAAAGGAGGTAAGGAATGAATTAGACCCAGCAGCCCTTGCAGACTTCAGCCTTTAGCAAATATCAGGATAATTAAAAATCCCCCATAGCTACTAGATCTCTACTCATTTGTAGAAGTAAAACATTCAAATCTTCAGACTGACATGGTGGTCCATAATAGACTCCTACCAAAGATGTCTCCGCCATTTTTCCCCACCCTTAACTTTCATCCAATTCTTTCAACCTGATTTCCAAAATTTAAATCTCACAAGTATAACGGACCTAACTATGCTAAATACACATCTCCTATAGTGCCCCCTATAGGACATTCTTTATATTTGGCTTAATCATACAGCCTGCAGATCTTGCATATTCCAAAAATAGGAAAGTTGGCTGAGAGAGAGAATTGCTTTGGAACCTGAGATGTAAAATTGTACCACACATCCATACAGTGAAAACACAGGATTGGCTCTTCTGCTAGCAATAGGGAACCTCTTTCTCCAGGGGATAGCCCCTTGCTCTGGAGGAAAGCGCCACAGCTGGGAGAATAGATCCAGATCCTGGTTCCCTTCAGATCCTAAACTGTTGGCCTACAAACATCTAAGTAATAAACTGTAACATCAAAAGGTCTGCTTGCTGTGTAAGACCGTTTGGTATTGTTATCACTTTACAACATAGGATCTTTTTCCATGTATATTGTACTGCACTATACTTCCCTGTCTGTTTGGCCGCTGCCCTTTGGAGCCACCTCTGATTGGGTCCTCCTGGGCTCCACATGCTTGGCTTTTTGGGGGGAGCAGCGTACGGACTTGTGGGAGCCCCGATCCTATCCTTGGTTGCTTTGTTGCCAACCTAGAGGGGGACAAGGGAGGGGGCTGACCTGAGCCCCCTGAAGATCCTCCTTTTTTGTGTGAGGATGAGGAACATTTGAGAGCACCTTCTAGAACAGGGGTAGTCAACCTGTGGTCCTCCAGATGTCCATGGACTACAATTCCCACGAGCCCCTGCCAGCAAACGCTGGCAGGAGCTCATGGGAATTGTAGTCCACGAACATCTGGAGGACCACAGGTTGACTACCCCTGTTCTAGAATATGTGTTCAGGCCCTAGGGGTTCCTCTGTCCTCCTCCAGGGACTCTTCCCCAGCCCTAAGACCCTCTCAAACGGAAATGTCAGGGGATCGGACTTTGTCCAGAGTGCAAAACAAAGGTTCAGGCACAGGGAGCAGCCCTGTGCAGAGTCATGTCCCGGCTCCATCATCTCCTTTAGTCGTCAGTGGGTGTTCTGGGTGGCAGGCAGGGAGGGGCCCTGAGGTGCCTGGGGCGGAGCAGAGGGCTGTGGGTGCCCAGCGAGCGCTCTGGCACTGCACTGTGGCTGCTGCCCAAAATAAGGGCAAGGCTTGGCGTGCAACATTTGGAAGCTGACCGCCCTCACCCATTCCAGCGCAGTCTCTCCTCTGGCCCCTCGTGCAGAAAAGGGACTTTTGCTAAAACTGTTGCTCACAATCCTCTTGACTTGAGTTCTTCTGCCCACAGAAGCTGTGCTCTGCCAGTGAGCGATGGCCATGTCTCAGATCTATCTGGCTTGCATATGCATGCGTGTCTTTTCTTCACCCTGCCGTCCCACAGTAAATCTATGTTGACTAGTGGTCTGGGGTGACTGGTAATGCTGTTTCTGAGCACATGGCAGAGGGAATAGTTTCCCAGCGACTATTCCCCTTTCTTTGTGTATGTGTGCATCAAGGTGTGGGGGGAGGTCCTTTGACCACAGCTTGCTTTCTTAGAAAGGACATTATTGACGACAGCTTAACAAGCTGGAATGCATGACAAGGGGAAGTGGCTGCCATCCAGACAGCTCTAGTAGATTGTAAGAAAATAAAAGGGAAAATCCCATCTCTAGTCTGGCCGGAATGTTACTGCTGTTTGCCTTGGGGTCCCTGCTCTGGGTGTGTTGTGCAGCCAGCGCTGATGCTGGATTCATTCATGTTGACATTTGTTGGCTGCCTGGTGTTCTGACACGGATGTCTTGTGATAGGTATGCTCCCATCGGGATCCTGTTCCTAATTGCCGGCAAGATCTTGGAGATGGAGGACATAGCTGTGATGGGGGGCCAGCTCGGCCTGTACACGCTCACCGTGATTGTGGGGCTGCTGATCCATGGCCTCTGTGTCCTGCCCCTGATCTACTTCATTGTCACGCACAAGAACCCCTGGCTCTTCGTGGCAGGCATGCTCCAGGCCCTGGTGACGGCCCTGGGCACCTCGTCCAGGTAACTCCCTCCTGCCAGGATCTAACAGGGAGCTGAGTTGAGGGGGAGATCCCTATGGTTTATTACAAATCCAGCGTGGGGCTGGATGAGCCATGAATCCACTTTAGTCTGCTCTGATTCAACCTCATGGAGTCCTGTGTTCAGTTTGGGGCACCCTAGTTGAAGAAGGATGTAGACAAACTGGAGGGTGTCCAGAGGAGGGCAACAAAGATGGTGAGGGGTTTGGAGACCAAGACATATGAGGAAAGGTTGGGGGAGCTTGGTCTGTTTAGCCTGGAGAGGAGATGACTGAGAGGGGATCTGATCACCATCAAGTATTTAAAAGACTGCCAAGTAGAGGATGGAGCAGAGTTTTTCTCTCTTGCCCCGGAGGGACAGACCAGATCCAGTGGGATGAAATTAAAAGAAATTCCATCTAAACATCCGGAAGAAGTTCCTGACAGTTAGAGTGGTTTCTCAGTGGAACAGGCCTCCTCGTGAGGTGGTGGGCTCCTTTGGAGATTTTTAAACAGAAGCTGGATAGCCGTCTGACAGAGAAGCTGATTTTGTGAAGGCTCAAGGAGGTGGCAGGTTACAGTGGATAGGGTTGTGAGTGTCCTGCATAGAGCAGGGGGTTGGACTAGGTGGCCTAGGAGGTCCCTTCCATCTCTCTTGGGACCATCTCTTTCAGGCTGGCCTGCCTCACAGGGCTGTTGTGAGAAAATGGAGAACAACGCTGTAAGCTGCATCGGGTCCCAGTTGTGGGAAGAAAACTAGGACATAAACCATACCTGCCTGCATCATGGATGAGAACGCATGGCTGGCGTGAGTTCACATGGCCAGGAGCTCCCATTTCCCTGCCGTGGCCACCATGAAGGCAGAGGACTTTCGCTTGGCCACCAAATGACAACACTTTGGGTGGACTTTCCTTCCACAGCTGCCATCTTCCCCTTCACCCAGCGAGCTTCTTGTAGCAATCAGCAATGGCTGTAACACAATCACCACATTGTAATGATTCAGTAGCAGAGTCTACTGGTTCTTCTAAATTCCTAGCTGTCATTTTAGAAAAGTCTCAAACAGCAGAACAGTTGCTTTTTATACCTTGCTTTTCTCTGCCAGAAGGGGTCTTAAAGCCAAAGCACCTCTCCCCACAACTGACACCCTGTGATGTGGGTGAGGCTGAGAGAGCCCTGAGATTCCTGCTCGGTCAGAACAGCTCTATTAGTGCACTGAGGATCCCAAGTTCACCCAGCTGGCTCCGAGTGAGGAAGGAGCAGAGAATCAAACCCGAATCACCATATTAGAAGCCAGCGCTCCTAACCAGTACACCAAACTAGTGTTTTCCCCCCACATAAAATGTTAAGAGACTAGAAACTCAGAGGAATCAAGTTTAAGTCCAGCAGCACCTTTAAGGCCGACGAAGATTGGCACCTTTAAGAATGACAAATGCACATGAAAGGTGCATTTGAACTGTGTTGGTCTTACAGGTGCCTGACTGGACTCAAATTTTATTCTGTTACTTGAATCTGTAGCAGATTGTGGTAAGTATTGCACTATAGAGCAAGAGCAATTTGTGTTTGGGTTTTTTTTAAATGAAGCCCTCCAGCGGCATAGTGGGCAAAATGGAAGGAAAGCAGCTCCAGCATGGGTGGAACTTTCCCATCCTGACCTGTTTGGGCTTCACTCTTTCTGGAAAGATCCCACCTCACCATGTTTCAGAGAGAGCTTGCCAAGAAGGGGAGAGCCCAAGCAAGTGGAGGGGATGCTGTGTGCAATCTTCAGACCACGCAGCAGTTTGGAAGCCACGGAGTGAACCAGCCTGGAGAATTGAGGACGGTTTCATAGAATTTGATATGATGCTGTTTTGAGGACTTTCTTCATAGCTTTGAAATGGGTCCACTTTGGTTCAGCATGTTTCCTCCTTGCACGCCTGCCTACCCTTTGCTTTTATTTCCAGCTCAGCCACCCTCCCTGTGACATTCCGATGCCTGGAAGAAAATATCGGGGTGGACAAGCGGGTCACCAGGTTTGTCCTGCCCGTTGGGGCCACCATCAACATGGATGGGACGGCGCTGTACGAAGCCCTGGCAGCCATCTTCATTGCCCAGGTCAACAACTATGAGCTAGACTTTGGACAGATCATCACGATCAGGTGCGTGCATGTGCAAGACCATGAGTGCCCTGCCCTGGGCTCCGCCTGTGGCCCCTTTCCCAGCAAGGCTGAGGGTTTGTGTGCCAACACAGACTCTATGTTCTCTTCATGGGCTTCTTCCAAAGGGGCTGCTGAGTATGAACTGCCTTTGCTTGTTTGCTGAGTATGGGCAGAAGATCCAGGCAGTTGTTGCCTGTCAGTTGTATTCCAGTCCATTTGTGTATCTTGTTTTCTGTTCTTTTTCAGTCCAGATTTATGATAGAGTGATAGAATCTTAGAATCATAGAGTTGGAAGGGACTTCCTGGGTCATCTAGTCCAACCAACTGCACTATGCAGGACACTCACAACCCTGTCGCTCATCCACTGCCACCTGCCACCCCCTTGAACCTTCACAGAATCAGCCTCTCCGTCAGATGGCTCTCCAGCCTCTGTTTAAAAATCTCCAAAGAAGGGGAGCCTACCACCTCCCGAGGAAACCTGTTCCACTGAGAAACAGCTCTGTCAGGAACTTCTTCCATATGTTTAGACGGAATTTATTTTGAATTAATTTCTTCCCATTGGATCTGGTCTGTCCCTCCAGGGCAAGAGACAACTACTCTGCTTCATCTTCTACTTGGCAGCCTTTTAAATACTTGAAGATGATTATCAGATCCCCTCTCAGTCATCTCCTCTCCAGGCTAAACAGACCAAGCTCCCCCAACCTTTCCTCATATGTCTTGGTCTCCAAAGCCCTCACCATCTTTGTTGCCCTCCTCGGGACACACTCCAGGTTGTTTACATCCCTCTTCAACTGTGGTGCCCAAAACTGAACACAGGACTCCAAGTGAGGCCGAACCAGAGCAGAGTAAAACGGTATCATCACCTCCCGTGATCTGGACACGATACTCCGTTTGATACAGCCCAAAATTCCATTTGCCTTTTTAGCCACCGAGTCACTTCTGACTCATGTTCAATGTATGATCTACTAAGACTCCTAGATCCTTTTCTCACATGCTACTGCCAAGACAAGTCTCCCCCATCCTATATTGGTGTAGATGGTTTTTCCTACCTAAATCCAGAACTTTATTTTATTCAGTTTAGCCCACTTCTCGAGCCTATGAAGATCATCCTGTATTCTGTTGCTGTCTTCAGTTGTGTTTGCTACCCCTCCCAGTTTAGTATCATCTGCAAATTTAATAAACATTCCCTCTAATTTAACAAGTACCCTCTCTATTGATGTTTTCTTTGTAAATCCTAAAATCCAGTTCCAGCCCCAGGCTGCCAAGGGTGTACGTCCCGAGCCTTCTGGCTCAGGACCTTTGTCATTTTATGTGTTACTCCTTTCCCCTCTTTCCCTGCATCATTCAAGACGCATTTTTATTATTTATTTATAGGATTTCTTACCCACCGCTCCCAGCAGGCTGGCTCCCAGCAGGTTACAAAGAATAAAAACCCTACAATAAAACAGTAAAATAAAGCCTCACTTAAAACCCTCCCAGATGGCAAACCCTAAAAACGTCCCCTCCTCCCTCCTGCTGAACTGCCTCCCATCTGGGGCCTCTGCGGGATGTTAATAAGGGAACAGCCTCCTGTCCTGGCTAAGCTGAGAAGGGGCCCGTTGATCTTAGCTTCCCTGGCCTCAACCAAACACCTGGTAGAATAACTCTTATTTTGAAGGCCCTGCAGAACTGAGATAGCTCTGTCAGTGTCCTCAGCTCTTCTGGGAGCTCATTCCACCAGGTCTGGGCCAGCACCAAAAAAGCCCTGGCCAAGGCCAGGCATGCTCTTGTGTGCTGGGAACCACCAACAGATTTGCATAAAGCTGTGCGGTGGGCATAAGGTGATAGGAGGTCCCTCAGATATGTGAAGCACAGACCGTGAATGGCCTTGAAAGTTAAGCACCAGAACCTTGAGCTTGATCCGGGATGCAATCAGCAACCAATGTAACTGCGTCAGCACAGGCTGGATATGGGCCTTCCAAGGTATTCCAGTGAGGACCTGGCAGCTACATTCTGCACTAGCTGCAATTTTTGGGTCAAGGACAAGGGAAGGCCCATATAAAGTGGGTTGCTTGTAGGTGAGCAGTACATGGTTCACCTTGGCCAGGTGATCTGGGGAGACATAGGGCATTAGTAGCCTTGCCTGGAATAGATGGAAAAACAGATGGGCTACTCTCGTGACTTGTGCCTTTGTTGATAAAGTGGCATCCACGTTCATCCCCAGGTTCCTGGTAGAAGGCGAGATGTTAAGGTGCACCCTGGCCAGGCTGGATAAACATGCTTCCTGAACTGGCCCTCTTCCTTCCCAGCCACAGGACCTCCATCTTGGAGGTGTTGAGTTTCAGGTGACTCTGCTCAAGCCATCCAGCTACGGCATCCAAACATCTGGCTAATGTATCCAGGGGGGAGTCTGGATGGTTGTCGGATCAACTGGATCAACTGAGCCAGAGGGCGCATGAAGATGCTAAAAAGTGTGGGGGAGAAAACCACCCCCTGCACAACCCCATAGCAGAGTTGGAAGGAGTGCAATAACTTCCCCCACTGCAATCCTCTGTGTCATGTTCTGAAGAAAGGAGATCAGCCCCTGGAGGGCTGTTCCATGTATCCCAGTCCTGGTGAGGTGGTGGGCTATATCTCATGGTCAACCACGTCACAGCTGATAGATCATCATGAGAATAGCCGAATCACCCTTATCCAGCTGGCACCAGAGATCATCCACTGGTCACTCGATCTGAGTAGCCAGACGGACAGGGATCAAGGGGCAAGTGGTCGCCCTCACTGACCCCAGCAACTTCGGTCAGGGGGAGGTACCTGAAACATGATGCCACAGCGGACAGACAAGACTCTATCCACGAAAAAGCTTGCTAATGCCTCTCAGCTCTGATCCAATTGACTCAAATTCTGGCACCCAACTAGCCTAAACAATTGAGACCAAACTAGCCTAAACAATTGTGCCAGGTGAGAGCTCACGAACACAAGGGAGGTGGCATAAACCTCCCGTTTCTCCACCTTCCCTGCCATCTCCGACCCCTTCATAAGCATATGCGAAAGGATGTCCTCGAAGCTTTATGATGGGTCCTCTTGCGCACACGCTCTAGCCCACTCAGTTCCCTCTTCCTCTCAAAGCTTCCCAGGCCTGTTTAATGTGGGGGAGGAGAGGGCCTTGGGGGGGGGGGTCTTGTTGATGGCAGCAGACAGGTGGGGCAGCTAGTCCCCCACCACATCCGCCAGAGACTCAGCAGAAGGCATCGGGTCCCACAAAGCATTCAGGAATCCAGCCAGATCCATAAGTCTTCATGGACAAGCTAAAATGCACCCACTGGCCAAACAGGGAGAGGGTGGTACCCAATGCTGGGCCAGAAGGGCATAGTGTTGCCATCAGACCCACTTTTATCCCAGCACCAAAGATCGGGTGTGGCCAGCTTGGCGGGTTGGACCGCCGACAAACTTCGAGAACCCTAGCCCCACCATGGCCAACAGTAGATCTGGGCCACATCCTGGAGATGACAAGTCCACATGGGCATTGAAGTCCCCCAGGATTATGAGCCTGGGGAACTGCAATGCCCAGGAGGCTGCCTCCTCCAGCAGGCTTGACAGGGCTGCTGGTGGCGCACTGGGCACATAATACACCAGCAACATGGCCATGTTCTCGACCGAATCCCACTCAACACCAATACACTCCACTCCAGGGATCAATGGCACTGGGAGAACCCTGTAGGGATCCAAATCTTGGATAAGGAATGCCACCCCTCTCCACCCCACCATGGAGCTGAGACTAGTGAAGGACCAAGATCCCAGAAGGTGCCAGATCTTTCAGGACGACTGACTTGCCCTCTCTCACCCAGGTCTCAGTCATGCAAGCCAGGTCTACCTCGAGCCCTGCGAGGTAATCTCACAGGGTCGAGGCCTTGTTGTTAATCGACCTGGCATTACACAACATCAGTACCAGCTCCTCTCTCACATGTCTGAAGATGGGACAGAGGTTAGAAGAGCAGATAGTGTGTTTATCAGGCCAGGGCCCTGCTCTTCTCTTGTCCGACCTCCTCCCATTGCAACAGCTCCCTTGGTGCAATATCGTTGGGATCCTGGATTCCAGCTGGGCCCGTCCTTCAGTTCCCTGATCCCCTGGCATGCACTCCCAGAAAGGGACCGGCCACCCCCACCCACCACTGCCCCTTGTCCTTGTTTTAGTCCTATCATTTATGATCATGGCCCCATTATTGGAACAGAAGGGCTGATAGCAGACTCTGGATTCATGCCAGGGTGAGAACAGGAAGTAACTGATCAGGCAGTAGAAGTCAGTGATGTGCAGAAAGAAGGATCTTTACGAAACAGGAGTTACTTTTATGCAAGCATCTAGATCAGGGGTAGTCAAACTGTGGCCCTCCAGATGTCCATGGACTACAATTCCCAGGAGCTCCTGCCAGCAAATTGTAGTCCATGGACATCTGGAGGGCCGCAGTTTGACTACCCCTGATCTAGTGGGATGGGGTTTAACGGAATAATGCAGTACAATGTTTTTACAGTACATGTTTAAGACTTCAGTTTTGATTCTGCTTGCAGCTGGTTGCGGAAGAGCAAACTGTCAGCTGCTTGAAGCCATCTTTGCGTGACCCAGTTCCATTATGTAGTTAAGAAATTCTGATCTCACCTCCAGACACAAACTCACAAGGAAGCCTTGGGCAAATGGCTCATTGCTCAGCCTTGGCTCTCCCCACACCTGTAGCACAAGGCTGCCTACCTTGCAGGGCCATTGTTACCAAGGTAAAGTAGCTAAAATCTCTTTGAACACTTGTAAGCAGCATGTAAACAGTAAGTATATTTCCGCATCCTGTTTTTTTTGTAGGTGCAGCTAGTTTTTAATTGTTATGTGATACACTGGGAGCTTTCTGTGTTTGAAAATCCAGGTATTTTCTTTTTCTAAAGCTTAAAACTTAATATTGTTGAAGCAGGTCCACAAGGGATGTCCATGTTGGTCTGAAGCAGCAGGTCAGCGTTTGAGTCCAGGGGTACCTTGAAGGACCAACCAAGTTTCATTCTGGCTATCAGCTTTCATGTTCACACACACTTCTTCGCAAAACCAAAAAGGGAACAAAAACCCAACCTTAACAAAGTCAGGAACTTAAAAGTTGAGCTATAAAATAATATATTAGGTCAAAAACCAAGAAAAAACTATAACAGTATTATTTGTTGGGGCTGAGGCGCTAGCAATTTCTATTTCCTAATGTTATGATCAAGTTAAGTTATTACTGTTATCACCTGTTACTATATGTTATCTGTTTCTTTTCCTGTTTCCTGTAAACCAGTGGTCCCCAACCTTTTTATCACCGGGGACCCTCAACACTTGACAATTTTATTAAGGCCCGGTGGGGGTGGGGGGGGTAGTTTACTCCTCTACTCTCAGCCACTGCCCTAACGCTCTCTGACTCTGATCGCTATGGTAATGTTTAAACATCCCTTCAAAATAAGATACAGACATGCCACAACAAGGAACATAAGGAACGTTTTGTTTTCATGGAAATTTTAACTCATGACAATGACAAATCAATGGGAACCCTGAGCTTGTTTCTCTGCAACGAGATAGTCCCATCTGGGAGTGATGGGAGACAAGGACACCCGAAGTGTGTTGTAAAGGGCCGGGGGGATGAAGTAAAGGGCCGAGGGGGGGGGGGGGGAGAAGGCGTCCTTCGGGGCCCACCTCCAATTAGTCAACGGACCACATGTGGTCTGCGGCCCACAGGTTGGGGATCGCTACTGTAAACCTGTAAAGAGCCTCTTGTGGCGCAGAGTGGTAAGGCAGCAGTCATGCAGTCTGAAAGCTCTGCCCATGAGGCTGAGAGTTCGATCCCAGCAGCCGGCTCAAGGTTGACTCAGCCTTCCATCCTTCCGAGGTCGGTAAAATGAGTACCCAGCTTGCTGGGGGGTAAACGGTCATGACTGGGGAAGGCACTGGCAAACCACCCCGTATTGAGTCTGCCATGAAAACGCTGGAGGGCCTCACCCCAAGGGCCAGACATGACCCGGTGCTTGCACCGGGGATACCTTTACCTTTTACTGTAAACCACCCTGAGCCCTTGGGGAGGGCGTTATATAAATATAATAATAAATAATAAAATAACAATAAATAAATACACCTAACAGATTTCCCTTCACCACCCAGCTATACTTCATAACCGGTTTTAGATCTGAGTGCATTATTTAATAACTAGCAAAAAAAGCCCATTGCATCCAGGAATGCCCTGAGCGTTAGTGGCCCCCAGCAGACAGAGGGCAGTCGAGGGGCAATGTACCTGAGACAGTGGCAGCATCTGGGGCGTCACGGCAGCAGTGGGACGTCCATGTAAGTGGCTGATTCACCATGCGGAGTCGGAAGCAGCAGAGCCACGGCCGTGCTGGGGGATGGGCTCTCTGCCCCCTGGGGTGGGCCAACTGCTGGCGTGCGGCTGGAGGGGTGGCACGGCCACAGTGGGCATACAGGTTGGACAGGCGATGGGCTTGGCTCCGATAGGGGCCGGGTGGCTGCTGGTGGCCGGGTTGAGCTGCAGTGCCCCAGCGTAGGCTGGAGGTCTGGTGGCGCGTGAGGCACCAGCCATGGCTGTGTGTGTGCCATGCTGGTTGCTGGCGGGCGGGTCCAGCGTTGGGCAGCGTGGCAAGGCTGGGGAGCGGCATCCTCGGCGGCCAGCGAGCCTCTGGCGTCGAGGCCGGGTGAGTGCCTCGCTGCCAGGCTGGCTGGTGGCGAGCGGGCGGAGGGGCGGTGCTCTGTCGGAATCAGGAGGTCTGCTGCTGCATGAGGGTGCATGCTAGGCTGTGTCTGGCCTGGGCTCACTGCTGTTGGCCAGGTCCAGCGTCAGGGAAGGGCACGCGCCTTGGAAATGCCCTTCTCACCATCCAGGAAGCATCTGGCAGCGATGCTGGGCGAGCGGCTCATGTGCAGCTTGTGGAGCTGGGCGCTCTACAGGCCAGCCCAATTCGGACATGACCAGCTTTGCTGGGCGCCTCTGGATTGGTCCGCTCAGGCAGAAGTGCAGGCCGGACAGCCGGTTGTTGTCCCGGGCAGCGCCGCCAAGATGGCCATTTCCCAAATATTAAGAGGAACTGTGGTCAGGTTATTGACCACTGAGGAAGACCTAGTAGGGTCGAAACGCATTTGGTCTATTCATGTGCAGTTAGATCTATATAGTTTTTTAAATACTTTAATACTTCGTTATTAACCTAATATTGTTGCACTTTAATAAATAATTGTAAAAATTTTATAGCTCAACTTTTGTTTCACACACACTTCTTCATCATCAGATACAATAAAATGGAAATCAGCACACAGCATAATGAAGGTTCAAGGATCAAGCCGTGGAGAGGGCAGCCTGCTTCCTTCATGGCCCTGCTGCCCACCTGTTTTGTCCCTCTTTTTGCCAAGGAAATGCTGGCAGCCCAGTTCAGCCCTGGGCATCAGCTGACCCACTGCCACCTCCTGTGGGTGTTCTGAGCTGACTGGCTGGTAGCCCTACTGGGGACTGCTTGGGCAGACTGTCCTGTGGGCTGTTTAAGCATCCTGAGGCACCTTTTGAGCATGCGTTTCCTGCTTCTCACAAGAACAGCCTACAAGAACTCCTGCCTTTGAACAGAGTTTGAGTCCAGGGGCACCTTTAAGTCCAACAAAGTTTTATTCAAGGAGTGAGCTTTTGTGTGCATGCATGCTTCGGCAGATTGAATGAAATGGGAACGGTTGATCCTTGCACAGAGGTAGAAGGTGAGCAGTAAATTAGCATACGGCACAGTGAAGATGTTTAAATGGATTTGGGGACCAGAAATAAGCTTAGCATTTAAGGTGACCATTTGTTTGGGTTTAATTCCAGGGGGGGACGAATAACACGAAGGAAACAACTCTGTCAAAATTGATGGTTAATGGGCAAGGGTATCATTAACTGTGGAATATTGAGGGTTATTAATTCAGAAATTTCTTTGTTATGCTGCTTCAGGCCACTCAGCTACCCATTTGAATCTGTCCTGCCCTTGAAGGTGATCTGAGACTCAGAAATATCAGATCTCCTGTCGGCGATTTGTGACTCTCAAAAGCTCATGCCCCAAAAACCTTGTGGGCCTCGAATATACTTCTCCTGGACTTGAGTTTAGCTGTTCTGCTTCAGACCAACACGGCTCCTCTCAGAAAGAAAGTTGGATTTGGTCCTCATTTGTTCCTCACAGATCAGTATATTTTGTGGTAGGAATAAGCAGCTTCGTCTTCCAGCTTAGCGGTCCCCAACCTTCTTGTAGTTGGGGACCGCCTCCGAGGGTGGGAGAGAGCCGGTGGCAGTTGCCGCGCATGCGTGTTTTAGCCACTAGGTGGCGCTAATGAGCATGCGCAGAGCTGCCGCGCGTGCGCATTTTCGCCAGGACGGGGCGCAAACACGCATGTGCGGCAGCTCCACGTGTGCGCATTTGCGTCGCTGGCACTGCGGGGGGGGGGAAGGCAGATGCGGCCACTGGCGGCCCAGTACTATGGCCTTCAAGGCCCGGTACCGGGCCGCGGACCGGGGGTTGAGGACCCCTGTTCCAGCTTACTTATTTAAATGTCTGTGTTTCACTTTCCTCTGCAAAGTGACCCAAATACGCTCACATCAGTCAAACCAAATTAACGTCTGCAAATATAAATCAGCCAACGGCGACACCACAAGCCGTGTCTTCTTGCCCACCCGTAGGCACCCCCTGCCAGCCATTTGGCTTAATGCGTGGCCCAGAAAGAGGAAAGCCCCAAGCTCTGCCAGAGGCGGCTGTTGGCCAGGCTGTTTCTCCCTCTTCTTCCCCCCTGGCTGCAGCTCTGCTGTCCTGCCCCTGTTCAGGATGAGGTGGGCAGCAAAATAGAGGCTGGGCGATGAGGAAGTTCCAGTTCCAGCACTCAGCAGACCTGAGACAGTTATTGTCAGCTTGGGGTGAGAGTGTTCCAGAGAATCAAAGGCACCGCTCCTGAAAATTGACAAATCCACGCACTGCAAAATCCAGAGCGAAGCAAGACCCAATTTCTTTTTCTAGACCAGGGATCGGCAGTCAAAGGCCCCCGGGCCATATCCGACCTCCCTGCAGGGTACTGCTTGGTTCCTCCAGTTGCCAGTCAAGAGGCAAGAGAGGTATGTTTGGAGGTTGCTACTGTGGCAGCCAGCACTGCTAGCTAGCCGGGTTGGGGGCAAGGATAGGAGATGAGGCTTCCCGTCCTCCTCCCTGGACTCCATTTGTAGAGCAGCTGTCCCAGAAAGCTAGAGTTCCCCCTCCCCACCCGGCTCTAGGTACACCCACCTGCCTTCCGCTTACAATCCCCTCTCTAAGCCTTCATGGGCCTCCTTGTTCCTTCTCCGGTGGCAAACAGACGCGATACACAGCCCTCTGAAGAGTGTGCAGAGCGTGGGGCACTGGCTCAATTGGAAGGTGCTTCTGGTGTGAGCAGAAGACCCCGGCCGCAATAACCACTCCGCCCTTCGGCTGACTGGGCAATTGTGAGCCAGGCGTGCTCTGCCTCACCTACCTCACGGTCGCCAGGAGGACAAAACGAGGGCAGGAGGGAGGGTGGGCAAGAACAACTCAACAAAAAGTAATAACGCGGGGCGGGGGGGGGGTCCGCCTGTTTCTTGGTGGCAAGCCCATGTGCATACGGACCCCACCCTGACAGCACTTTGAGGGCACAACCATCCCCCCTTCTTCTCCACAGCATCACAGCCACTGCAGCGAGTATCGGAGCTGCGGGGATCCCGCAAGCTGGCCTGGTGACCATGGTGATCGTGCTAACATCCGTGGGGCTACCAACCGAGGACATCACACTGATCATGGCCGTGGATTGGTTCCTGTACGTTCCCCTTTGCTCAGCTGCTGGCTTTTTCCTCCTCCCCCCCCCCCCCAGCCATGGTTGAGCTGTCCTCTTTATTATTTTTTATTATTATTATTTCGATTTATTTCCTGCCACTCCCAAATGGCTAGGAAATAGTCAACTTGCAGCCTCCAGGGCTGGGTGAAACACTAGAGAGCCAGTTTGGTGTAGTGGTTAGGAGTGCGGACTTCTAATTTAGCATGCCGGGTTCGATTCTGCGCTCCCACATAAGGAACCAGCTGGGTGACCTTGGGCTCGCCACGGCACTGATAGAGCTGTTCTGACCGAGCAGTGATATCAGGGCTCTCTCAGCCTCACCCACCTCACAGGGTGTCTGTTGTGGGGAGAGGAAAGGGAAGGCGACTGTAAGCCGCTTTGAGCCTCCTTCGGGTAGGGAAAAGCAGCATATAAGAACCAACTCTTCTTCTTCTAGTCTAAACCAGCAGGGCTATTTTTCTGTTCCTTCCCAGCACCCAAGGTCCCTTTCAGCTGAGGGCATGCAGGTCTCCTCTGCTTCAGAACCTCTGGGCCAGGGCTCCTTCCCTTCCAACTTCCAACACCTTTCGTGTAGCGCCTCTCTGGGGCACACCCGGGGCCCTCCTCTCTTCTCCTTCCTGCCGAGGAGCTGGTCCAGTGCAACGCTTGCTCTTGTGAGACAGTGCCCCGCCCCCCTCCCCTTTGTGGCTGGAAGAAAGGTGCCCGTGGGAAGGCAGGGCTTCTCCGGGCTGACCGTTCCCTCTCTTGCCTCCCAGGGACCGTCTGAGAACCACCATCAACGTGTTAGGGGACTCCCTGGGCGCTGGCGTGGTGGAGCACTTGTCCCGGCATGAGCTGGAGTCCCAGGATGCAGAGAACGGCCTCTCCATTACTGAGGAGAACGAGAAGCCCTATCACCTGATCTACCAAGAGAATGAGACCCACAAGCATCTCAGCAGCGAGACGGTGATGTGATGCCCAGGAAGGGGAGCATAGAAACAGAGCAACTCTCAATACGGAAGGCGGAACAAGAGGTGTGCCGAGCCCTCCCCCCTCCCCCCACCAGGGCGTCCGTGCCAGAAGAAACCTGCCTGGGACCTTTGACTAGCCGTGTCCGGGCTGCTTGTGGACGGCATGGAGCCTGGCCTTGTGCCCCCTCCTGCTCTTAGGCCACAGCTAGGCCACGAAAACACATTTCCTTGCCTCCAGACACACCACGTTGTACCGATGTAAGGCCGTTAAATTCTGTGCCAATTTTTTTACTAATTGTACCCATTTGCAAGCACTGCCCTGAGAAGCACTTGAGGAAATAGCAGCAGAAGCACAGCCAAGTCTGTTAAGAATTTGTCAGGTCACGAGAGGGAAAGTATTATTTATGGAGACCATTAAAGTGGGGAATTATACATAGCGTTTAAGATGCTCTGTGCCCGTCCTGCTCTTGAACCCCCAGGAGGTGACTTTGGAAGTCTTGCTCAGTTGGCCCTCTCCTCCTGGGTTGCTGACTGCATCTCTCACTCACCTGGAATGAGAGGGCCTACCTAGGTGGACAGAACGTGGAGAACATTTTGGCCTTCCCAGGGCATCCAGGAACTTGATAGGAGAGAGAGCTAAGACCACAATCCTGTGTTGCTGTGCGTAGCGGTGTGTGTGTGTGTGTGGGGGGGGTTATAGAAACATAGAGTTGGAAGGCACTTCCAAAGTCATCTAGTCCAACCCCCTGCAGAATGCAGGAAATTGACAACTACCTGCCCACCACAGTGACCCTAATTCCATGCCCAGATGATGCTCCCCCCCAAAAAAACACCAAAATTCATGTCCAGTCTTGCCTGGTCATCTATCTGCAAGCACCAGCTCCTGGGAGTGGCTGACTGAGGGCTCTGTACTTAGCACACCAAAGGCCTCCAGATCCTTACGGGTTCTCTCTCTGACACACACAGTGGCTCAGTGACTGTCATCTGACGGGTGGTTTTGGGGAGGGACAGCTCAAGGGTCCTGGGGGGCTTTTCTACCAGCTGGAGCAGCCCTCCCAGAGCCCTTGTCCTCAAGAGGTGACTTGCTCCTCTGTGCTTTGCTTGGCTGCTTCCCAGGGAGTTCTGGGTTCAAGTTGTTTTGCCTTGTGTTGCCACTTGCTGCAAAGACCTCCTTTGCCAAAGAGGGACGTTTGCACAAGGAACCTATGCTTTTGGACCCTATGCTTTGCAAAAGGCACCCTCCTCGAAGCACAGGAGGGGAGGCTGCTGCAGCCCTCTTGGGGTTCCAGCAGGGGGAGCCTTTTCCAGCATAGACAAGAACAGGAGGGATGTTGCCTTGGGTGTGATTCTGCCGGCAGGGGTGATATCTTGGAGAAAGGCAAGGAAAACAGCGATGGGGGAACGCCCAGGGACGTGTGGCCGTGTTGCTCAGCATCCAGTGGCCAGATATCTGCCCAGGCAACCAAGGCCCCGATATCCCCGGTAGGAGTTTGGGCCAACTTCCAGCCCTCCTCTCCTACACCACCCTACTTTGTATGCCAGCACCCCAGCTCCTTTGCAGGAAGGGAGCTCAAGATAGAGCACTTGTGCCAAAAGCACCACTTACCCCTGGAACTAAAGGATGGGGAGGAAGATGCACCACCTGATTTGTCATATTTTGGGGAAAAGTGCATCCCTTTGAAACATGGTGCCAGAGTTTTACGGACACAGAAGGTAGGTTCTTGATCCACTCAAGCCTGAGATCTGCCTAACAGCTGGGATATGACTCCACTGGGATGCTTGGACTTTGGTCACACAATGAGGAGCTGAGGGGCCCCTGAGAGACCAAAGCAGGGGTGGAGGGCCCTCCACTGCCAAGACCGGAGCCAGAGGGTGTTTGGGAGGTTGTTCATCTGCAGAGGTGCCATAAGTTGGTCAGGGCTTGCTGGCACTCAGCCCACACGCAGGATTGCGAAGTTGCAGTTCAAAATTACCCTCACTCCCCTCTTGCCTTCTGGCTGCAGGCTTTCTTTCCAGTCCCAGGGGCCCTGCGCAAAACATACGTCAGATTGCAGGAAAGGTGAGCAGTCTTCTTCTGATGCAACTCCAAGCCACAGCTGGCTGGATATCCAGTTTTGGCTTCATTCCTAAGATTCCTGATAGAGCCCCATTGGAAGGGGCCTTAACAGGATGATGGTTTCGACTCTGTGCAGTGGAGATCACAAATCAAACCGGGCAGAGATTCACCAGCCGGAGCCCCGTCAGCGTACCCAGAGCTAGAAAAAGGCCAGATTGTTTATATGGTCCAGTTTAATTCAGAATGTCCACTTAGTCCTGAGTTGTAAATGATGCACACATTCTAAAGTGCCAGAAGGGGCAGGAGATTTATTTTTTGTTTATGTATCTTTTATGCCCCTTTTCTCTCTGAAGTTGCTGTGTCTTGCATCGTTCTCCTTTCGTGCATCTTACCTTCACAGCAACCCTGTAATGTGTGTGACTGGCCCAAGCTCAGCCGGCAAACTTCCATGGCATAGAGGGGATTTGAACATGGGTCTCCTGGTCTTAGTCCAACAGTAGCCATCACACCACATTGGCTCTCACATGGATTTAGACACACATATTTGTTTGCTTTGCTATAGATTTTTCAGTAATGCCTAGAGCTAATTTATGTCACTTCCGGGAGTTTTTATGATGTAGTTCCATAAACAATATTGCAAGGGTTTCTTTTTGAAAATATATTTTAATTTTTCCTGTGAACAATTGGGGGCAGGCCAATAAAAGGAGTACACAATGGTCTGTAGAAGCATCAGATTGAGCAAGGATATCAAGAAATTGTGAAAATATAATCCTCTAATCCTGAAACAATATGCATGTCCTAAATGATGTTTCATTAGGCTAGGTGAGTCATTCTTGAAGCTGCAGCTTTTAACAGTCATTTTATCAGTGTTCAGAGTCGGGACACTTCTCTATTGTCCCTTAACACATTGTCAAGATGGAGTCCTTAGTAAAGGTTTAGTTTTACTATCGCTTGTGTTTCCCTAGCCGAAAGCCAAAATATGAGGGTGAGATGAAGGGAAGCTGCTTCTTCCTGTCCTAGGAATGTATAATCCTACCTTTGAGAGTCTATCTTCCCCAGAGGTCAGTTCTAATCTTCCTGCCTCAAGAAGAAAACGCAGTTTAGTCTTGGGCTCAGTCCCTTTATATGTGATGTGCTAGTTAGTTAAACATTTTATTCTGCTCTGTCTAGAGCTATATGCATAACTAGAGTATTCTGTGTTTTGGAGACAGATGACTCCTCTCCCGTAGTTTTCCTTTTGCCATGTTCCAAGAACATGCTGTCGAGTTGAAACTGACTCATGGCAACCCTTTGCCAAAACCCACCATAAATTCGCCATAATAACAAAAATACACCATAAATACTAAAAAATAATTTTAAAAATAATAAATCCACACATCCCTGGTGGAGACTGGCAACCCTAGCAGGAGCCAGCACAGCTGAAAGCATGGGATTTAGTATTTAGTGCTGCCCCGTGGTATAAAAACACGGATTCAAGGCAGAATCTTCAAGATTTTCAGATGGAATCCCAAGAAAACCGTTAAATGACTTAACATATCAGTGGGGTTTTATACATAGGTTATTATTTGCGCCATCTTAGATGCAGTTAGGAAATGGGCTTCCCTCCCTCCCGACTGCATGGTGGTGCTTTCATGGCCAGTTCAGGCATCTCCAAATCCTTTGCCTAACCTGCTTTTGTTTGTTCTCTTGGGGAATATCACCACAAAACGAGTCTTTTCAGCACTGCAATAAAAAGGCTAGCGACACTTTCATTTTGGGTGAAGACGATGGCAAACATTACATCATATATTGCAAGTACCGTGTGGGCACAGCAATCCAGCCCTATATTGGTCATCCAGTGTAAGGGAGGAAATTAAGGCCTTGGGGATCCGGAGAAAGGGAGGCGGCAGGGAAACGCACCATGCAGAAGCACTGGCTACTGGCAGCTGCAGTGGCAACAGCGAAACCACACCAAATCATCCATGTGAAAGACCCTGCTATCCACAGACCGCACCACAAAACACACAGATCCAGAGCTTTGTGATGTTGCAACGGGTCCTCACAGTGCTCGAACATTTTGACACAGACGCCAACAAAATCCACAATAAGAATCCCACATCACACCAATCTTCCTGATGGGGCAACAAAAGAACGGACACTATGTGTCATGGTTTCACCATGCAGCAAGAACTGCATTAGAAACGAGAACCCTCATGAAGGATGCATGGAGCATATATTTTACTCATATGAATGTGCACAGAAGGGCATCATCACAGCCCATTGCAGGCAGATTTTATTGGTCCTTGGCGAGGGAAGACTCTTCTCATTTGAGACTGTTGTGCTCAGACCATACTTCTACTTACCTGGAGCAGAATGGGCAAGGCAAGGAGACCTGTAAGCCTTGTCTCATCCGGCTCTGGGCAAGTCACCAGTAACTGCCACCCTTAGGCAGCCTTCCTTCCATAGGAGAGGGGGGCATGACTACATGGATCCAAGTCACAGAAAACAGCAAGAGGATGGGTTGCATTGACATCCAGATTGCACAATGGAAATAAAAACAAAAAACGCTTCAGCATTTGCGACAATGCCACAGTGCAAAAACAGGGCTTCCAAGTCATGGATCCTCCTGAATAACTTGATTTTTGCACTGAAACATTACAGCTGTGTTTCTGTTTCAGCTCAAGAGGTTTCCTTACCCTAGTCTTGCCAATCTCCAGCAGGGACCAGAAGTTTCCCCAGAATTACAACAGAACTCCACATGCAGAAATCAGTTCTGGAGCAAATGGCAATTTCGCAAAGTGTAGTCTGCAGAACGCCCTCCCCTGGCTCCATTCCCAAATCTCCCATGAATTTCTCCATGTGGAACTGGCACTCCTAGCCTCTGAATACATCTGTCGTTCTAGGATTCTGGGACTCACATTTCTAAAAATCAATACGGGCGGGTTGCCACCTTGGTCAAAAGCAACAGAACAAATTATAGAGTCTAGGGGCATCTTGAAGACCAAGAAGTTTAATTATGGGTATAAGTGTTTGTGTGCCTGCAGACAGAAGACTGATTCAGGTGTCTAGCCAAGTTGGTCCAAAGCAATAGATTGATAAAGTTTGAGTTCAGGGGCACCCTGAAGACCAACAAAACTTAATTCTGCGTATCAGCTATCACGTACATGAAGTAAAGCTTTAAAGGTGCCCCTGGACTCAAGCTTTATTCTCTTGCTTTGGACCAACACAGATACCCACCAGCATCCATCTTTATAGGTAGTGGGTGTGCCTAAAGAAGTGTGCATGCAAACAAAAGTTTATGCCTGGAATTTGATCTTGATAGGCTCAAGAAGTGGGCTAAACTGAATAAAATGAAATTCAATAGGGACAAATGTAAAGTTCTGCATTTAGGTAGGAAAAACCAAACACACCAATATAAGTGGGGTACTCCACTTGTCACTCTTTTCCAAGAAGATGCCGAACCATTAACAATCATAAATAAATTAAACTTTGTTGGCCTTCCAAGTGCCACTGGATTCAAACTTTGTGCAACACTGCAGGCACACAAAGCTCCTCCCCAGAATTAAGCTTTGCCGGTCTCCCTGCTCCCCTGCACACCAGTCACCAGTTAATTACAAAGTCGGCTGGGAAGCCAAGACCAAATCGAAAGGAAAGTTCCATGACAAAGTGCAGTCCAAAGAGTTTAAGCCGAGGAGGGCAGGTTACCAAGGAGGGTGGAGTGCAAGCATCTAGACAGGCAAGAAATGCACGCATTGCCCCCACAGAGAACTTTGTTCCAAGGCTCTCCTAAAGCAGGGGTAGTCAACCTGTGGTCCTCCAGATGTCCATGGACTACAATTCCCATGAGCCCCTAGGATTGGGGAGGAGGATAGTCCTGACTCATGGGGTAGTCAAACTGCGGCCCTCCAGATGTCCATGGACCACAATTCCCATGAGCCCCTAGGGTTGGGGGGGATAGTCTTGACTCAGGGGTAGTCAACCTGTGGTCCTCCAGATGCCCATGGACTACAATTCCCATGAGCCCCTGCGAGGGGCTCATGGGAATTGTAGTCCATGGACATCTGGAGGACCACAGGTTGACTACCCCTGTCCTAAAGTCCACCAAGGCTGAGGGGACGGGCAATGGTCCTCCAGATGTCCGCGGATTGCAATGGCTTGACAGGCTTGTAGTCGCTGCAAGGCCTCAAGGCCGCGTCCGGATCTCTCGCGTTTTCTCCCAACCGGAAATGCTTGAGGCGGCCCCGTTGGCCGCTCTAGGACACTGCCCGTCAGTGGCCTCGCGGACGCACGCCTCCCACGTCCTCCCTTCGCGGTCGCGCTGTTATGACATCATCGCTGGGCGCCCGAAAGATGGCGGCGGCGGCGGCGCGGCGGTTGCTGTGGCGTTGCGGGCGGCCTCCGCCGGCGCTGCTGGGCCGCGTGTGGCGGCGGGGGCGGCTGTCCGGCCTGCCCGGGCCCAGGAAACCGCCGCCCTTCGCCCTCGCTGCGGCCGGGCAGCCCTCGGGGACCTGGGCAGTCCCCCAGCGGGGCCTCCAGCTCCTGGTCCGGGGAGGGCCCGGCAGCGGCAACGGCAGCCGGGACGGCCTGGAGGGCGGCGAGGAGGGCGGAGCGGGCGGAGAGGAAGGCGGCGGCGGCGGCGGCGGCGGCGGCATCCCCGGCGATGGCTCGGGCGGCCCTCCCGTGGTGACGGCGCTGGCCCCGCTCATGGTCCCCGAGCACGTACCGCACGTGCCCCTGGTCGCCGTGACCCGCAACCCTGTCTTCCCACGCTTCATCAAGATCATTGAGGTGAGGCACGAGGGGTCGCAAGGAGGGAGAAGAGCCGGGTTTTATTCCCCTCTTTCCCCTACCCAAAGGAGTCTCAAAGCGGCTTACCAATCGCCCTTCCCTTCCTCTCCCCCACAACAGGCGCCCTGTGAGAGAGAGAGCTCTGAAAGAAATGCTCGGTCAGGACTTTGGGGAGGAGGGGGGAATCACACCTGGATTATGGGGAGGAGGGGGGAATCACACCTGGTTTGGAAACCGCCACTCTTAACCTCTCTATTGAGCTGCCTCCAAAGCATCTTCCGTTTTCCGCCTCCATTCAGATCGATGGTCCAAAAGTTTGATTCTGTGCAAGGAAGAGGCTTTTATGCTTTTATATTTGGTGGGGAAAACAAAAATGATATTTAAAATAGAGATGGGATCCAAAGTAATTATTTTGCTGAGAAACTAGAGGATAACAGTCTGATTAGAAGCACAGCTACCTGTTATGATGAATGCTGAACTCTTGGCTGGGAAATGTTCTTTGAGTCTTGTTGAGTCTTGATGCTGCCAGTTCTTCTGCTTTAAGGCCAACCTAGAGGTTCCCCTAGATCAGGGGTAGTCAAACTGCGGCCCTCCAGATGTCCATGGACTACAATTCCCAGGAGCCCCCTGCCAGCGGGGCTCCTGGGAATTGTAGTCCATGGACATCTGGAGGGCCGCAGTTTGACTACCCCTGCCCTAGATCCTCGGCAGTTGTCCACTGACTATACATCTCACTTTAGCTTGATATAGCTTCAGGAATTGTGTGCTGAGAGTGAAACCGGACTTTTTTTGAAGGGCAAAAATCTTCTCTCCTGTTTTTCACTCTGAAAGTCTAGTGCAGCTTCAAGTGGTGGAAGATTTGGTGAATTGTTTTGTTGTTTCCAGGACTCCTTTTTGATAGTTATTTTTGTGGAAGTGGAATCATAGAATCATAGAGTTGGAAGGGACCTCATGGGTCATCTAGTCCAACCCCCTGCACTATGCAGGACACTCACCTCTACTGTAACCTGCCACCCCTTTGCCTTCACAGAATCAGCCTCTTCATCAGATGGCTATTTAGCTTCTGTTTAAAAATGTCCAAAGATGGAGAACCCACCACCTCCCAAGAAAGCTTGTTCCACTGAGGAACCACTCTAACTGTCAGGAACTTCTTCCGGATGTTTAGATGGAATTTCTTTTGAATTAATTTCATCCCATTTGTTCTGGTCTGTCCCTCTGGGGCAAGAGAGAACAATTTTGCTCCATCCTCTATAGGGCACTCTTTAAAATACTTGAAGATGGTTATCAGATCCCCTCTCAGTCGTCTCCTCTGTAGGCGGAACAGACCAAGCTCCCCCAACCTTTCTTCATATGTCTTGGTCTCCAGACCCCTCACCATCTTTGTTGCCCTCCTCTGGACACGTTCCAGTTTGTCAATATCCCTCTTCAATTGGGGTGCCCAAAACTGAACAAAGTACTCCAAGCGAGGCTGAACCAGAGCAGCATAAAGCAGTATCATCACTTCCCGTGATCTGGACACGATACTCCATTTGATACAGCCCAAAATCCCATTTGCCTTTTTAGCCACTGAGTCACACTGCTGGCTCATGTTCAATGTATGGTCTACTAAGACTCCTAGATCCTTTTTGCACATGCTACTGCTAAGACAAGTTTCACCCATCCTATATTGGTGTATTTGGTTTTTCCTACATAAATGCAGAACTTTTTTTCCCCTACCTAAATGCAGAGCCACTAATTTGCACTTGCTGCATTTGTAAAAATAGTCCCCCTGAGGTAAAAAGACAAACATTCCGCAGATGGTGCATGTCACTATGCAACCTTCTTCATTCTTCATGCCACCATATGAACTGCTCCACAAACAGTCCTACACTTCACTGAAACCGTCGGCTTGATCCTCAGGCGAAAAGCCAACAGCCAAGAGTCCTTTAGCTCTTGCTCTTAGCTCCTTGCAGAGTATTATGGTTTAATTCAAACCCTAACTGAATTTTGGGTTTTGTTTGTGTTGGCCTAGATGGTTCTAATGGCCTAGAGATGGTTCTGGGACTTGAGGATGTGACATACTAGTCATTTGATGGTATTTCATCAACTTTTGAGCCCATTTCAGGAAACTTGTTAAAAAGCTAAATAAGTACGGTTGTTGGAGGGACAACTCCTCTTTAGTCCCCTGGGAAGTGTGGTGCTGTGGCCTTGGTGAAGTTGGAGGTTATGGGTCTCCGGGTCCTTGTGCAGTTTGCCTTGTGCAGTCATACTTTGAAAGGCTCCAAGGCTTCCCTCAAGTGCACTGATAACCCCAGGAGCATGTCAAGGCTGCTGCTTCTGCTGTGTGACAGGCCAGGCTTATGGGAAGAGAGGAAGGTGGCAGAAGCCGATAATGAGTTAGTGTGGAGTAACTTTATTCCCTGAAGATCTAGTGTGATGATAGGAGCCTTCCTTATTCACAGGGGATGGGGGGAGTGATGCTTCGGATCTGTTTGCAGGACCTTTTTAAGACAAAGTCTTCAATGCAGTTTAGCCTTGCCAAGTGGAAATCTTGGGGAAGGAGAGACACTCTTGGTATAAGAATTGTACAAATGCCAGATTACAGCACACAAGGTCCATCTTGTTTAGCATCCTGTGACAAGCAATGGCCAGCTAGCTGTGGTTAGCTTGACGTTTTCAGGTAAGATGTGAAAATAACAGTTCTGCCATGTCTGTAGCAGCTGTAATTGGAGGTGTGTGGAGGTGTGTGGCATCAAATATGGCAGTTCCATATATAACAGGGTGATCACACTCTAACTTTGCATCACTCCTGCGGAGCGCTTACAGACTGGAACAAAAAAATAGCAAGAGTGAAGAATTACAAGACTGGGAATCTTCAGCGGAAGAGAATATGGAATGGGGGATGTCAGTGTCCTTTGGAAAGCAAGACATGCAACAAGAACTTATTATTACTGATCAAGTTCCCCCATATGAGGTTACTTTTACTGAAAATACATATTTCAAAGCATAAGCACAAAAGAACCAGGCAAAAGACACATTGGTTTGTCCTGAAAGTAATTATTCTAAAAGAGCTTCCCAAGAAAAGAAATGGTCCTAACACACCCCAGATTGGAGACCAGAAGGTGCAGCTGTTTCAAAATTCATTGGCGGATACTCTGTGGAAAGGAGCACAACTTCATTTCCTAAGCCTCGAATTGAGACCTCCTTAAGAAGATTAGGGGGGGAGGCAAGGGGGGTTGACATTTTTTTTATATTCTATTTCTGTTTCTGTATACTTTTATACAGATGGCGTTAATACTTAAAGTAATTGCAAAGATTTTAAAACAATTTGAATTGAAGAATTTAAGAGCTGCAAATGAAGTGGGTTTCTCCTCCCCCCCTTTTTTAAATATTGGGCTAAAGTAGCTGCAAATGTCTTGATAAAGTGGGTTTTTCCTTTTTTAATTTATTTAAATAAGTACTGGGTTAAAATTAATGTTGTTTTATAAGAAACAATGTTAAGTTCTTAAAATATATTGTGATATTTACAGGCAACAGACATCTACAGCAGGGGTAGTCAACCTGTGGTCCTCCAGATGTCCATGGACTACAATTCCCATGAGCCCCTACCAGTGTTTGCTGGCAGGGGCTCATGGGAATTGTAGTTCATGAACATCTGGAGGACCACAGGTTGACTACCCCTGATCTATAGTATTCAGCAATGTGAAACTTCAAGCAAATGGGTACTTTGTGTGGTAGAGGGAGGGGTGATATTGTAATCTAAGATATTTTTCTTGTTCTTTTCGATATAAAAATAAAAAATATATTTAAAAATTTTTAGAAACGCTTCAGGAGACCTGCCCCCCCCCCCCCAAGTACTTCAGTCTGTCTCACAATGCTGCCTTCATATTTAGGTGAAAAACAAGAAGCTGGTGGAGCTGCTGAGGAGGAAGGTCCGCCTGGCCCAGCCTTATGCAGGAGTCTTTCTCAAGAAGGATGATAAGTGAGTAGCAACATTTGGGAGGCTTATTGGTGCCTGTGGTTATCTGTTCTGCTGATTGGCATGGAGTCCCTCCTACTATGGAATGGGGCTGGGGGACTCTGCTTTTCTTAATCTCAAAAGTCAGCCTGTTCTGTGGAGATGCTCTGAAATACCTCCCTGCAATGATGTGGGTTTTCCAGAAAAAACTGAACTGCAGGATTTTCCAGTGGCCCAAACACTGCAGAGAGGTAGCCTTTCTCCAGTCAGAGATAAAAATGCAGAGGCCTCTCTACAAGTAACCAGTTGTCTTGGTTGAATATACAATGCATATCAATACACGCTAATGTCGCCATACTATATTTGAGAATTAGAAATCTAGAGTAAAAAGGGGCCACACAGGCCATCTAGTCCCGCCCCTGCTCAATGCAGGATCAGCCTGGAGAAGTCTCTGTCCAGCCGCTGCTTGAAGACTGCCAGTGAGTTGGAGCTCCCCCCTTCCTTAGGCTGTCCATTCCACTGCTGAACTAGACTCAGAGAACCCTTGAGTGTAAAGGGGCCAAGTAGGCAATCTGGTCCTATCACCTGCTCAATGCAGAGTCAGCCTGTAGCATCCAGGATAAGTATTCATCCAGCCACTGCTTACTGTCAGTGATGGGGAACTAGTCATCTCCTTAGGCAACTGATTCTACTGTTGGACTACTCTGTGAAAAAATTTTCTTGGTGTCTAGCCAGTACTGTTCTACATGTAATTTGGAACCATTACTACAAGTTCTGTCCTCTGCTGCCAACAAGAACTTCTCCCTGCCCTCCTCCAACCTTTCAAATACTTAAAGAGAGCAATCATGTCCCCTGTCAGCCTCCTCTTCTCCAGGCTGAACAAGTTTCTCAGCTGTTCCTCATAAGGTTTGGTGTCCAGGCCCGGATCATCCTCATTGCTTTCCTCTTGTTGTTGTTGTTATGTGCGAACTCGTGTCCGACCCATTGCGACCCCACGGACAATGATCCTCCAGGCCTTCCTGTCCTCTACCATTCCCCGGAGTCCATTTAAGTTTGCACCTACTGCTTCAGTGACTCCATCCAGCCACCTCATTCTCTGTCGTCCCCTTCTTCTTTTGCCCTCGATCGCTCCCAGCATTAGGCTCTTCTCCAGGGAGTCCTTCCTTCTCATCAGGTGGCCAAAGTATTGGAGTTTCATCTTCAGGATCTGGCCTTCTAAAGAGCAGTCAGGGCTGATCTCCTCTAGGACTGACCGGTTTGTTCGCCTTGCAGTCCAAAGGACTCGCAAGAGTCTTCTCCAGCACCAGAGTTCAAAAGCCTCAATTCTTTGACGCTCAGCCTTCCTTATGGTCCAACTTTTGCAGCCATACATTGCAACTGGGAATACCATAGCCTTGACTATAAACGCACTTTTGTTGGCAGGGTGATGTCTCTGCTTTTTAGGATGCTGTCTAGATTTGCCATAGCTTTCCTCCCCAGGAGCAAGCGTCTTTTAATTTCTTTGCTGCACTCCCCATCTGCAGTAATCTTGGAGCCCAGGAAAATAAAATCTGTCACTACCTCCATTTCTTCCCCATCTATTTGCCAGGAATTGAGAGGGCCAGATGCCATGATCTTTGTTTTCTTGATGTTGAGTTTCAAGCCAACTTTTGCACTCTCCTCCTTCACCCGCATCAACAGGCTCTTTAGTTCCTCTTCACTTTCTGCCATTAGAGTGGTATCATCTGCATATCTGAGGTTGTTGATATTTCTCCCTGCAATCTTGATACCAATTTGTGACTCCTCTAATCCCGCCTTTCTCATGATGTGCTCCGCATACAAGTTAAATAGGCAAGGCGACAGTATACAGCATTGCCGAACTCCTTTCTCAATTTTGAACCAATCAGTGATTCCATGTTCAGTTCTCACTGTTGCTTCTTGACCTGCATATAAATTTCTCAAGAGACAAATAAGATGCTCTGGTATTCCCATCTCTTTAAGAACTTGCCACAATTTGTTGTGCTCCACACAATCAAAGGCTTTAGCATAGTCAATGAAGCAGAAGTAGACGTTCTTCTGGAACTCCCTAGCTTTCTCCATGATCCAGCGTATGTTGGCAATTTGATCTCTAGTTCCTCTACCTCTTCGAAATCCTGCCTGTACTTCTGGATGTTCTCAGTCCACATATTGCTGGAGCCTAGCTTGTAGGATTTTGAGCATAACTTTGCTAGCATGAGAAATGAGTGCAATGGTGCGGTAGTTTGAACATTCTTTGGCATTGCCCTTCTTTGGGATTGGAATGTAAACTGACCTTTTCCAATCCTGTGGCCATTCTTGAGTTTTCCAAATTTGCTGGCATATTGAGTGTAGCACTTTTACTGCATCGTCCTTTAAGATTTTGAATAGTTCAACTGGAATGCTGTCACCACCACTAGCTTTATTGTTGCTCAGACTTCCTAAGGCCCATTTGACTTCACAATCTAGGATGCCTGGCTCCAGGTCAGTAACTACCCCATTGTGGTCATTAGGGATGTTAAGCTCGCTCTTGTATAGTCCTTCTGTATAATTTTGCCACCTTTGTTTAATCTCTTCTGCTTCTGTGAGGTCCCTACCATTTTGGTCCCTTATCATACCCATCTTTGCATGAAACGTTCTCTTCATATCTCCAATATTCTTGAAATGATCTCTGGTCCTCCCCATTCTATTGTTTTCTTCTATTTGTTTGCACTGTTCATTTAAGAAGGCATTCTTATTTTATCTCTTCTAGCTTTTCTCTGGAATTCTGCATTCAATTGGGTGTATCTTTCTCTTTCTCCCTTGCCTTTCACTTCCCTTCTCTCCTTAGCTATTTGTAAAGCTTCCTCAGACAGCTATTTTGATTTCTTGCATTTCTTTTTCTTTGGGATGGTTTTAGTTGCTACTTCTTGTACAATGTCGCGAACCTCTGTCCATAGTTCTTCAGGCACTCTGTCTATCAGATCTAATTCCTTAAATCTATTTGTCACCTCTACTGTGTATTCGTCGGGGATATGATTTAGTTCATACCTGAGTAGCCTAGTGCTTTTCCTTACTTTCTTCAATTTAAGCCTAAATTTTGCAACAAGAAGCTCATGATCTGAACCACAATCAGCTCCTGCTCTTGTTTTTATTTTTACTGGTTTTTATTGACTGTATAGAACTTTTCCATCTTTGGCTGCAGAGCACACAGTCAATCTGATTTCTGTGTTGACCGTCTGGTGATGTCCATGTGTAGAGTCGTCTCTTGGGTTGTTGGAAAAGAGTGTTTGCTATGACCATTGTATTCTCTTGACAAAATTCTACCAGCCTGTGACCTGCTTCATTTTGTACTCCAAGGCCAAACTTGCCTGTTATCCCGGTTATCTTTTGGCTTCCTACTTTAGCATTCCAATCCCCCATGATGATAAGCACATCATTTTTTGGCGTTGCTTCTATAAGGTGTTGTAGGGCTTCATAGAACTGATCAACTTCATCCTCTTCAGCAGCAGTGGTTGGGGCATAGACCTGGATCACTGTGATGTTGAATGGTTTGCCTTGGATTCGAACTGAGATCATTCTGTCATTTTGGGGATTGTATCCCAAGACTGCTTTTCCTACTTTCTTATTGATTATGAAGGCTACTCCATTTCTTCTGCGAGATTCTTGTCCACAGTAGTATACCTGATGGTCATCTGAATTAAATTCACCCATTCTTGTCCATTTTAGTTCACTGATTCCTAAAATGTCGATGTTCAGTCTTGTCATTTCTTGTTTAACCACATCCAGCTTGCCTTGATTCATGGATCTGACATTCCAGGTTCCTATGGAATAAAAATCTTTACAGCATCGGACTGTCTTTTCGCCACCAGTTACTTCCACAGCTGAGCGTCCTTTCGGCTTTGGCCCAGTCGCTTCATTCATTCTGGCGCTACTCGTACTAGCCGTCTGCTCATCCCCAGTAGCATATTGGACACCTTCCGACCTGAGGGGATCATCTTCCGGCGTCATATTGTTTTGCCTTTTGGAACTGTCCATAGAGTTTTCATGGCAAAGATACTGGAGTGGTTTGCCATTTCCTTCTCCAGTGGATCACCTTTTGTCAGAGCTCTCAGCTATGACCTGTCCATCTTGGGTGGCCCTGCACGGCATAGCTCATGGCTTCACTGAACTACGCAAGCCCCCTTGCCACAACAAGGCAGCGATCCTTGAAGGGGGTGCTTTCCTCTGCACCCTGTCAATTTTATTTTGTCTGAACCTTGAAAGGAAGGTTTGTTGTATATTCCTCTATGGCAGATTGTATATTCAATTAGGTTACTTGTCAAGAGACCTCTACATTTGATCAGGATCATATGGTTTTTAATAGGTTTTTATTTAATTATCTTTGTTTTTGAGGCTGCTATTTAGGCCTAAAATTGTTTTTAGTTACGTTGTAATAAATACATGTATTTTTGAATACTTGAGCATTTTACACTTTCTGTGTGGAGATACTAGAATGTTAGGCTGTATATGTGTATGTTGTTAACCATTAATTAATTTAAAAATGTAAAGCAGCAGCACTTAGAATCATGGAGTTGGAAGGGGCCATACAGACCATCTAGTCCAGCCCTCTGCTCAGGTCTACAGTTGTCTGGTGTATAATGATGTGGTCAATAACCAGTAAATTGTATCTTTGGATTATCTTCTTTTTTCTGTCCTTGACCAGGCCTCTGGCTTATTTTGCTGTTGCTGCTTTGTCCTCCAGTAAAAACATTTCTCATATCTGTTGTCATAAACCAGATTTCTCTACTAGATACCTCAAGGCTAAAGTGTTTGGAGATCTATTGTATCTGGGCTTCCTGGAGATTTGCTTGCATTATGGCTTGCAAGGACGCTTTCAGCTATCTTCAGCGGAATCTGTCACAATAGTACTCTCCCGCCTGCTCTCTCCCAGGCTTGCATCTCACTTGAGAAACTTGAAGGTCCTTGTTGAAATGCCCGTGCTTGGTAAATACAGTAGCAGCAGTGGCATCCACTAATTGTTGCTGCTTTTATGTAGAAGCAGTTCTTAGAAGGGGGAAATGTTCTGTGGAATAGTCACCTGAAAATCTAATGTAAATATTCTGCCTCACATCTGTGTTTTTCTAAAATGTGAAGCTATCCTTACCACCGTTCCTCTGTATATTTGTGAAACGGCTATCTGGGCATTGCTGTCTGTCTGCTGTCTGGGACAGTAACCTGCTGTCTGGCCAGTGTTTCTGCTCCAGCAGGCCAGTCCAGACACAGCCAGTAAAGCCGCTCGCCCAGCCTCGCCACCAGAAGCTTTCTGGCCGGCGAGGAGGGCGCATCCAAGCCTCTCGGGTTCCTGTGTCTGAGAGTGCTGGGGAGAGTGTGTGTGTGGGGGGGGGGCTTTCCCTAGCTGCTTGCCCTGTGAAGGCCTCTCGCCACGTCGCAGATGTGGTGACAGGCCTTCACGGGCCAAGCGGCTCGTCCCGGGGACACTGGCTTGCCAGGAGGGGGCCTTTCCATGGCCCCTTGTATGGCTGTCAAGCTGGCAGCGGAGCCCACGGGAGCCCTTTCCAAGGCCCATTTTTACAATGGGCTTTCCTCCTAGTTTGTTGATATTTGTTAACTACCTTTCTGCCTTGCGGAACTCAAGACATCCCTCCCTTGGCCTATCTTTTATTTTGTCCTTGGATCTGCTCCTGGAAGTCACTTTATTCACCACAGCACTTTATGCTGATGCTTACATCCATTTGCTGTGATTTTATTGTTATCCATTTTTTAAATGTTTTTACCTGTTTTATTGTGTATTTTTACTTGTACACTGCTTCTAGACAGCAAAGTTTGAGAGGGGCAGTATAAAAATCTCTCAATAAATAAAACAACAATTATAAAAACACAAAATATCATCTGTTCCACTTAATATTTCTGGCAAGGCATAGGGGGAGGAGCATGTCTCATGGCTTAAGTGCCACTCAGCGCTTAACACCCACTCAGGGCGGCTGTCCCGCCCCTGAGTGCCTCCTCCTCCAACCGGTTTGGCTGTCTGTCCAGAGGCCAGCCTTCCGTCCCCCACCTCTGACCATCCCCTCCTCCTTCCACTTCCCTCTGAGGCTCAGGGGCTGCAGATCCCTGCTGTGTGTGAGCTGCCCCTGCTGGTGAGTTCCCTGCCTGGGGGCCTCCAGCCTGCAGCCTTTTCAGGGAGGGAGGGAGAGGCCATCTGCAGAGTTCTTCCACACACCACCATCAATCTAGCGCCCGTTGTATTCCTGAATTATTAGGCTTTGTCCCTAGTAATATATAACCTCTAGTTAGAACTGCCAATAAATAAAAAAATTAGTCGTGCAGTCCTAAGTAAAATTGCCTTCTAAAGATCAGAAGGCAAGAGCCACCTCCCTGAGGTGGTTGTTGCTTGGTGTCATTCAGTTTCCCATGGTTGGGATGCAAAGCCAGCTGAGAGTGTGGTGCCCCTGGAAATGAAAGGGTGACTAGTAATTCTAACTGCAGGTTCTGTGCTTGTCAAAGAAGAGCACATGTGAGCAGGCCCTTGAGTTCTGCTTTACACCCTCAGCCCTGTTCTGATTCTCTGTTTCCAGCAATGAGTCAGATGCAGTGGAGAGCCTGGATGAAATCTACCAGATGGGGACTTTTGTCCAGATCCATGAAATGCAGGACTTGGGGGACAGGCTGCGGATGATTGTAATGGGACACCGGAGGTAAGCCCCACAGTCGATGGCCTGTTGGCAGCCTATTGGCAGTGCATGTCCCTTGAGGGAAGGCAAGTTGGAAAGGGTATTACCTGAATAGGGCAGGCCTCCTGCTCTCTGCCCAGGTCTTCCCAGCAGTTCTGAAATCAGCCAAGGACCTAAAGTGCAGCTGGATATGCAAACCCTGTGGTTCAGGCTGCTTCCTGGTGTACCTGGATGTTGAGGCAGAGCCATTGTGGCCTTTAATGTCATTGTGGTGTGTATGCATCCCTGCAGGTCTGGACATATGAAGTAAGGGATGCTCTTGACTTGGTCAGAATGTCCAGGGGTGGGTAAAGCAAGACCAAAGTGGGAAGGGAATGTTGTCCTTCTGGGTGTTGCATTTGAGAATGCTACAAGATGCCCTCCCATGCCACTGAAAGGTCCACTCAGCCCAGGACCATGCCTGAACCTTCCAAGGCATCAGCAGCCCTCCTTCCTGAGCCTTTTTCCTCTCTCCTCTCCTGGGCTGCAGAATTCGCATAAACAGAAAGCTGGAAGTTGACCCAGAGGAGACTGAGACTGAGGCTAGACAGAAACCCCGCAGGAAGCACAAGCATTCCAAGCGGGAGGCCAGGGAGCAGCCAGAGACCCTGGAGCCAGCTCTGGAGCCCACGGAGGCCACGTCAAGTGAGGTCCTCATGGTCGAAGTGGACAATGTGGCCCACGAGGATTTCCAGATGACGGAAGAGGTCAAAGTGAGTGGGGGGACCTGGGCAGGGTATCCAGCAGCCCTGGGGCCTCCACGGCTTGGCCTTGTGGGTGGAGACCTCAGGAAGGTTTGCAGCCGGCACCAGGGGAGGCAGGGCCAAGATCCCTCCGGGCCCTGACTGTGCCCCCGGTGTGTATTCACAGGCGCTCACGGCGGAAATCGTCAAGACCATCCGAGACATCATTGCCTTGAATCCTCTATACAGGTCTGTTGCCCTTCAATTTGTTGAAAGCGTGTTTCATTTGTTGAAGACTTTGTTTCATTGAAAGAAGCGAGGTGTTTATGGACTGCCCCCACAGTGATCCTAGGCCACCATTCCCGTCCCCTGTGTAGTGTTACGTTTTTGCCACACTAAGTACTATTTCCCTCACCAGAGAAGACTGAGGAGAAATAGGAGGTAAGCCGTTCAGCCCTCTCTTCATCATCCTTATCCATCCATGGTTCCTCTATATATTTGCGAAATGCCCCTGTAGGAGGAGTGTGTCCGGCCTTGAATATGGGCCAATCAGAATGCGGCCAGAGCTGGCCACAACCTGATTTGGTGGGCCCCTGCGCTCGCTGCCCTCCATTGCTGCCTCCCTCACAGGGAGGGTCTCCCTCACAGGGTGTGGGGAGAGGAAGGGAAGGTGATTTTAAACTGCTTATCAACAGTTAAAAAAATGGAGACAGAAGGAGCAGGCTACTGTGTACTGTAAATACCCCATGTAGATTAGTGCAGGGGGACATTTCGGTGTCTGTGGCCTAATTCACACAAGAAGGGAAATGAGGTTGAACACAGAACTGGGAGGAATTGGTTGCCATGTAATCAGCTACGATGTATCAGCTACAATGGGCTTTAATTCTAGTCTGTTATAATTTCACTTTCTTGTCCTTGAAGAAGAAGAAGAGTTGGTTCTTATATGCCGCTTTTCCCTACCCAAAGGAGGCTCAAAGCGGCTTACAGTCGCCTTCCCTTTCCTCTCCCCACAACAGACACCCTGTGGTGTTTCAGGTTGCATTCCCCCCTGCTCCCCCCTTTGCTCAGCTAATGTTGGTGCCTTCCTCCAGTGCCTGTGTTGGAGGAAAGCGAGCTGAGGAGAGGGGCAGGGCAGGAGCCAGCAGTGATCCCCAGACCGCTTTGACTCCTCTTCCTTTGGCTGGGTCTTTCCAGAGAATCTGTGCTGCAGATGATGCAGGCTGGGCAAAGAGTAGTGGATAACCCCATCTATTTAAGTGACATGGGGGCAGCGCTGACAGGGGCGGAGTCGCACGAACTGCAGGACATCCTGGAAGAAACCCAGGTGAGAAGCGGCTTGTCAGCCGCACCCCGTGATTCCCCCCCTGCCGCCACCTCTGCCTGTTGTGCCGGAGTACTACACAGGTTCTTTGTCTTTCCTAGATTCCCAAGCGCCTGTACAAAGCATTGTCTTTGCTCAAGAAAGAGTATGAACTTAGCAAGCTCCAGCAGCGGCTTGGACGGGAGGTAAGTCCCAGAAGCAGAGGAGGGTCCGTTCCCTTGCTGCCCTGGAGGGATGGAGCTCAGCATCTCATGCCCGGGAGCCTCCTAAGGGTTGATGGCTCCCCAGGAGCAATGAAGATGTGTAGGGGTTAGGACTGTGGTCGGAACAAGAGTCTGTTTCTGATGGGCCTAAGTGGGAGGTGGCTTTGACCCATGGGATCCCCGCTGGGACTAAAGACTGAGCAAACCCCTGTCAATTGCCTGCGTGTCTGCCCCAGGGGTGCCCGGCTGGATCAGCTCAATGTGTCCTCTATTAAGTCCTGCAAAGGCCAGCTTCCCTTGCAGTTTGCCTTCCTCTGTCCACTCAAGCAGTAGGCATTCAAAGGATTACTGTCTAAGAATGTGGGGGCTCTGTCTAAGAAAGTTACCGTGGCTGGTAGCTTTTGCTCGATTTCCCTCTTCTGCTCCTACAGTGGGGCAGAAGTCATCCAGAGTGGTTAGGTCATGCCTCTGCTTGCCTAGGCAGGGCAATTGTAATGGAAATGTCTTGCAGCCACTTAGCTGGTGACCAGAGCCTGACCTTCCAGTTTTAGATTGCCGTACTGCCTAGGTAGGAGATCCTGAGCTCTGCTCCAGATCAATAGAGTCCATTGGATTTATAAAATAAAACAGCTTCAAAAGGAGGATATTTTTTCTGCTACAAGCAATTCCTCACAATTCTGAGAAAACTGCTAGAGATTTTTCCCCATGGCTCCCACTTACCCGCAGGCGGCTGGAGCCAGGACCAACCACGCTGCAGGAGAAAAACAGCGTGAGGGGTCAGAGGTGGCTGTCCAAGACCCTGAGGAGTGGCCCAGAGCTCTAGGCCTCCACTCCTCCAGTGGACTCGCGTTGGGGCATGGCTGGCGGCAGCAGATTCCCCAACCCGGGTAGGATGGAAGGCTGGAGCACAGAACAAAGGGGCCCTCATGAAGGAGAAATGTCGAGCTGTGCCAAAAAGCACTTGCTCCCGAAAAGTGGCCCCGAAGCCTATAATGAAGCAGATGCAAGACTCCAGCCACGGCTATAAGCGCTCCAGAGCTTTGGAACGCATGCTGTTCAGGTGAGGAGCCACCTGAGAAATGCCGCTGGAAGCCGGCGACCCCTGCAGGTGAGATATAGGCGTTGGAACTGCGGTCAAGGACTGGCTCCCTGGACCTCCCGTCTCTTGAGGGCCACAGGGGTATTCTGGAGCTCCAGGAACAAGTCCCCAATGCCCAGGGGGCTCCCAGGCTTCCAAAATGGCGCCGCCCAAGTGATCCCCAAACATGGTGCTGCCCATGCGATCCCCAGACATGGTGGCTTCTTCCCCCTACTTGCACAATTCCAGCTTTGAGCTCAGTGCTGACAGGGGGGGGGGGGCTGACCTCTTCTCTCTGCCAAGGCCTGTCATGGGCCCTTCCTCTCAAGGGGGTGGGCGAGCTCGGGTGCACCACCAAGTCCTATGGCAACTGGAAAAACAAAACAATGGGACAAGGAACAATTGTTCCTGGTCTTGTTTGAATGGAGAAAAGTTTGGCCCAGGAGGGCTGGGAGTCAGCTGGGGGCACTCATGGGGCAAGTTCTCATTTATTCCGAATGCCCCCTAGGGGCTACAAGGAACAGGAATGGAAGGATTCAGAATGTGATTTTTTGGGGGCAGGAGAACACCTGCCTCGTACAAATCCGGGTGGGGGGGGAGGGCGACGCAGCCAAACCTACACAGGTGCACATGAGTCAGCCCTCCATGTGAGGCACGTTCTGCAGCTACCCTATCTGAGGCTCTTTCAGAAAAGGAGGAGTGGGAGGTCTCAGGAGATAAACCCATTGATACCCCAGACACGTCCACAAGCCTCTTCCAGGCAGAATACCTGCAACGCCTTGTGGCAAAGATAATTTCTACCCTGAAGTACAGGATGGAGGTCCAAGAACAACCTCAGTCAAAGACTCCATCTCATCTAGATACCAGGGGTTCCATGCGGCCTGTTCCTTCCCACACAGTCCATCCATTCCAAGTTATCTCTGACGATATCCCAAAATCTGATTGGCCTATGCCAGGCATTGGGGACTGTACGTTCTCACAGAGGAGGCGATGGAGGATCTAAAAGTTCTACTTGTTGACGCTCTGGCGATCACCCTCCATTTTGGGAGCCTTACTCAAGACGGAGATAGCCCTCTGAAGGATGCAATAGGCAAGAAAAATGAATTCACTCTTAAGAAGAACTATGAGGCTCCTTCCATGGCGATCAGAGCTTCTACAGCCCTACCCAACATCACTCGGGCCATTGTCGTCTGGACCAACAGCACAATGAAGTCTCCGAAGTTTCAGCAAAACAGAGACAAAAGAGTCCCTCAGGAAGATCAAGAGGGTGGTGGAGTTTGCCGCAGGTGAGTCCCAGGACAAGGGCACAGGGAGCCAATGTTACCATCTGTTGCAACACTTGGCTCAAACATTGGAAGGTTGATCACATCTCAAAGACCATGCTATCTACTTCCAAGCTTTTCTGCCAGACTCCTCTTCTGTGAATCAAACTTGGACGGGGTCCTCGCAGAGACGAAAGAAAAGGAGAAGGCCAGGCCTGCCACATCCAGCTCCAGCAGAGACAGGGATAACAGAAGCAGCTGTCCTTTTGCAACTACCACCCTTCCGGCAGGGCTAGAGACTCGAGGGACTTCAGAAGTTTCCACTCTGCAAAATACAGGCCCAAGTTTGTACAGCAGCAATCCCAGCCCTCCAGGCAGGACAAGAGCCAGCAAGCCCAGAAGCACTCTGCCTGACTACCTTGTCGGGGGCTGGCTCCACTTCTCCCGTAAGAAGAAAAAGAAGAGTTGGTTCTTATATGCCGCTGTTCCCTACCCAAAGGAGGCTCAAAGCGGCTTACAGTCGCCTTCCCATTCCTCCCCCCACAACAGACACCCTGTGGGGTGGGTGAGGCTGAGAGAGCCCTGATATCACTGAAGAAGAAGAAGAGTTGGTTCTTATATGCCGCTTTTCTCTACCCGAAGGAGGCTCAAAGCGGCTTCCAATCACCTTCCCTTCCTCTCCCCACAACAGACACCCTGTGGGGTGGGTGAGGCTGAGAGAGCCCTGATATCACTGAAGAAGAAGAAGAGTTGGTTCTTATATGCCGCTTTTCCCTACCCGAAGAAGGCTCAAAGCAGTTTACAGTCACCTTCCCATTCCTCTCCCCACAACAGACACCCTGTGGGGTGGGTGAGGCTGAGAGAGCCCTGATATCACTGAAGAAGAAGAAGAGTTGGTTCTTATATGCCGCTTTTCTCTACCCGAAGGAGGCTCAAAGCAGCTTACAGTCGCCTTCCCTTTCCTCTCCCCACAACAGACACCCTGTGGGGTGGGTGAGGCTGAGAGAGCCCTGATATCACTGAAGAAGAAGAAGAGTTGGTTCTTATATGCCGCTTTTCCCTACCCGAAGAAGGCTCAAAGCAGTTTACAGTCGCCTTCCCATTCCTCTCCCCACAACAGACACCCTGTGGGGTGGGTGAGGCTGAGAGAGCCCTGATATCACTGAAGAAGAAGAAGAGTTGGTTCTTATATGCCGCTTTTCTCTACCCGAAGGAGGCTCAAAGCGGCTTACAGTCGCCTTCCCTTTCCTCTCCCCACAACAGACACCCTGTGGGGTGGGTGAGGCTGAGAGAGCGCTGATATCACTGCTCGGTAAGAATAGTTTTATCAGTGCCATGGCAAGCCCAAGGTCACCCACCTGGTTGCATGTGGGGGAGCGCAGAATTGAACCCGGCATGCCAGATTAGAAGTCCGCACTCCTAACCAGTACACCAAACTGGCTCTCTCTGGAGCCAAACTGGTCTGGAGCCACACCGCAACAGACCAGTGGGTGCTGGGCATAATTTTGGAGGGCTGATAGAACTTACAACAGGCCCCCCGAACCATTTTGCCCAGTCCCCTACTCCAAAGACATTGCACAAAAAGGTCTTTATTAAGCCAAGCCATTCAACATTTGGTCAATATTGGGGCTATTGATAAGGTTCCCCCTCACCAAGGATTTTCAGGAGTCTGTTGTTCTGTTTGTGTGCCAAATAAATCAGGAGTGGCGAGCTGTCCTCAACCTCAGAGGCCTAAACTGATGGGTGAAGAGACAGCAGGTCAGGATGGAGTCTCTGTGACATATTCTTCAGATTCTACAGTGGAACGACATGTTGACGTACCTGGACCTTCATGAGGCGTACTTTCACGTACCAGTCCACCTGGACTCCGGAAAATACCTCTGGTTCTGTCACCAGGAAATGCACTTCCAAATCACATCATTTCCATTCTGCCTGTGCTATGCACCAAGGTTATACTGGTGCTGGCAGTGAATTGGCACCAAGGAGAAATTCACTTCTATCCTGATTCAGATGCTTTGTTGCTGAGGGCCAAGGATCAGGGGCCACACGACACACTATCTCTGTCCCTCAGACCCACGGTTTTCCTGCTCAACAGCAACAAGAGTCACTTGACACAGACTGCAGATCTAGTACACCTGGGGGGGGGGGGTGAGGATTTGCGCACACAGCACAATGGTTTTCTACCAGTTGACAAACAGAGAAAGGTGATACAGCTGGTTATGGAGATCATGGCCAGCAAGGAAGTCGACCTTATGCACCTAGTGGTGCTTCATGGGCTAATGATATCCACCATTGACATGGTGCCTGTGGCTCGCTTTCACTTGAGACCGCTGCAGTGGATGTTGCTACCATTCTAGCGGGATGTTGAAAGACGGATAGGCAAGAAACTGATACTGCTTATATCAATCAATCAATTAGTCAAAGACCATGCCCAGCTCTGCTCGGGGAAGCAGGGCAGATCAACATGACCATATTGCGGTCACCTGATAAATACTTAACAAATTTTAAAAATATATTAAAATTAATTAATTCCCACCCATTTGGGAAACCCTGGTTGAGAAAGCCTGCCCTATGAGGAAAGGCTGAGGGACTTGGGAATGTTCAGCCTTGAGGAGGTTGAGTGGACAGGATGGCTCTCTTGAAGTATTTGAATGGTTGTTACTTGGAGGAGGGCAGGGAGCAGTTCCTGTGGGCAGCAGAGGATGGATTGGTCTTTGACTAACGTTCCCTGATGCCTTTGAGCCGATGGCCTATTGATATTATTAAAACATTAATATAAGGACTCAACAACTGAAGAAGATATTGAAATCGGAAATTATCTAGAAACCGTATGGTTTATTCTTCATGTATATAAAAGATTGTATTAAAATGGATAATATTTTCTGTTAGTATTTTATTGTGAGCCTTCCTTTTTTCGTGTTGTAATCTTATTGTGAGAACAAGAATATTGCCTTGGATAGGTTCCTTGTTTTTCTGTTGGGATTTAATGAGATGAGCCATATTCACAAAGGGCCACATGGCTACTGTCTGTCCTAAACATGCACAAACTAGCATATATGGTATCCTACTAATTATCAGAGTCCCTCTGAGCATCTCATGCTCCCTTTCCCCACTACTAGGATTTCTTTTTAAGTGACTAGCAGTCAGCGGTGCTGTGCCCATTCTTATTCCGTTGCATTTGTTGACTCAGCCTCAAACACACACACCCTGTTTCTGCAGAACCGTGATATAGCTGGCATGGGCAAGCAGGGATGTGCACTTTGGCTGGGTTCTGCCACCTCGGCAATCACCAAAGCCCAAGGCAGCAGAACCGAGCCGAAGCGCACACTCCTAAGGGCAAGTTCTGTTGTCTTTAAAAATAAAAAGGTTTTATAATGAGGCAATGAGGCAATTCCAGTTTCCAAAAGAATTGGCCCCATGCCACATTGAGGAATGGTGCAGTGAGCATTTGAGTCTAATTTGAGTCCCCCAGTTGTGTCCTTCCCAGCTCCTTTGATGCCCTTCCCAGAGATAACCTTGTTCAGGTCTGCAGGTGGGGTATGGCAGCCTGCTGGAGCCTGAGCTTCTGGAGCGCTTTCGCCAACACTGCCAATAAATAAATAAATAAATAAATAAATAAATAAATAAAATGGCCCCTCCTGCAGGTGGAGGAGAAGATCAAGCAGACTCACCGCAAGTACCTCTTGCAAGAGCAGCTGAAGATCATCAAAAAGGAGCTTGGCCTGGAGAAGGAAGACAAAGACGCCATTGAAGAGAAGTTCCGGGAGCGCCTGAAGGAGCTGGTGGTGCCCAAGCACATCATGGAGGTGATCGATGAGGAGCTTAACAAACTGGGCCTCCTGGACAACCACTCCTCCGAGTTCAAGTGAGTCTCCTTTGGGGGCAAAAGGGCCTTTTCCTTCAGAGCAGCATGCAAGAGACTTCTTTGTCAGCACCGGGGGCAGGTGAGAGGGATAGGGCTCTGCCAAAAGCACCCAGGAAGTCTCAGCATCCTGTAGACACAGGGGATTGGGGGGGGGGCAGCTGGACTGATGAGAGGCTGGCCCCCATGCCCTGCTCGGTAGTTTCTTGGAGGCATCTAATAGGTTAGGGTGGGGAAAAGGATGCTGGACTAGTTGGCTGTTTCGGAAGACCCAGCAGCAGCTGTTGTAAGGCCTAAATACTAATTTACTGGCATAACTAAATAAGGTTTCTGAACATAGAGGCTGGCCATCTTTGGCAGTCAAAAACAGGAGCCACCCATTGGTTGTGGCCTCTTTGAGGCCTGGCAGAAACAGGATGCTGGCCCACGTGGATAACTGTGGGGTGATATGACAGGGGTCCCCATTATAGACTCCCCAAAATGAAAAGGAGAAAATTCCCTGATCCAAACAAAAATCAATAATCTAAAAGGTAAACCCAGAGGAAACTAACTTTATACAGGGTGGAACACAATTGAAATATATATATATATATATACACTAGTAATCAAGCCCACTGCAACTAATACAGCGGGCGCTAGGCTAGGGAGCCCCCGGCAGTCGGGCGGAGCGCGGCTTCATCTTCACCAAGAGTAGGCTGGTCTTGTTTTGTTTGGCTGCTGGCCATGGTGACTAAAGGGAGCTTGCATGTTCCCTTTAATGGTAATGGTATCCCCTGTGCAAGCACCGGGTCATGTCTGACCCTTGGGGTGACGCCCTCTAGCGTTTTCATGGCAGACTCAATACGGGGTGGTTTGCCAGTGCCTTCCCCAGTCATGACCGTTTACCCCCCAGCAAGCTGGGTACTCATTTTACCGACCTCGGAAGGATGGAAGGCTGAGTTGACCGTGAGCCGGCTGCTGGGATTGAACTCCCAGCCTCATGGGCAGAGCTTTCAGACGGCTGCCTTACCACTCTGTGCCACAAGAGGCTCTATGTTCCCTTTATTAAAGCAATAAACCTCTGAATATCAGCTCCAGGGGCTACGTCAGGGGAAGGCCTCTGTGCCCCGTTGTTGGACTTCCAGAAGAACTACCTAGCCACTGTCGGAAGCAGGATGCTGGACTGGATGGACCCTCCCTGGTCTGATCAGCAGGGTTCTTCTGAGGTTCTTAAGAACTGCTTGCGACTTTGCTGTTCCCATAAGCGGTCAGATATCTCCATGTGGGCTTTGTGTGCTTCTGTTAGTGTCACCCGCAATTACCTGGACTGGCTGACCTCCATCCCTTGGGGCAAGTGCAGTGATGAGAACTTGGAGCTGGCCAGAGCCCAGGCTGTCCTGGAGGAGGATCATTACGGGATGGAGGATGTCAAAAAGCGAGTGCTGGTGAGTAACAGCCCGGCAGGTTCTGGATCAGGCCTGGAGCCCTGCAGTCCTCTGGCCAAGGAACCAACAGGTGGCAGGCTGGGAAAGACCCTTCTTGGGGCTGAGACCTGCGGAGGCCCTGCCAGTCAGACAAAACATGACTGAGCTAAGTGGTCTGCTGCCCATCGGTGTCCATTTTCCCCAAGAGTCCTTGGCCTAATTTCTTGCTTTTCGGCTCAAGCCCAAGGGTTTGTGAAACGTCCCCCATCATGCTTCCAAGACATAGCCAGGTTCTTGCCACATTGCATTTAAGCCAGTTACATAGCATTTTAATACAAATCTTCAGATCAACAATGAGACTGTGTGCCATGTGACCATGGCACCTGCTGCCTTACGGCCCAAGGAATCTGGAAAGAAACTGGGTTAGCCCATAAATGTGACATGCCTACTGCTGACACTGTGGGGGCAATTGAGGCAGTTGTGGTGCCAGGAGCCAGGCTGATGCAATGGCAAGCCATGGCCAGGAGAAGGGCTGGTTCAGTTCAGGGATATTCGGGCTTGGTTTGGAGTCGCCCTGAACTGGAATTTTTAGGTTAGTTCCCATCCATACCTCTAGTTGAGATGAAATGTGCAGGCTCAGAGAATAACCTGGCAAGAAAGGCTATATATAACGCTAAACATCTTTAGACCTGGGGTTACAATGAATACAAAAGTTATTCTTCGCAGTCATTGGATTAGTAGTTTCTTTTTTACATTGGGGTCTTGAAACACAAAGTGGTGTGAGCAGCCAAGAGTGAAGAGTCACTCACATTGAGGGAGAATGGGCCCAGCCCTGTAAAAATGCCAGGGGAGGGTCAGTTACGTGCTGAATAAGGGGGCAAGCTTTCTCAACCAGGGTTTCACGAAACCCTGGGGTTTCTTGACAGCCCTGAAAAGGTTTTCTGAATGGGTGGCAGTTAGTTAATTTTAATATATTTTAAAAGTTTGTTAAACATTTATCATTTACTATATGGTCATGTCACGCCCCCCCCCCCCCCCATGGTCAGTGATGGGCCTGGAGGGGGTGGGAAAGGGAAGGGCCCCGGGTGGGCATGCCCACAGCTGTGCTTCCCAACCAACGATCGTGCCACTTCTGGAGTTTCTCAAAACCTGAAGAATGTTTCAGGGGTGTCTCTACGGTAAAAAAGTTGAGAAGGGCTGATTAAGGGCCTTAGTCTTGGCCCAGAGGAAGGCGCTTCCCCAGACCCTGTTGTCTCAGATCCTTTAACTGGAGGTGGCGGGGGTTGAACCCATGACCTTTTGCCTGCGAAGTAGGTACAGGACCACTGAGTCGCCACGTTCTGGAATATTCTGTGCCTGCACTTGGGGCTCCCTAATCTTGATAGCTTCTTTCTGTCCAGGGCATCCCCGTCCGCTCATTGGACAAGCTAGCACTGCTTTTTGCAGAAGCTCTGTGTCATTCCATACAGGGCACAGTCTCTGTGGCAGTCACAAGGGTCTGGGCTCAGCGGGAGTCACACAAACTGTTATGCCAATAAAGGTACTCTGAATCTCTGAATCTGTTTGGGTGCCTGTCCCTCACAGGAATTCATAGCTGTCAGCCAGCTCCGAGGGTCGACGCAAGGCAAGATCCTCTGCTTCTATGGCCCACCGGGGGTTGGCAAGACCAGCATCGCCCGCTCCATCGCCCGAGCCTTGAACCGCGAATATTTCCGCTTCAGCGTTGGGGGGATGACTGACGTGGCGGAAATCAAAGGACACAGGTGAGTGTTTGGGATGCCTGAATCCCCTGCAGGCCTAACAGGGACCATTGTCTGACAAATGTCACCCAAAGACCCACCAGACTGGAAAACCATTTATGTTTTTTATTTAGCTGCAGCAGAGTAAAACGGACCCTGGTGAGTTGGGGGGGGGGGGGGCTAGGATCCAGAAGGGATCTGCAAAGGGCTGCGTGGGATTATATAACTTTACACCTCGGAGATGGCTACATCGCTTGGACAAATGCCGTAATTCGACTCCCTCATTCCATCTCCAGGTCCACCCCCTCCCAGAGTCTCCAGGCTAGCTCTGGAGCCCTGATCTTCTGGCATGGCAAGGGTCACCAGGTCAGCGCTTAGCCTTCAGATGATTCATCCCCCTTCTTCCTGTGGCACTAGTCTGTGCCAAGCACTGCGTTATCAGAAAGGTTAAGTTAAAGCGGCCCTTAACTGTAGTCTAAATATTCCTCAGTTATCTTCATGTTGCTTTTAGCACAGCTTGGTAACAGTTCTCCTATATTTTATTGTAAGTATATGTCAAATAGCAAAAGCAGGCAGCATTTCTTCATACAGATGTGCAAAGAGAAAGAAATCTTCCTTCCCATTATAGAACTGCAGACTGCTTCCAATAACTAACTGATCGTTTAGAACAGGGGTAGTCAAACTGCAGCCCTCCAGATGTCCATGGACTACAATTCCCAGGAGCCCCTGCCAGCATTCGCTGGCAGGGGCTCCTAGGAATTGTAGTCCATGGATATCTGGAGGGCCGCAGTTTGACTACCCCTGGTTTAGAAGTTTGCGATCATTTTCTTCATCGCCACCCCATGATTCTTCCTCCAAAGATTGCCATTATTGCAAGGACAGGAAGTAGGGTCTACTTCACTTCCTGTTGTGTGTCCAGCTGTCCATCCTGTTCCCCTGCAGCCTCTCCTGACCCCAGGGAGGGTCAGTCTTGCCTTTGCAGGATCTCTGCAGATTGCCGGGCTGGGAGGAGACTGGACAAGAGGGTGAAAGAGACTCTTTTCCTGAACGGAGGGCTACTGTTGGGGGAGAAGGCCTAGGCCTCGGCTCACATGGCTGTTCTTCAGCCCCACTCAAGGCATGACTGAGCAACAGGCTGGATTTGTCGGCAGTTATAGGTGCCATGGAGGGCCGAGTACCGATTTGCCATCTGGTGTTCCCACACATTCTCTTCCTGCCCCTTCTTGATCAGAGAGCAGCGTTTAAGGCCCACTTTTCTGTCCGATTTATTTCCCTTGGTTGGTTCTAGGCCAGGACAGTCATCCAGTTAAAGTCGTGTTAACTGATCAGTTGCTTTAAATCTGTGAGTCCCTCCTGTGCGGTATATGGAGAAGGAGGAAATGCCTCTTTGTGTGTGTGTGTGTGTGTGTGTGTGGGGGGGGGGTGACAGGACGGAGGGTGTGTCTCTTCCCCAACAGGCATTTGCCATCACTCCATTTTCTGTTTTGGGTTGCCTGATGAGTGAGCTGGATGGGCATTGCAAGACTTTGGATGTCTGGCTTGGTAATGGCTTTGTAGTCTGCCAGCTGTCTTGGCGTCTAACTCTCCTTTCTGGTCTGTGGCCAAACAGGAGGACGTATGTTGGCGCCATGCCGGGGAAGATCATTCAGTGCCTGAAGAAGACGAAAACAGAAAACCCCCTGATCTTAATTGATGAGGTAAGAGTGTGTTGCGCCCCCCTCCCCAAGGTTTCACTGGCAGGAAAGTGACCTGGTGGACTGATGCCCCTCTCACCAGGAGGGGCTGTCGCTTCTGTGCTGCAGGTGGACAAAATAGGGCGAGGCTACCAAGGAGACCCCTCCTCGGCGCTTCTCGAGCTGCTGGATCCAGAGCAGAACTCCAACTTCTTGGATCATTACCTTGACGTCCCTGTTGACTTATCCAAGGTATCACCCCCTCTCCTCTGGGTGGGGAGGCAAATTCCAGCTTTGCTGTGTCTGGGAACAACTGCAAGGAGGGGGTCCAAGGCAAGGCCTGGGCACGCTGTCAAGCAGCGCATGCTGGTGGAGGGACCTTTCTTGGCTTGAGGGAACCACAGCCATTAAGAGGAAAGGAGGGAGCCAGAAAGATGAGTCGCGGGGAGCTCCCAGTTGCTGGACTAGGCTGTTATTCTCCTGCCCAGGTTCTCTTCATTTGTACTGCCAACGTGACGGAAACAATCCCAGAGCCCCTGCGGGACAGGATGGAAATGATCAATGTCTCTGGCTATGTTGCCCAAGAGAAGCTGGCCATAGCAGAGGTGAGCGTGGCAGAGGCTCGTCAGAATGGGACCCTGCTGCTGAGGAGTCCGATATCCCTTGGAGCTACCTGCCTAAAGTCCGTCAGGGAGTTGGGGTCACACAGGCCGACTGTGGCTCAATGGAAAAGCTGCAGCTTGGAATATGGGGGGGGGGGGAGTCCCAGGCTCAGGCCCAGGCTGTGGTGGCATCTCCAGTTAAATGGGCCAGGCAATGGCTGATGTGGAAGCCCTTTGCCTGAGACCTTGGAGAGCTGCTGCCAATCTGTGGCTGAGCATGGAGTGTTGAGCAAAGACCATGAGTGGCCTGTGGCAGTGATCCTGGGAAGACGATGCAGGAACCTCTTGGCTGGGAGGGAAACTGGGGCGGGGAGGGAGGGACTAAAGGCAGAGGCCATGGCCAATAGCTGCCCGGAGAACGGCCTCCCTTCCTCATGCCTGGAGTTGAATGACTGGGACTTGTTTCTCTATCCTCCCTGCAGAAGTACTTGGTCCCTCAGGCGCGTGTCCTGTGTGGGCTGGATGAGACCAAAGCCAGCATCACCCCTGAAGTGCTGACCGTCCTCATCAAGCAGTACTGCCGGGAGAGCGGGGTCAGGAACCTGCAGAAGCAAGTGGAAAAGGTGGGGGAGGGGCAGGCAGAAGGGGGGGGGGGCTTGAGGGCCTTGAGGCTCCTTGGCCGCCTCCTGCTTTAACCCACCCTTCTTGCTCAGGTCCTTCGGAAGTCCGCCTACAAGATTGTCAGCGGGGAAGCTGAGAATGTGGAGGTGACGCCTGAGAACTTGCAGGACTTTGTAGGGAAGCCCATCTTCACCGTGGACCGGATGTACGACGTGACCCCTCCGGGGGTGGTGATGGGCCTTGCCTGGACAGCCATGGGTGAGGGCTGCAGCTGGGAGTGGATGGAGGACCCAGGGTCAGACCCTCCTCAGGCATAGCCTGCCTTTTGGGGTGGTGAGGGCTACAAGAAGAGGAGAACTTGGGGCTTCTGGGCTGGATGACCCCTTGATCCAGGAGCTGCCCCTGCCAGTCCCTTTCTGGGTCATGGGGACCACCATGCCTGGATTGGCCTGGAGCTTGGGCTCCTGCCTGCTTCTTTTGCAGGAGGCTCCACCTTGTTTATTGAGACATCCCTGCGAAGGCCCAAGGACAAGGAGAACAAGGAAGGCAGCCTGGAGGTCACAGGGCAGCTGGGAGACGTGATGAAGGAGAGCGCCAAGATTGCATATACCTTTGCTCGCGCCTTCCTGATGCAGAAGGAGCCAACCAATGACTTCCTGGTGACCTCCCACATCCACCTGCACGTGCCGGAGGTATATGTTGCTCTGTTGGGCATTCACTTGGTCACACAGGTGGACAGAAGCGGCTGGCAGAAGGAGCTGCCTGGCCTCGGGGCTGGTAGCCTTTTGCTCTGAAGCCGCGTAGCACAGGGCCTGTGGAGAAGTCCACATCCCTGACCTTGGAGGGCCCCTGAAGCATGGTGTTTTCCCAGGGGCGGGGATTGTGGCTCTCGTGATAAAGCACCTGCTTTGCAACCTCTGGACTCCTCTGGACTCACGGTTGGGCTGGCCATTAATAGCCCACCTCTGGATTGTCTTCTTCTCGTAGGGCGCCACCCCCAAAGATGGACCCAGCGCCGGCTGCACGATCGTCACTGCCCTGCTGTCTTTGGCAATGAATTGCCCGGCCAGGCAAAACGTGGCTATGACTGGGGAGGTGTCGCTGACAGGCAAGATTCTCCCTGTTGGGGGAATTAAGGAGAAGACCATTGCGGTAAGGTGGAGCAGTAGCCCTTCTCTGGTGGGGGTGGGGGTTGACAAAGAAGCGCAGAAGTGCTGCTGGCAGCTCCCGGACTCATGGTAGTAACTCATGCTCACTGACATTCCGGCAAAGAACGGTTTGGTCTGATCCCGCAGCGCACTTTATCCTTAACTAGGGTTGCCAGGTCTGTAGGATGGGGGAGGAAAGAAGCCGGAAGTACATGCAGTGTTGCTCTGTCACCCAGAAGTGACGTAGGCCAGATTGGTGATGTCAGCAGGCGGAATTCTGGGCTTTGGGCAAAATTCTATGGTAGAATTAGTTTCTTACCATAGTTTTGCCCCAAACCCAGTGTTCAACCACCAATGTGCCTATATCACTTTTGGGCAACAGAGCAACGTCACGCTTACTTCCAGCTTCTTGCCTGTTTTCTTTTTTTGGAGGGGGGGGATTTTCCTCGGTTTCTGAGAACCTTGAAACTGGGGGGGGGGGGACTCCAAATTTAGGGATCCCCTGCCCCCTGCTGGGGACTAGCAATCCTACCCCTAACCCAGAGTGGGAAGAGAGAAATCTTGCCCCCCACTTGCAACTCAGCCCCCAGCCCTGGACCATCAGACATTCCCACGTGGGGGAGCTGGGACTGCCCTTAAAGCAGTAACCATCCTTTCCCCTTTATCTCTGGAGATGACACGTGCCTTTCTTTCCCAGGCCAAGAGAGCTGGTGTCTCCTGCATGATCCTCCCCTCTGAGAACAAGAAGGATTATTCTGACCTTGCTGATTTCATCACCGAAGGACTAGAAGTCCACTTTGTGGAACACTATAGTGAAATCTTTGGCATTGTTTTCCCTGAGCCGACCTCAGCAGGAGGCTGAGCCTGGAAGCTTGGAGCCTCTCTCAGACCAGGCCCAGCCTGACCTGCCTTCTGGACTGGGCAGAGGGGATGCTAGGGCTGCTGCCGTGTGGCGATTCCTCCCTCAGCATAGTTCGGTGTGCCCGTCTCCCCAAGAAGCATTTTCTGCACCAGATGATTTCAATTATGAAGTAGCAATTAAAATGGGACTGACATTCTAGAGAGTGGGGTTTTGTCTCCCTTTATGGTTTGTCTCTGCTTCCGCTGCCTCCCACCAGTACACTCTTGCGGCACGGGCAGTGTCAAAAGTCCGTCAAGAAGTTGCCTAGGAAGAAAGGACAGACTTTCCCTGGAGTAGTGCCAGGCAGCACCATAAAAGTAATGCAACCCACCCCAATTTCCTGCTGTAGGTTGCTGGCGCTTGGAGTATCGTTTGGAGAGAAAAAGTGGCAGGCAGTGGGCAGGGAAAGGCCAAGTCAAGCCCCTGATACATCTACCTTCAGTCACTGCCCTTTCTTAAAGCAGCCTCTGTCTGTGGCTATCACTAGATCTTCTGGTGGCGAATACCTCACTTCAGTCAGGGCTTGTCTTAAGTATTTCACGTTATCTGTCCTGAATCTACTGCCTGTCAACTCCATTGAGTGCCCTGGAGTTCTGGTGTTTCTGAGAAGGTTTTCTGGTTTCATAAGCCACTCTTCTATCTATTTACTAAACGGATAAGACCCTGACGCTCCAGCCTTTTCTTATCGAGGAGGTGCCCCAGCCCCATGATCATCTTGGTTGTCCTCTGTCACCTCTGTGATGTCCTGTTTTAAGAGACAGTATTCTAAATGAGCCTCTTGTGACGTAGAGTGGTAAGGCAGCAGACATGCAGCCTGAAAGCTCTGCCCATGAGGTTGGGAGTTCAATCCCAGCAGCCGGCTCAAGGTTGACTCAGCCTTCCATCCTTCCGAGGTCGGTAAAATGAGTACCCAGCTTGCTTGCTGGGGGGTAAACGGTAATGACTGGGGAAGGCACTGGCAAACCACCCCGTATTGAGTCTGCCATGAAAACGCTGGAGGGCATCACCCCAAGGGTCAGATGTGACTCGGTACTTGCACAGGGGATACCTTTACCTTTATTCTAAATGAGGCTGCACAATACAGCTATACTGGGGCATTATTTTCTGTTTTATTTCTTAAACTCAACCCGACACTCCCCAGAGTAGCTCACGACAGGTAAAAATATTAAGAAAAAATCCCCAATAAACCCCCCGCATAAAATCCAGTATACCAGGCCCCCAGAGTGGTGGCAAAAAACATCCCCCTCACCCCGGTCTGCCAGACAACAGCCTGCCATGCAGGGGAATTGGAGCCTTGCCTGATGGACTGATTTGCCCAGCTCTTGCCTCAACCAAGGACCTGGCAGAAGAGCTCCGTCTTGCGGGCCCCCGCAGGTCTGTGACAGCTCCATCAGGGCACTCGGCTCACCTGGGAACTCATTCCACCAGGTTGGGGCCAGGACTGAAAGGGCCCTGGCCTGGGTCAAAGCCAGGTCAACCTCCCTCACAGATTAGCATGTGAGCCGAGAGCTAGGCCTTCTCCCCCAACAGTAGCCCTCCATTCAGGGAAAAAGTCTCCTCCCAGCACCGCAAGTGGGGGTGGGGGGAGGACTAAAGAGGCAAGTGGTCCCTCAAAATGTACCTGTGAGGACCGTAGCAGCTGCATTCTGCACCAGCTGCAATTTCCGGCTTTCTATTATATCAGTGATTTTAAGTTTAATCTCTTTCCAATTAAGCCCCTGCTTAGTCTGCTGTGCTACGGCACGCACAAGAAAGGTGTCTTACCATCTCAGCAAGTTCAGGCCCCTTCAGCCTTGAAGCTGGGGGGCGGTTTTCTCCCAGTGTGTATCTCCGTATGCTTAAAACAGGCTTTCTCAACCAGGGTTTTGTGAAGCCCTGAGGTTTCTTGATGGCTGTGGGTTTCCCCGCATGGGTGGGAGTTCATTTTTAAATTGGTTAGACATTTATCAGGTTATATGACCGTATAGTAAGAGCCTCCTGTGGCGCAGAGTGGTTTAGGCAGCGACATGCTGTCTGAAGCTGTCTGCCCATGAGGTTGGGAGTTCGATCCCAGCAGCCGGCTCAAGGTTGACTCAGCCTTCCATCCCTCCGAGGTCGGTAAAATGAGTACCCAGCTTGCTGCTGGGGGGTAAACGGTAATGACTGGGGAACGCACTGGTGAGTCTGCCATGAAAACGCTAGAGGGCGTCACCTGGTGCTTGCACAGGGGATACCTTTATGGCCATATAAGGTCATGTTGTCCTGCCAACCCCCCTCCCAAAATGGCCGATGGGCCTGGAGGGGTAGGAAGGGGAGGAGGCCTGAGTGGGCATGTACACAGCTAGGCTTCCCAACCACTTCTGGGGTTTTGTGAAGCCTGAAAAATGTTCAGGGGCTTCCCTATGGCTGACTGAGAAGAAACCTCTTCTTCATACCTCACTTATCTCTACTCAAGAGGAGTCTCAAAAGAGGCCTGCAATCGCCTTTTCCTCTCCCCACAACAGACACCCTGTGAGGTAGGTGAGGCCGAGAGCCCTGACAGAACTGCTCAGAACAGCTCTATCAGGGTTGTAATGAGCCCAAGGTCACCCAGCTGGCTTCATGCGGAAGAGGGGAATCAAACCCAGCTCTCCGGATTAGCTGCTGCTCTCAACCACGACACCCACTGAACATTGTTGCCCACTGGCCCACTTTATGGAGGTCCTCCGGGAGCTTCTCTGAGTCCTTCGTTTTCACCATCCTGGAAAATTCTGTCACTTAAAACACTTTACATGGCTCAGTCTTAGTTCCAGGTTAAGGGTAGGCATTCAGCTTGGTTCAGTCGGGGAAAATAATCCAGTATTTGTTTTGGCTACCAATATAGCCAATCCAAATAAAATCTGGGGACTTCCCCATTGCAGGTAGATCCTAGGGAGTGACCCAAAGCTAATCCCGTGGGACCTCTCTGCAGGATCAGAGAGATCTTTTAGATAGTGAAAAGCAGGGTATAAAAACCCTCCCTGTCTCCCCCCCCCCATAGATTCCAGCGACGCCAAGGATCTTGATCCCTTTAAATGTCCCTGAGCCCAATCATTTCAAATATGTTCTGAAACCCAATACTGAAATTTGTGAGACCCCCACTTCCCTCCATTGTGAGAACCGTCCATTTAGAATCAGTTGGAAGGGGCCATCAGCCCTCTGCTCAGTGCAGGATCAGCCTGAAGTGCCATTCCAACTCCACTGCCTGTTGGTTAACCAGTTTTATATCCATAAAAGAACCCATCCTCTTGCCCATAACTGCTACGCTTACTCTGGACTCTGAGGTCTCGTCACAAGGTTGTGAAAGTCTATCGGGTCTACCGATCCGTTCCCTCAGCAGGCTTTCTTCCTCTATGTGCCTAATGATTCTTTCCATTCCTTTGCCTGGGGCAGCTGTTAGGCTAACTGGCCTGTAATGTCCAGGCTTGTCTTGGGGGGTCTGCCCTGTACTCTTGGCCCCTTTTAAAAGTTGCTAATACTTGCAACTCTCCAGTATTCTGGAACAGTAGCTGATTTTACCGACAAGTTACACGTCTGGAATAGATCAGCCATTTGAATTTACCATATGCCTAAGAACTTACATTGTTTTATTATTTTCCCAAGAGGTCTATACATTTCTTCTCCCCTCGGTCTTAGTTCTTTGGACCCACATGCACGGGGCATGGGTGTGTGCTCAAAAGTGAACACAGATGCAAAGAAATTATTTTGCTTCTCTGCCATCAGAGCACTCTGCTCTGCAGGTATGAATTTGCTGGTTATCCCGGGCCAACGAGATGTTCGCCCGGCCTCGACTCGTGCCAGGGCCTTTTCGTCCTGGCCTCAACCTGGTGGAGTTACCAGCTTTCCGCAGGGCTTGCAAGACGGAGCTTTTCTGCCAGGCGTAGGGTTGAGGCCAGGGCAGTCTCCCAATAGTCCAACTGAGGATCCCCTCCAATATTAAGATCTATTGGATTGGCTCCCACTTTCATTGAATGTCATTCTGCCCACCAGGCTGAACAAAGGAGACTTGGACTGGAATTGTGACCACTGCTGCCTGCGTGATGTTAAGTTGGGAAGTTTTTATTGGGGATTTTATTGTGTTTTTAATGCCTATGATGTAAACCACCGTGAGCCCAAGCTGAGGAACAGTGGTGTATGAATTGAATAATAAATTAAAAATAAAATAAATAAATCACTCCATCTTTCTTGTGCTTTTCTGGCTTGTTTCCTGCTGGATTTGTTTAAAAATGTTTATGATACAAGATGTAAGAAGACCTGTTTTTCTGAGGCCCTGGCTAGGAATCTCCTATGACTATTCTTCTCACACCTGGCTGTATGAAAGACAAGTCCATGGATGGAACTCGTTCCTCTCCTTTTCTTTGTCCTCCAAATCTCTTGGTGAGGTTAGATGAGGCTAGCAACCAAGAAGCAGCCCCAAAATGGGGCTGCTCAAGTCTCTGGTCAAGGCTCCCCCTTGAGGGGCTGCACCAAAGAAGTCTTGTGGAAGCCAGCCAGCCCCCCCCCCTGCCCCCTCCCCCCGAACACAAGACATTTTCTTTGCTGGGTGTTCAAGGCAGCATTTATTGGGAGAGCCACTCAGTCCTTCTTGGCAGCTGCCTTCCTCATGGCTGCCAAAACATTGCTGAGTTCTTCACGCTTTCTCTTGGCCCGGATGTGAGTCCCAACCTGTGGAAAAAAGAAACCACATCAGCACCACAGCAGAGTCGCTCATGCAGCCTGGGGCATGGTGAGGGGCTGGATTGGCTCAGGGCAGGTCAGGATCAGTGTTGAGCCAGGCTCCAGGAAGCCTGTATCAGGACAGACCTTGCCGGGTCACGGCCAGCCCTCTGAAGGGGGCTAAGTGGCCGGGAAGAGAGAGACTCTGAGCCCCATGGATATGTTTGAGGGAACCTAGAATCATAGAGTTGGAAGGGACCATACAGGCCATCTAGTCCAACCCCCTGCTCAACGCAGGATCAGCCCAAAGCATCCTAAAGCATCCAATAAAAGTGTGTATCCAACGTTTACTTGAAGACTGCCAGTGAGGGGGAGCTCACCATCTCCTTAGGCAGCCTATTCTACTGCTGAACTACTCTGACTGTGATTTTTTTTTCCTGATATCTAGCCTATATCGTTGTACTTGTAGTTTAAATCCATTATTGTGTGTCCTTTCCTCTGCAGCCATTGGGAACAGCATCCTGCCCTCCTCCAAGTGACAACCTTTCAAATACTTAAAGAGGGCTATCATGTCCCCTCTCAACCTCCTTTTCTCCAGGCTGAACATTCCCAAGTCCCTCAACCTATCTTCATAGGGCTTGGTCCCTTGGCCCCAGATCATCCTCGTCGCTCTCCTCGGTACCCTTTCAATTTTATCTACGTCATTCTTGAAGTGAGGCCTCCAGAACTGCACACAGTACTCCAGGTGAGGTCTGACCAGTGCCGTATACAATGGGACTATGACATCTTGTGATTTTGATGTGATGCCCCTGTTGATACAGCCCAAAATGGCAATAACCTTTTTTACTGCTGCATCACACTGCCTGCTCATGTTTAGTTTACAATCCACAAGTACCCCAAGGTCTCGTTCACATACAGTGTTACCTAGAAGCGTATCCCCCATTCAGTAGGCACGTTTTTCATTTTTCTGACCCAGATGCAGAACTTTACACTTATCTTTATTAAATTGCATCTTGTTCTCATTTGCCCATTTTTCCATTGTGTTCAGATCTCGTCATTCATTCTTGGCTCCCCCTTTTCCACTCACCCGTTTCTTTATGAATTTCAGAGCTCGCTTATCTTTGGAGACTTTCAACAATTCCATTGCGCGTCTCTCATATGGTGCGAAGCCGCATACTTCTCGGATCATGTCCCGAACAAATTTGGTGTGTTTGGTCAAGCGCTTAGGGAGTGAACAAAAGTTTAAAACAAACTAGCAGTCTTTCTCCAATGCTTGCCATTTTGCATTAGTTGAAAGTCACAGTCCACTTTGGGGTGGAGTGGATGTGTTTTTAAGACGGCCAAGAGAAAAGGAGAGGGATTGGCTTGTTGTAGTAAGGCTGGAAGATCCAAGCCTCGCCTCTAGCCGACACTAGGCAGGACCCCAAGGAACAAATAGCTTCAGAAAGACAACTCTGGCGCTCCCCCTCCACATAGAAGTATGTGCTGGGAGGGGGGGGGAAGTATCACTGGGTTAGACCAGTGGTCCCCAATCTTTTTATCACCGGGGACCAGTCAACACTTGACAATTTTACTGAGGCCCAGCGGGGGTGTAGTCTTTTACCGAGGGATGTCGCTGCCACCTGAGCCCCTGCTCCACTTGGTTTCCCACCGGTGCCCCTGACTTCCCGCAGCCCACTGGGGGGGGGGCACTGCCAGCAGCAACCACGCAGTGCCAGGCCGAGGGAGAGCTCCAGCCATGGCGGCCGCTGGAGAGCACCAAAGGTGAGCCGGCGGCAGAGTGGCAGGGCAGCCCCCGAGGCAGCAGCCGGAGAGGACAAGGAGGAGCTGCGGCCTGGTACTGACTGATCCACGGACCGGGACCGGTCCCTAGACCGGGGATTGGAGACCACTGGTGTAGACCCCTTTTACTGAGTTGTGTGTTGGAAGAAAGGTCTTCTCTCTGCTGCACCCACAATTCAGAGGGGAAAAAAGAACAGGACTATTTGTATGTCTGTGGGGGGGGGGGGGGATATTGGCTGTGCTCCCCCCCCAATCTTTTAAAGTGAACTGGCTAGGTTCCAGGCCGAAGCAACTAGGCCTTGAGTTGCCTGCCCCTAAAGACCCACACCTATAGCTCCCTGGTTGAGACTCACCCCACGGCGTCGGCACTGGCGTGGCTTGACCACATTCTTGGTCACCTTGTGGCCCTTGTTGAGGCCAACAGCCATCGGGTAGCGGATTGCCATGGCTGGAGGAGAGAGACTGAAATTAGGTGACTCAGAGTAAACTCACTGAAAGACAGGTCAACATGTGCCAAGTCAGCTAGCCTTCATTTCCCCTTTCTGGCAATGAATTGAGGACCAGTTAGACAAGGGGTAGTCAAACTGCGGCCCTCCAGATGTCCATGGACTACAATTCCCAGGCTCCTGGGAATTGTAGTCCATGGACATCTGGAGAGCCGCAGTTTGACTACCCGAGTTAGACCTTTTACTAGTTGGAATGTATTTGCTCAAGGGCTGTGTGCTTCACCATTCCAGGGGTAACTGAACAGCAGGCATCTCAACATTATGCAGGGGTTTCTGGCTATGTGCCAGACACAAGGAACATTTCCCTACAAGTTTGCATCCCCACCTCTGCGTAACTTATTTCCCTGGTAGTACCAGTAAAGATAAAACTTCGGAGGAACGAACGCTTTAGATAGCTTGGGGGTCACAATTGGTGAGAAAAGCAGGGTATAAGTATACATATGTTCACTGCTTCTGCTCCCTACTTTCTAAAGGGGCATCTGTATTCTAATCCGCATGGGGGAAAGATCAGAATTACTGCCAGCTTTTATTCAAGTGGAAAGCCATGTTGGTCGGAAGCAGAAGAAGATTGACTTCAGTCGTTATTTATAAATAAATTTAAAGATGATAATTCCTTTTAGTGTCTTTTATTCAATATTTTTGAAGACAGAACAGGTTCCGGATAATAATACTGTGCTTCCAATATTTTCTATTTCCTCAGTGACCACAACTATAAATCAAATATACATTGTAAGTAACAGTATAGTACAAAGATCCTAAATAAAATTTAAAATGACTATATAACCTTGAAGAGTTGGCTCCCACCTCAATGTATTTTATTTATTTAATTGTATTTATATACCGCCTTCCCCTGAGACTCAGGGCGGTTTACATACAGTTTTCTATGTTTTTATGTAAACCACCCTGAGCCTCAGGGGAGTGTAGTATATAAATACAATAAGTAAAATAAATTAAATAAGTATACATTGAGTATACTTCAGTTGTATTCAATATCTCTCTTTCTATTGATTCTGAAAAAAATATACATAATTTGTCATTTTGACATACAAGTTAAACATTATATTATAAAATTGAGGATTGAATATGCAAAATAAATTTACGATGCCAGGACCCACATAGCCATGGTTACCCCAAATAATGACTCTGTGGCTCCTGGGATCGTGAATTTATGAAACAACTTCAGGATGCGTGTCTGTGTAACATATAATAATCCTTATTATAAGAATGTATATTTTACTAATTATCCCTGGACAATATTTTTATTTATTTATATTTCAATTTATATACCGCTGCTCTCCCAATGGGCTTGCGGCAATCTACAACAATAAAAAGATAAAATACAATAAAACCCCATAAAATCCTCCCTTATAGCAACAAAGGTGGCAGGTGATAAATAAACCATCTGATTATTCCTATACCTTCCCTACTCGTCCAGCCAGAGGCCAAGCTTTCTTCCATTGGGGGTGAGGTGCCATATCTGAACAAACCATGGGGGGGGACGACCTCATATAGAACAGAATATTCAGACCCCACCCTGGCATCAACCATACGCCTGGCGGATGAGCTCCGTCTTGCAGGCCTTGTGAAAAGCTGAGAATTCCGGCAGGGCCCCTAACTCTTCAAGATCATTCCACCAGGCTGGAGCCAAGACAGAAAAGGCCCTGGCCCGGGACAAGGCCAGGTGTACGTCCCGAGGACCCGGGACAACAAGTAGGTTCACACCCACAGAGCAAAGAGCCCTGGGGGGCATAAGCAAACAAGCCGCCCTGCATGTAAATGGGATCCAGACCACATATAGCCTTAAAGGTCAGTACCAATACCCTGAACTTGACCCGGAAACAGACTGATAACCAGTGCAGGTGTTGAAGCACCAGCTGAATATGGTGTCCATGGTGTCTTAGTGAGGACCCAAGCAGCAGCTGCATTTTGTACCAGCTGTAATTTCCGGATCAAAGACAAGGGCAGGCCTGCGTAGAGCGAGTTACAGAAGTCTAGTCTGGAAGTGACCGTTGCATGGGTGACTGTGGTCCAGTGGTCCGAGGATTCTTATTCTTATAAGAATAAGAACAGTTTTGATTTGTTTTACAAATGGGTGGATGAACAACAAACCAGCATAAAATTTACAGCTAATACAAGTGCTAAGCAAATGACATTTTTAGATTTACTTTTAGCAACATGTCTAAGGCCATCCAAGTGGTTTTAGGATCCATGTTAACAGTTTCACAAGCTGTTCAACTAGAAATGTAATCCATCTAGTGCCCATGTCAGCTTTTGTACATAGGCATGGCCTCTGGAGCCTTAAAAACCAGGATTTAACAGTGGTCCAGATTAAAGCGTTCTGTGACTGACACGCCTCTCACAAGCCACTCTGAACTTCATGGGCCCAATCCAGAAGACTTCTAATACTTTGGAATAGAATAATTGACCAGAAGAGGATGCCAAAGAGTCAACATGGAGAGTCTGCGATTACAGAGCGAGCTTTTGTACGTTCATTTCTCAATTTTATAATAAGTTTAATTTGTATATGTCAAAAAGACAAATTATGTATATATATTTTTTCAGAATCAGCATAATGACTTAGCTGCCGGCTTAAAGGGAATGGGACTTTTTTGATTTAGGGAAAAGATGGCTACAAAGAGCAAAGAGTCAGAACTACACACAGGACAGAACAAAATCTGCGACCAGCGGCATCTTTGAGACCAACGCATCTGAATTCTACCCAGAATGAAGCTGCGTCGGTCTCTAGGGCAGGGGTAGTCAACCTGTGGTCCTCCAGATGTTCATGGACTACAATTCCCATCAGCCCCTGCCAGCGGTTGCTGGCAGGGGCTGATGGGAATTGTAGTCCATGAACATCTGGAGGACCACAGGTTGACTACCCCTGCTCTAGGGTGCCCCTGGGCGCCAACCTCGTGGCTTCAGGCCAAAACGGCGACCCCCCCCCCCCCCACCATCTATACCATGAAGTGGCCGGGCAGCCACAGTCCGGCTGGACGCGAGAGGCCCCGGACTAGGGGGGGCGGCAGCAGCCCGGAGCACGGAGGCGTCAGGCCGACGGGTCCCGGGAAGGCCATCCTAGGGGGACTATGGCCATGAGGCGGCTGCGTTGGGCTTCCCAGGGCCTACCTCGCAGGGCTGCAGTCCGTGACGCTCAAGGGGACCCGCCCGCCGCCCCCCAGCGGGAGAAGGCCGTTTGGCCGGCCTTCGGGAACCCCCGCACGACGCCTGCCGGGGCCGGGGCTGCCCCTTCGCGACAGATGGCGCCGGATCCTCGGCCGGGCCCGGAGCGCTCACCTGGTGCAGCCCGTCGATGGACGACGCGCCGGAAGAGGAGAAGGGGAGCTGCGTGCGCAGCCCAGGCGCGCGATTGGCCAGCCGCGGGATTATCGAGCCGTCCGTGACCGCGGAGGCAAACCGGAAATAGAGCGTCCTTCCTGCCGGAAGTGGGGGATGCCAGCATGGCGCCGGCCAGCGGCTTGGACCCGACGCCGAGGTCCCGGGTGGAGGTGAAGCTCGTGCGGCTGCTGAGCCGCTGCGAAGTCCTGGCGGCGGCCCGGCGTGGCGTGGGCGAGTGGCGGCTGGAGAAGGTGAGCGGAGCCGGCGGGGCTTCTCCTGTGGCGCCTTCGTAGCCCCCTGCGGTTCTCACCTTGCCCGGGGCCCGCCCTATTGCAGAGGGTTGAGTGGGGGCTAATAACAATTTTTTAAAAAGTTGCCTCTCACAGGTACGTGGAACATATACCTCCTCTGGGGCTGTTTGGTCTCGCACACACACTCTCTCACACACACACCTGCCCCCCATCTTCACCTCCCCACTTCCTCCTTCCCTCTAGCTTCCTGGTCCCTCCTCCCTTCCTCTCAACCGCAGACACTCTTTCCATCCTCTCCCAGGGTCTTTACCTGTCATGGAAGGAGGGCTGCATGGGCAGCACCCTGGTGGCTTCCCAGGCTGCAGGGTGGCCCTACCGGCATGAGGGGCAGTGCCTCACCCTGCAGCAGCTGCACAAGTCACATAGCAGCCCTGGCCGGCTTTGGAGCAGCTTCCCCTGCAGTGGCCGTACAGATCACACCCACAATACCTTTATTAGCATAAAGCCAATAAGCTAAATGAACAGAGATAATCAGGATACGTCAATCAGTGTAAGTTTAAAAACTGAAGACAAAAATTCAGCCGTAATAAAAGTGACATTGGCATCCTTATCACAATAAAAATATCTTTTCAGACCGATTCTGGAATAGGAAAGCAAGACTGTATCATCAGCATATAGAAGAAGTGGGATTGGCAGTTTATCTAGTTTGGGAGGATGACCATTTATGAGTCTTAGGGTTTTTGGAAGGTCATGTAAAAAAAGGTTAAATAAATGAGGAGCAAGGACGCAGCCTTGTTTAACTCCTCTCAGGATGGGGATTTGAGTAGTTAAATGACCCTTTTCAGTAAATTTGACCTGACAGGTATTGTTGGAATGGAGGTTCATTAGGAGTAGTAATAGGCGCTAATCAATTTAAAGGTCTTGCAATTTTCTCCATAGTAAACACCTGGAGACAGAAACAAATGCACCCTTGAGGTCAACAAAAGCTGCATAGAGTTTCCTCCTACCTGTATGAAGATATTTGTCTGGAATAGAATAGAGGGTTAAACAGTGGTCTAGAGTAGAACAATTTTTAGTAAAGCCAATTTGTTAGGTCATTTGAAGTCACCCAATCTATTATTATTATTATATTTATTTTTTATTATTATTATTTAATTTTTAGACTGCCCTTCTCCAAATAGGTCTCAGGGCGGTTTACAACATAAACAAAACACAATAAAATCCCCATAAAAACCCCAATTAACATTAACAACAAGTCACATATGACATACTAGATTTAAAGCCCATTTTATGTTAGAATAAAATGGGCGCTAGCTGCTGTCCCTGGGGACGGCACTTGGTGGCTGGCAAGGGCGGGAGAAACTGTTTTGGGCCCCCCTCCCGATGGGGAAAGGCTTTGCGATGCACCCAGCGCCATCCCTGGGCCCACAGAAGCGGTTCTCCCCTCGGTTCCCTGGGCGCCCAGAAGCCGTTCTCCCCTCCCACCCCCCCAGCGGCAAAGGCTTCTGCGCGGCCGGGAATGGCGCAGGGCGGCTCAGCGGCAAAGGCTTCCAGGGGAAGGGGCCTATCGGCACCCTTCCTCATCCCGGACAGGGCCCGCCCTCGGGGCCCTTACTGTTTTATTTCTTCCGCTCCGCTAGGAGCAGTTAAAGATAAGCGGCGGTGGTCACAATTCTGATCGTATTTACCTAACTTCCCCCCAAGTTCAGCCTGGTGGGGAGAATAATATTCAGAAGAGCGTGGCACCAATGCAATAGATCTAACAATGATCTCGATGTTAGCGATCTCAATATTGGAGGGGATCCTCTGATGGATTAGTGGGAGAGCTCTAGTAGCTTAAGTTCTAGATGTTTGGCATACATTTTACTGGCGATAGATAAAAGGCTAATAGTATGGTAATTTCCTGGAGAGCTAGAACCACCTTTTTTGCAAGTAGGCACAATGACTGAGTTAAGGATTCAGGGAATATTCCTGATTGGTCAATAGCTGTAAAAAGGATAGCCAGAAGTTGTTTCCATCAGTTAGAGTTTAGTTTAAATAGCTCAGCTGGTAGTCCATCAGGGCCTGGAGATTTGCCTAGTTTTAGTTCTTGGATAAGGTTTTCAATTTCATCTAAACTAACAGGTGGCCAGCTAGGAAGAGAATCAGCAGAGGGGAGACTGGGGCAGTTGTGGAACAGGTATAGACATCCCTACCTGAAGGAGAACTGGTACGACCTGAAGACCCGTCAGCTGAAGAACAGGCAAGAGAAAGGAGCAAGCTGACAATGGCTTGCTCCTTTCTCTTGTCTGGAGAAGAACTGGTTGTAGCTTGAATCTCACCAAGCAGTAGTCCCCTTAAGATGAACTGTGGTAGGCCAACGGCTGGGTTTTGCTTCCTAAACAGAAGGTGATGTCCACCTCAAATTCCCAAAAGTGTTTTCTGTGTTGGTCTGCAGAGGGATTGTGGCTGACATTTGGACAGACCTGCTTGAGTGATTCTTAGAGGCTGGGCACAACCTTTGAGTTATCTCCAGCCCCTCACACCCTGTTTTTTTAGCAGTGGGCTTCTTGCTCTGGTATCCTCCAGTACTGCTTGTAATGTCTGCAGTTACTATGTTATTGAGCAGCAAGGTCTTGAATACAATGCAACCTTTTCTATTTTGCTGCTGGATATAAGTAGCCCTAGAGTCTTTGAGGCTGCAGGCCTGAGCTGGGGGGAGGGGGGCTGTCCAAGATTAGGTCCCAGCTGAGCGCCACAGATGACTTGTGATGTCTATGACACCTCCATCTGACTTTCCTTACAGGGTGAGAAAGTTCCTGGGCAGCTTTCTGTCTTGCAGCTGCATGGTCCTGAGCCATATTGGGCACACCCACTGCAAATCATGCACACCTTCCTCTTCACACCCCTCTGCTTCCCCTGCTGTGGCCAACTAAGTCTTTCTGGGAAGGCCGCTGCAATCCCAATTCTGCAACTCATTAGGAAGGATACCTGTGGGGGACTGTGCTTCAAAGGGAGGCTTTCAGAGCTCCCAAGATTTTGGCTATGGTTCACTAGCGCCTAGAACACCCATCTGGTTTCATTTCTCCTGCTGCCCTGGAAGGGTCGGGTTCAACTGATCACCAAAACAGCTTGTTGCTCGGCAAAACAAACCTCTACCATAGCCAACCAAACCCTTCTCTTGTTTTTTCTCTCCAGTATGTGGCTGCCCTGGAAGTAATGCTCCTGGAGTTGAAGAAACACCCCAGGTGAGTTGGCAGGGGCAGAACCAGTGCTGGGCAAGCAGCCTGTGAAGCTCGGCTCAGCTGGAGCTGCTTGTGAGCCGAGGGGGAGTGGCCCCCACAAATTCACTGGGGCGTTAAGAAGTACTCGCAGCCCACCCTTTCAAAGTGTTCCTTTGAACTGGTTGCTTCCCAAATGGCTTGCAGTGTGAAATGCTGAGGTGCCAGGAGTGGAAGAAACCTGGTGGTGCATCAGCTGGGGAAGGGTGCAAGCGCTGAGTACTTGATGTGGCTGCTGCTGTCTTAACTTGGTGCTTTGAGAGAATTTCCTAGCTGAACAAAGCAGGAGTTCCTAAAATGGCTGACTCTGCCAGGGGTGGGCATTGCCAGCCGTTCTTGCATGACGGTGTGATTTCATGTGGTCTCTTTCAGCAAGCCAGCCCCTGAGGTACTGAATGAATACTCTCGCAAGGTGGATTTCTTGAAAGGAATTCTGGAAGCGGAGAAGCTGGTGAGGCACTCCGGTCTCCTTGGCCAGGGCGGGTCCCAGGCCTCGCCTTCTGCTCTGTCCTTCTCTGGGTCACACACTCTGCCTTTTCTCTTCCCAGTCAACTTCATCTGAAAAAGCACTGGCCAATCAATTCCTGGCCCCCGGACGAACTCCCACCACCCCCAAGGAAAGGATCCCGGCCACACAGACAGTGCATTTGCAGACCAAGGCCCGCTACACGGGAGAAATGAGAAGCGAGTTGCTTGGTACAGTATATCTGCTTGCCCTCCCCACCTCCCCTTTTTCCCAAGTGGGGTCCTTTAAGGGGCTACATGGCCATGGTGGAAGTCCCTCCCCCACTCCCTCTAACAGCTTGCTTTACAGGCAAGCCCAGGTGGCTGGGCGGGGCTTGAGATGGCAGATGTGGCATTGCTTTGCTATCACAGGAGGCTGACAGAAGCATACTGCCCTGCCACCTCCAAGAAAGGACATTGTGAACACTCTCTCTCTTCTTTCCTCTCTGTTTTCTGCCTTCCCAGGACTTCTTGTGTGTCATGGGGGAGTGTGCCTTTATTGTTTGGCATGCATGAGAATTTTTGAGGTTATACAAACAAGCCCTCTTTGGCTTGCCAGGCAAACCACCATCCTGGACAAGGGGTGGCATGTTCACTGTCCAACAGCCAGTCCTGGGGGATGGCTCTCTGAGTGGCAGCCCCCACTCCTCCAGTGCCTCTTTGGTGCCCATGGAGAACTTGTGGGCAGGTCCTGCACCTGTTGGCTTACCACAGCTGTTCTTTCTGGCATTCTGATGCCCATTTCTGTGCCACCAGCTCTCCTGTCATGTGCTGCAGCCTTCGCCAAAAGAGAGCAATTTGCTGAAAACAGTGTTTTCTTTCTCTCCATAGATTTGGAAGAGACAGGCTTGAGGAAGCGCACGTGAGTATTATGGGGGGCCCTGCAAAGTTGAGATCTTTGCACGGGGAGGGGCAGAGCTGACCCCTTTTTGTGCTGCCTACCATTCCAGTGATACAGTGTCATTTTCAGAGAGGGAAAGGTTGGAACTTGGCAGGCTAAGAAAGAAAGAAATGAGAAAGTGGGGAGAGTTTTCCGCCTTGGAATTCTAGAACTCGGAGGACCCCAAAGAAGAAGAAGAGTTGGTTCTTATGTGCCGCTTTTCCCTACCCGAAGGAGGCTCAAAGCAGCTTGCAATCACCTTCCCTTTCCTCTCCCCACAACAGACACCCTGTGAGGGAGGGAAGGCTGAGAGAGCCCTGATATTACTGAAGAAGAAGAAGAGTTGGTTCTTATATGCCGCTTTTCCCTACCCGAAGGAGGCTCAAAGCGGCTTACAGTCGCCTTCCCTTTCCTCTCCCCACAACAGACACCCTGTGGGGTGGGTGAGGCTGAGAGAGCCCTGATATCACTGCTCGGTCAGAACAGTTTTATCAGTGCTGTGGCGAGCCCAAGGTCACCCAGCTGGTTCCATATGTGGGAGCGCAGAATTGAACTTGGCATGCCAGATTAGAAGTCCACACTCCTAACCACTACACCAAACTGGCTCTCAGAGCCAATAGGAAGTACAAATGTGTGATTAATGAATGGAGCTCCCTGCCGTGGGATGCAGTGAAAGCTACTAACTTGAGATGGCTTCACAGTTCACCAACCAATATTAGCCATGGTGGCTGAACACACAAAGCTGCCTTCTGCTGACTGGCCATTGGTACTCAGACTGGCAGCAGCCAGGTGCGGCCAGGGATTGAACCTGGGACCTTCTGCATGGCAAGCAGACACTCTGCCCCTGAGCCACAGCCCATCCCAAGCATACTTTTGATGGTGGGGGCAGAGGCTGGGGGAGGCATTGGCTTGCATTTCTTGCTTCTGGGCCTTGCCCACAGATCTCATTGGCCTCAGTTGGAAATGGGATGCTGGGCTTGGTGAAATGCTCCAGCCTGATCTAGCAGGGCTCTTCTTGTGTTCATTACTTGCTTTCAGAGATCTATAGATGATGGCTTCGGTGGTCTTCTGTTATCGGGGCTGAGCTACAGAGAGGTGGAGAAATGGGAGGGGGGGCTTTTTTTTTTTGCTTCTGCACCACATGAATACGTGTTTGGGAGGTTGGCATGAATAAGCGTAGCAAGGTGATCAGTGTCCCACTCAAAGGTAGGTGGGCTCAGCTCTATTGCAGTGGTGCCAAATGTGAGATGCATAGGGGGTATGCCAGTAGCCAGGGAAGGGGGGAGTAGGAGGGATATGATTGTCAAGCAACCCAATATGTTTCCTTAGCCACTTCAAACCCCATTCTAGCCAGGTGAGACCTGAGCTGGGCAGCATGGTGCTTAAGAAGGGCTATGGTTGCAGCTTTGGGGGTTGTTTCCTGAGGGTGTTGGTTTGGGAGTACACTCCATGTGGCTGCATACTCCTTTGTGGATGGCCACATTGCTGCCTGTGGCAAAGGAAAGTCCGTTCTTTCTGTTGTGCTCCGCAGAGGCTTCCCCCTGGATGAGAAGCAGTCGGCCACTGATTTGGACATGGTCCTGCAGCACCACCACAGCCTCCAGGAGAAGCTGGCGGAGGAGATGCTGCATCTTGCACGCAACCTCAAGAACAACACCCTGGTGGCTCAGAATGTCATCAAGCAAGACAACCAGGTACTTCCCTGATGCTGACAAAGCACTCGCCCCCAGTGCACATATGGGGGGGGGAGGGGCCCCGCTGGCCCAGATCCTAGTGAGGGTGTTTTGCCCTCTGGTAGAGTTGTGGTGGACTGATTGCTCTCCTCACATATTTCCTTGGGTCTCAGTGCTTCCCCCCTCCTTGTTTTCAATAGACTTTGACTCATTCGCTCAAGCTGGCCGATCAGAACTTTGAGAAGCTGAAGGATGAATCGGACCGCTTGGAGCAGCACGCCAAGAAATCGGTCAACTGGCTCCTCTGGCTCATGCTGATTGTCGTTTGCTTCATTTTCATCAGCATGATCTTGTTCATCCGGATCTTCCCAAAGCTGAGGTGACTTCTGGCCTGGCAGTGCAGGCGGTCTCTGGGGCACCTTTTCCTCGCAAAGCCCCCAGCCCTTGGATGTTCAGAGGAAGGCTTCTTCATTCCATCTGGGGTCAAAGGACACAGAAGATCTTTGGTGGTTGTGCATTCTCCTTCCGGATGCAGCCTGCTTTCAGGGGGGTTGTGCTGGTGAGGGTCCTGCCCCCCAACAACCGTGGAGGAACTGTGTTGTCTCAGATGACGGGTCACTTCTTTGCCCCACGGCTGTCATCTCATAGAAAACCAGCTTTCCATTCTAGGCTGGAGTTGTTCCCTCCGTTTGGCACTGTAGTTTTCTGTATGAAATTAATGTTTCTTGTCTCGAGGAGCCCTCAGCCCTGTTGGCCTCTTGTATGAATGAGGCCTGCCAGCGAGTGCTGGGAGGTTGGGGGGAGGGGGGAGAGACTAGTCATTTTGTTTTCTTTCTAAAAACAACCTAAACAGGTCAAAGGGAGGGGCAAAGCACAGTATACATGCATTTTTAAATACAGATATCCTGAAACGTATGTAATGAAATAATCCCTTAAGAATCCTAACTTGAATAACACTCCTGTTGTCGGTAGTAGTTGAAATGCTTTTTAGCAAACTGTTACCATCGGTGGCTATCTGTTTAAACTCACCGCACATGCCCCCCTCCCTCCCCCCCCCCACAACCCCTTTTCTAGCCATTCTGGCTCCTTGTTTTTGGTTTGGTGGCTGCTTACAGCAGGGCCCTCCTTTTGCCAGCCTCTGCTGGGATGAAGGGGTGTATCTGCTGGTTGCTCAAGACTGCTGGCGTCTGTGCTGCAGCCCAGTTGCTGAAACTGTGGGGTAGGCTTCCTCTCCTCTCGCCCCCCCCACCCCCGCCACGTGCGCAGGGATGAGACTGGGAGGGCCTCTGGTGGAAGGCTTGTGGGCTGTGGAGTTAATGTTTGGTGAAATTGGAAACAATTCCTTGCCCATCATGAAGGCTTTAGGGCCCTCCCCCCCTGCAGTAACCTTGGAAGGCCCCGTCCTGGTGGTGGTTAATCATCTATAGAAAGCAGCATCTTCCCCCAGCTGGGCCTCACCGTCCTCCTGACCCCCAGGCACTTGGCGTGTCACGGGATGTGAGGGAAGCTGTCTCCTCTAGGGGTCAGTGCTTTTCCCTTCCTCCTCCACGCAGCAGCCGAAAGTGGTGGGGCTGCCTCTCTCCAGCAACGGAACCTGGTGGATAAACCCTTGTCCTCTGACTGAGTGCCTGGGCCTGCTCCTTTGGAACCTGTGTGAGAGACGCACATCATGGTGGGCTAGCCCTTGCCCTGGTTTAATCTACATGTAGACTGGATCAGGAAAAACAAAATTACAGAGTAGTTCAGCAGTGGAATGGGCTGCCTGAGGAGGCAGTGAGCTCCCCCTTGCTTGCGGTTTTCAAGCAGTGGCTGGACAGATCCTTCTGGATGCTTCAGGCTGATCCTGCATTGAGCAGGCGGTTGGACTAGATGTCCCCTGTATGGCCCCTTTCAACAGTAGGGAAATGTGACTGTTCTTCAGCCGTGTATTCCCCAGAACCTCTCAGGTCTAAAAGAAGAATGTAGAAGATGGGCTAGAAAACAGACTTTCTGGTGATTGGGGATGTGTGCAGGACCTTTTGGTGAGAGGGTAGCCTGGCTGATGAAGAAATAGGATGGCTAGGTCTGTACCCACCTTGCCCACAGCTGCCGCACAGCCTATCTCTACTGTCTTTCCACTCACCCAGTAGGGGGAGGAGAGCACTCTTAGTTTAGCTCAGGGGTAGTCAAACTGCGGCCTTCCAGATGTCCATGGACTACAATTCCCAGAAGCCCCTGCCAGCAAATGCTGGCAGGGGCTTCTGGGAATTGTAGTCCATGGACATCGGGAGGGCCGCAGTTTGACTACCCCTGGTTTAGCTCATGGCTGGAGTGGGCATCTGGCTCTTAAGGGCTACTTCTCCCTTGAGAGGCTTCTTCAGAAAAGGCAGCCCTGAAAGATTCCAGCATATGGCTTGACAGATGCAGATCAGACCCCTTCTGTCCTGTCCTGTCCTGTCCTGTTTGCTTTAGCTCCCTGATCCTTTGCCCACCCCAAATAAGCACGAGGAGTGTTTCTGTGGCTCTTGTGCTTCCAAAGGGTGCCACCAGGAAGTCTTTCCTTCATGCATAATGGGTCCTGATCTCCATCCACTGTAACATTCCCATATGTGACCCAGCCCAGAAGGAAGGTCACTGATGGCTCATGAGGCAGAATTGTCTGTGTTCCCAGAATCGCGACTTGCCTGGCGCCCGGTGAAGGTGGGAAAGGGTCACATTCTCAAGTTTCTTCTAGTGGGCTGGTGACAGACAAGGATATCCTGAGCGTGGGGCAGTTGCTAGGGCTCACCAAGAGCTCTGCCTGGATTGGGAGGGGGGATTCCTGGCAATGGTCATGCTTTGGGACCACAACTAAATGCAGCAGTGAGTGGTTGTGGACAGCTCACATAGGACTGGATGTCCTCCATCTTCCCCGAAGACTGTTCATCATTGAAGGAAAGGAAGTCTCTTTTGTCCTTGTTTGGAAGATGCTGCAGTCCTCTGAGAAAAACTCGTGATCCAAAGGAAAAAGCTTGTTTGTGGTGTGAGGCGAAGGGACCGGGAAGGAAGTCACCTCCCTCCTGCCAAGGCTGCCTGCCTGGTCCACCTCGTGGGAACAGCCAGAGCAGGAATCAATCCCTTTTGTGCGTCAATTGTAGCTGCAGCTGCCTCAAACAGGGAGGTTAAAGAGCATGAATGGTGTCATTTGTGACTGAGGTTGAAGGCCGGAAGGAAAGCAGCAAGGCTTCTGCCCTGGAAACTCCTCAATGTTTTGCATCCCAAGGTGGCCAGATGGGATGCAATGAGGACAGGGTGCGCCATAAAACTCAAGCCAGTGTGGTGTAGAGTTAACAGCGTTGTTGTAGGCCAACCTGTGGCTCTCCAGATGGCCGTGGACTACAGTTACCATGAGTTCCTGCCAGCGTGGAGACACAGGTTCAACTCCCTACACTGCCATGGAAGCTTACTGGGTGGCCTTAGGTGGGCGCCATGAGCTTTGGTGAGGAAGTGTGTCTGCACACAAAAGCTCACGCCTTGAATAAATCTTTGTTGGTCTTAAAAGTGCCATTGAGCTCAAATGTTGACGTCCTTCTTCAGACCAACTTGAATCTATCTTCTTAGAAGCTACACACAGCTCTTTCACGTAACATGTGGCTCTCCTGAGCCCCATTCCCAGGGCCTGGGAAATCACCATAGCCATGTGGTTCATTTGTTGCTGATAATGCCATTGTGGCTCTCTGCAGACCGCCCTGTTTTAAATTCCCCTTTGGGGGCAAATCTTGTACATCAGAATGTCTGAACAGTGGAGAAGGAGGGTAGCCTTGGATAACCCTCCATGACTATCTAAAACTTTGGGCTTTTGTGTGCATAAAAACATTCGTAAAAAACAAGGGTTGGCCATCCTTTCCCTCCCTTCCTTTCCCTGGCACACCCCTGATGCCATTCAGGATTGGAGCAGTCACTGCTGCTGGTTTGCTCACCTGTCAATGAACCAAGGCAGGTGGCAGAATGAATACTTTCCATGGTGCTTGCATCTTCACAGCTGCATTGAAAATTTTGCCTTTCCAGCACAGCTGGAGGTAGAATACAGAGCTCCTTCCCTCCCCAGTCCTCTTTAAGCTTGCCCCTGACCTGCAGAGGAAAGGCAGCTGGTGACAAGAGACGGGGCCTTCTCAGCAATGGCTCCTCGCTTCTTAGACTCTCCCTGAGGCCTACTTTATTGTCTCTTGGGGCCAGGCGAAGATATTTCTCTTCACCCTGACTTTTGCATAAAGGATTCCAACTGTTTTTAGCTGTTGTTTTAATGGCTTTCTGTGCACCTGCTGACTAATGAATATTATATCTTAAGGTAGAAAAGACTTATAGGTTCCTGGTTTCTTTATTGCTTGCTTTAATATTGATACATCCTGTGTTCCTTTTCACTGTTTTCTTGTTTGGCTTTATAGTAGCTTTCAGTAGATGGCATATCTGTAACAGCTTGTGCTGTTAAAATAAAAAGCAATGGGGTAGATGGGCAGAGTGTGGGTGAGGCCATGCCTCGGACAGGCCTCACCCACCCAGCCCTCCCACTGCGGGGGAGAGGGCCGCTACAGTCCATTGTATTCTCACTAAAGCTGGCTTTTTTACTAGTATATTTTATAAATAAATAAGAGGGGAAGCTTGTGGGAAAAACAGCTGGCCCCCTATCTCTTGGAGCAGAACCAAGCCAGAAAGATCCATTATCTCTCAATTAAAAAGGTAAAGGTATCCCCTGTGCAAGCACTGGGTCATGTCTGACCCTTGGGGTGACGCCCTCTAGCGTTTTCATGGCAGACTCAATATGGGGTGGTTTGCCAGTGCCTTCCCCAGTCATTACCATTTACCCCCCAGCAAACTGGGTACTCACTTTACCGACCTTGGAAGGATGGAAGGCTGAGTCAACCTTGAGCCGGCTGCTGGGATCAAACTCCCAGCCTCATGGGCAGACAGCTTCAAACTGCCTTACCACTCTGTGCCACAAGAGGCTCTATCTTTCAATTAGACTTCTGTGATTCACTTTGCAGGGCTACTCTCGAGACTGCTCCAGAAACTCCAACTGGTCCAAAGCTCAGCAGCACAAGTCCTGTCAGTGGATAGCACACATAACACCAGTGCTCACCCCAGCTGCATTGGCTCCAGATTGGAAATTGAAACAGATTCAAGGTGCTATGGATCAATATCTGCTCAGGGTCCCTGGCCTGAAAAAAGTGAAATTGGCCGTAGCTAGGGTCAGGGCCTGGTGGAGTATGCTCCTGCTGGTGGAGTATGCTCCTAAATCAGTCCCGCAGGACTTGTAAAATGGAGCTATTCCACCAGGCTTATGGTTGAAGCCCAAAATGAAATAGCATCCACCAATGAAGCTGGCCTCACTGCTAGAGGAGGAGGAGAACTAGAAAAACAGCTTCTGGAACTAGAAGAACAGCAACGGTATGGGAATTTAACTGGTGGCATTCAGAAATTTAATGTTTTAATTAAAAAAAAATAATTGTAAGAAATGTATAGGTTGTCACCCACCCTGAGCATTATGGAAGGACAGGTTGTGAAAATAAATATGATTATTATGTTAGTGTTTACGTTGATATGTAGTGGCTAGGATGGGTTGAAAACGAGGGTTCAGAACATGGAAGCGTGAGGTTGGTATCTGCCATCTCTGCCATTCCATCTCGTGTAGGGAAAATAGAGGGCAATAAGGGAGAGGAGGTGAGGAATGTTTGGGGAGGATGGTGTGCATAAAATATAACAGCAGGAAATCGACCTTGGGGTGTCAATCTAAGGGATCTGGGTTACCTCGGGGCATAAAGACCAGGCTAGCTAAACAGTCTACCTCAGTGGTCCCCAACCCCCGGTCCGGGGACCAGTACCGGTCCATGGATCAGTCAGTACTGGGCCGCGGCACCTCCTCGTCCTCCTCCCTGGCTGCTGCCTCAGGGCTGCCTTGCCACTCTGCCACAGCTCACCTTTGGTGCTCTCCAGCGGTTGCCATGGCTGGGGCTCCCCCTCGGCATGGCAGTGAGCAGCTACTGCTGGCAGCACCCCCCAGCGGGCGGTGGGAAGTCGGGTGCCGGTGGGAAAGCAAGTGGAGCAGAGGCTCAGGCAGCGGCGGCAATGTCCCTCGGCAAAAGACTACCAAGCATTGTCAAGCATTGACCAGTTCCTGGTGATAAAAAGGTTGGGGACCACTGGTCTAGCTTACAGCATATATAAGTCATGGCAGAAATACATGGGGGGTTCTGACACAGGGATGCCAAACGGCCCAGCAGAAGAGTACCGCTTAGAAGCCGCAAGCTTATGACACCACTGAGAGAACCTGCCACCATGAGAAAGGTTTGTGGCCGGAATGTGGAGGCACTGGTCATTTTCTAGCCGAGTGCCCATCCTGAAAGGAGAAGAAATCAAAAGTGCAAACACCTGCAACACTGAAAGCCCCGACTCCGTCCTTGGGAGGTAAAGCCTCGAAGAAGACCGTGCGGGCTCTACTTGATCCCCTTGGTTGAACCCCTTGCCCAGATCTCCGAGGAATCTGAGAAGTGACCCCCCCGCCACAAGCCGATGGGAAACGGGGCTGACTTGATGTAAGACAGCCCTGCCAGCACGTCTATGCTAGGGGCAGGCGATCAATAAATCCAATCCCCTCTTATTAATTCCAGTGACTTTATCTGACCCAAAGACTGGAGTGGGGGTGAGAGTCTAGGGCACGGGTAGTCAAACTGTGGCCCTCCAGATGTCCCTGGACTACTATTCCCAGAAGCCCCTGCCAGCAAATGCTGGCAGGGGCTCCTGGGAATTGTGGTCTATGGACATCTGGAGGGCTACAGTTTGACTACTCCTGGTCTAGGGAGTGCTGGGCTGTGGGTGCAAACGAACTATTCTAAACCCAAAAATGGTATGTGCCCTGGGAATAGGGTTGGAACCCTTATGTTTCGCACAAATGGACAGGGAGTTCTCAGAACGTGGTGCGGCTACACACTGAACGGCCCTCCTGAACTTGGACATTGAGGCACACTGGGAAAGAGTTCAGCCGGTGGTGGCTCCAGGGGCATCTTTCCCTTTCATGCTGGGTCCAGACTGGCTCAGGAAACATGATCTCAGTGTAAGATGAAGAGCACGGGTGCTAACATTTAATGATCTGGGCTGTCAAAATCATTGCAGGGCAGCCACCCCACCACCACAAGACTCAGGAGCACTGTGATCATGTGGGGTGGGTCAGGAGGGACGGGCCATTCTGCCCAAAGAATATTGGGACCTACGGGATGTATTTGAGGAACAGGAATGTGACAAATAGTCTCACCACAGGAAAACGGACTGTGCAATTTAACTGAAGCTGGGGGAACTGTTGCCCGAGGCAAAAATTTGTTCCATGAGCCCTTGGGAGATGATGGAGTTATGGGCTTTCCTATATAAGAACCTGGATCGTGGTTTCATTCACCCTGCTGTGTCTCACATGGCTGCTCTGGTCCTATTGGTCAAAAAGGACATCTCACTACATTGATGTATGGATTATAGAGGCTCGAATGCCGTGTCCACCTTGATGGTCTACCCCCTCCCATTAATAAAAGGCTTACTGGGGCAACTGGGAAATAGGGAGATCTTCATGTAACTAGACTTGAAGGAGGCTTATTACCAAGTATGTATTAAAAGTGGGCATGAGCTTTCAACACAACCTTGGGGTGATTTGAGTAACTCATAATGCCGTTTGGGTTACCTAGTACACCTGGAGGCTTTATGAATTTGATCAATGAGGTTTTACATGATTTATTATACTAAGGGGCACTGGTTTATCTTGACAATATCTTGCTGTACTCAGAAACGATGGAAGAACATGTTAAGTTGGTGTGAGAAGTGGTAAAGAGATTAAGGGCCAACCATCTGTATGCAAAATTTTCAAAGAGTGAGTTCCACAAAGAAAGTCTAGATTTCCTGGGGTACCAAGTATCACTGCAGGGATTGAGCACAGACCACAATAAGGGATTTGCTGAGCTCCCCCCCCCCCTGGTAACCCAACTGATGTATAATGGAAGGCTCACAATACAAGCCCAGGTCACAAAAGTAGCATGGTTGGCATTCTACCATAGAATAGAATCATAGAGTTGGAAGGGGCCACCTTCTTTGGTGGCCTATTCCACTGCTGAACTACTCTGACTGTGAAAATTTTTTTCCTGATATCTAGCCTATATCGTTGTACTTGTAGTTTAAACCCATCACTGCACGTCCTTTCCTCTGCAGACAACGGGAACAGCATCCTGCCCTCCTCTAAGGTTCTGCAAGTTCTCCGGAAAGTTCATTGAGCACTCTCGGGTGCATTTCATCCGGCCCAGGGGATTTGAACTCATCCATGCAGCTAAATGCCTCTCAACAACCTCTCTGTCCATGTCAACCAGCCAACCAGCCATGTCAACCAGCCACCCAGATGCTATCCCTGCCAACTCTAGATGTGCCTAAACCCTTTGACCTGTGGGGAAAAAACAGATGTAAAATAGGCGCTGAGCCTTTCTGCTTTCTTGGCATCCTCCGTTAGAGTTTGTCCATCTGCACCCAACAGTGGGCCTTCTTTATTTTACGTTTGTTCCTCACATAACTGAATTCTTTTTCTTGTTACAATGGGCTTCCCTGGCCAATCTTAGTTCACTCTCAGCTTTGGCCTTTCTGATGATTGATCTACAGTGCCTTGTAACCTGTAGGTACTCTTCCCTCCATTTCCTGAACATTTCCCTTTTCTTTCTTAATTCCTGTTGAAGTTCTCTTTTCATCCAAATAGGCTTCTTAGAGCTCCTGCAGTGTTTTCGTCTTTCTGGGATAGACATGGATTGAGCATGCAATAGCTCTTGTTTGAGTAGTGCCCACCCTTCACATGCTCCCTTCCCTTCCAGCATTCTCGTCCATGGTATGACACTCATCATGTCTCTGAGTTTATTAAAGTTTGCCCTACGAAAATCCAACTTTTGTGTCTGGCTACAAGCTTCCTTGCCCCCTCCCCCATCTCAAAAGGAATTCTATGAGGACATGGTCACTTCCCCCTAGGGTCCCCACCTCCTTCACCTCATCCACCAACTCTTGCCTGTTGGTCAGTATTAAGTCCAGTATGGCTGAACCTCTTGTGGGTTCATCTACCATTTGATAAATGAAATTGTCAGCCAGGCAGGTCAGAAAGTTGCATGACTGAGGACGCTTCGCAGAGTTTGTTTCCCAACACATATCTGGGAAACTGAAGTCACCCATGATGACAAGGTCCTGCCGCTTGGATATTTTCTCAAGCTGCTCACAAAGTGAGCTACATCCTAACCTTAACTCGTGTATCCACATCCCTCACAATTTATTTTATTGGGGACAATGTGACTGTAAGGGGATGGTAGTGATATGTAATGGGATTTTGAGTTTAACTCCCTGGTCTTGAGATGAGATATTGCCAGCACAGAAATTCACTGGCAGGAATGTTTCACACTTGTATGGAGGCAGATGGGGCCAGCAGCATATGGTGGGGTGGGAGCCATTGATCACTGACATGGACAGTTTTATTTCTCCTATGTTTTTGTGAACTACAACTTAATTCGGGGGGACTGATTGGCTGTTTTGGCAAAGAATTATCCTATGGCTGTATTTGGATGTGTGACCCAGTTTAAAGGTAAAGGTATCCCTTGTGCAAGCACCGAGTCATGTCTGACCCTTGGGGTGACGCCCTCTAGCGTTTTCATGGCAGACTCAATACGGGGTGGTTTGCCAGTGCTTTCCCCAGTCATTACCGTTTACCCCCCAGCAAGCTGGGTACTCATTTTACCGACCCCGGAAGGATGGAAGGCTGAGTCAACCTTGAGCAGGCTGCTGGGATCGAACTCCCAGCCTCATGGGCAAAGCTTTCAGACGGCTGCCTTACCACTCTGCGCCACAAGAGGCTCTACAAGAGACCCAATTTACTAACAGAATTAATTTTTGCTTTATATTGTCCCCGTCATGATAGAAGTTCATAGTCTGAGGAAGAGTGCTTGCACACAAAAGCTCCTGCCTGGAATGAATCTTTGTTGGTCTTCAAGGTGCTTCTGGACTCTGATTTTATTGTGCCTGGAATAAATCTTTGTTGGTTTTAAAGGTGCTACTGGTCTCTGATTTCATTGTGTTAACTCAAAGAGTTTACTTATTAAGAATAAAATTCTCTCACATGCAAACGTCGTTAGTCTCGAGGGAGCTCCTGGACTCTGGCGCTTTCCTCCATCTCCAGACAGACTGACACGGCCTCCCATCCTAATCCCCCTGAAGAAGTGAGCTCAGGGAAGCTCCTTCATGCCTCAAATTCCGTTCGTCTCGAAGGTGCTGCTGGCCTCTGGCGCTTTCCTCCATCTCCAGACATAGCGATCCCCAACCTGTGGGCCGCGGACCACATGTGGTCCTTCGACTAGTTGGAGGTGGGCCCCAAAGGACGCCTTCTCCCCCCCCCCCAATCCTTTACTTCACCCCCCCCCCGCCCCTTTACAACAGGGGTAGTCAACCTGCGGCCCTCCAGATGTCCATGGACTACAATTCCCAGGAGCCCCTGCCAGCGAATGCTTTACAACACACTTCGGGTGTCCTTGTCTCCCATCCCTCCCAGAAGGGACTCTCTCGTTGCAGAGAAACAAGCTCAGGGTCCCCATGGATTTGCCATTGTCACGAGTTAAAATTCCCATGAAAACAAAACGTTCCTTATGTTCCTTGTTGTGGCGCGTCCGTATCTCATTTCGAAGGGATGTTTAAACATTACCACAGCGCTAGGGCAGTGGTTGAGAGTAGAGGAGTAAACTACCCCCTCAAACCGGGCCTCAATAAAATGGTCAAGCGTCGAGTGGTCCCCGGTGATCAAAAGCTTGGGGACCACCGTCCAGACAGACCCACACGGCCTCCCATCTCGATCTCTCCGAATCCTTGAGCGGGGACTCATGAAGCCCCCGCCCCAGGGGTAGTCAAACCGCGGCCCTCCAGAGGTCCGTGGACTACAATTCCCATGAGCCCCTGCCAGCGAACCTCTGGAGGGCCGCAGTTTGACTACCCCTGTTTGTCGGCCGTTGGCCCTCTGCGGGGGAGGCCGTTTCCCCTCACGGGCGCCTCCTGTCAGGGCTCTGATCCGCCGGGCTCCGAGGCGTCGTCCCGTCCCGTCCCGTCCCGTCCGGGCTCCGGCGCCAGCTTTTGCCGCGGCGCCTGTCGCCCCCTCCTTCCCTGCCCGCCGTCCCCCGTTGGCGGCGGCCGTGGGCCTGCCCTCGGCGTGCTCCCCGCCCCTCGCCTCGCCTCCGCCGCCGCTTGTTGACGGCTGTGGTGGGCGCGCGCGGGCATGAGGAGGAGGCCCGTCCGCGGGCCCTGAGGGAGCGCCGTCCCGCGCCGCCGCCTCGCCAAGCCCGCCGCGGCCCTGAGGGAGGGACGGGGCCCGCCGCCTCCGCCTCCGCCGCCTCCGCCGCCGCCGCCATGGGGCCTCCTCGGCGGCGCTGCCTGTCGGGCCCCGCGCTGACGCTGGCCTTGGCCTGGGCGCTGGCCGGCCTGGCCGCCTGGAGCCGCGCCGAGGGTGAGCGGGGCGTCGCCGCGGGATTCTAAGCGAGCTCGGCTCGGCCGCGGCGGGAGGGAGCCTACCTTGCAAGGCGCTTGTGAGGAGAAGGGGCGAGGGCGGAGAAACGCGCCGCGCGCTCTGAAAGCCTTTCTGGTTTCTCTCGTGCGGCCCTGTCAGCTCCCGTGGGGTGGTGGGATGGTGGGGTGGTGGTGCTGTCCAGGTGGAGGACGCGCGCGCTTCCCGCAGCAACAGTGATGTAGTTACATTCAGGTGAGCCCCAATGTTTGGAACAAAGTCTTGAGTCCAGGGGCGCCTTGAAGGCCAAGGAAGTTTCGCTCGGGAGTGCAGGTACTTCTTCAGGTACACCTCTTCTGCCTCTTAACTTGGCCAAAGAGTAATTAACCACTCGTTCTGATAAACGTCCATCACAACTACTAAGATTTGCATTAGAGAAGGTATGAATTCTTTGAGATTATTAATGATTGGTTATGTATCAAACCACGGAAAAATAAGTTCCAAGTGATGCCCAAGTAATCAAGTCAAAATCCACATGAATGATTAGTCAAATATCTGTGCAACACTAAATTACTTCTAGAATGATTGCTTCGGATCTCTGTGTGGATCCGAAGCAATAGAAGAAAGTTTTAGTCCCAGGGGCACCTTTAAGGCCAAAGTTTTAGATCGGGTATGAGCACGCACACTTCTTCAGGTACAGATACCTGTAAGATCAACAGAGTTTAAAATCTCAGTGTGAGCTTCCCTGTGCATGCACACCTCATGCCCACAAAAGGTTACACCCAGAATTAAATTTTGTTGGTCTTAAAGGTGCTACTAGATTCTACCCTCTACCTATATGCCCGTTCAGATGCCTTCTGGACCTGTATGTATATACATATTGATTCAAGTGGATAGCTGTGTTGGTCTGAAGCAGTATGATAAAATTTGAGTCCAATGGTACCTCCAAGACCAACAAAGATTTATTCAAGGTATGCATGCACACTTCCTCAGACAATATGCACCTATGTTCTTCAGAGGCCCTTTAGACCAATATGTAGAGAGCCAGCTTGGTCTTGGTTAGGAGCACGGACTTCTTAATCTGGCGAGCTGGGTTTGATTCCCGCTCCCCCAACATGCAGCCAGCTGGGTAATGTTGGGCTCGCCAGATTGGACTCGCACTGATCAAGCTGTTCTGGTACAGAAAAGTGGCATATAATAACCAACTCCTCTTCTCTTCTATGTATATACACATGTACATGCACCTATATTCTTCGAATGCCTTCAAAACCTTCAAAATATATACATTTGCTCCTATATTATACAGAGAAACGTATGTATGGACTGGCAACTTCCATTTCAGTGTACCGGAAGAAGTGTGCATACACATGAAAGGTCTTAAAGGTGCCACTGGACTCCACCATTTTGTAGCGAGTGTTGTGTTTCATGACCCTGTTCTCATGTTACAGGGAACACATGTACATACCACTTGTAGGTGCATAAGTGTGTTTGAAAGAAAGAGCCAGCACATATTCCTTTAAGGAAAGGGAGCTGGTCCCAGTACGTAAATGTGGCTTTTTAAAATCACACGTTCAGCTATATAGAACAAAACTTATACCCAGAATTAAACTTTGTTGGTTTTAAAGGTCCTGCTGAACTCAAACTTTGTTTTTCAGCTGCTAATGCATTGGATGTTGCATAAGAATAATTGAGTACACGTACAGATAGCAATCAGGTGTCCACTGTGCACAGATTGTACAAAAGATCTGTGTATCTTGTGAACAGGGCTACTGTTAAGCATGTGAGAGTCTCTCTGGAGAGTTTTTTCCAACCTTTCTACAAGAAGAGGAGCAAAGTCTGGTCAAAACAGCCCTTTCAAGACTTCTTGATTTCAGAGGACAGAGTTTTCTACTGTCAGGTGTTTCTGCTTCCAGGCTAGGTAGGATGTGTCTGCATGGGGGCAGTTGTGTAGCCCAGAAGAGGGTCTGTATAGCGTCCTGGTGAACTTTATTGAAGAATGCCCTTGACCTGGATAGCTAAGGCTAGTTTGATCTCATCAGATCTCAGATGCTGAGAAGGGGTAACCCTGGTCAGTAATTGGAAGGAGACTACCAGGGTTGTGACGTGGAGGCAGATCAGGGCAAACCTCCTCTGAACATCTCTTGCCTTCAAAATCTCATGGAATTGCCATAAGTTAGCTGTGACAATAGCAAACCCCCCCCCCCCAAAAAAAAAACCTGTGCAGAGTCAGTCATTCTTGTTGCCTCTCCTCTCCTATTTAGGTAGGTTTTTAAAATGTATATAGTTTGTGTGTATTCTTAGGGGTAGAATCTATTGTAGTCTGAGTGTACCACCCGGAGGTGAACGGGCTGCAGCTCAGTGGAAGAGCACATGCAAAAGGCCCCTCGTTCAGTTCTCCCTCAGCTGAAACTATCTCTGGCATGGAGCTGGGAAGTGCCTCTCTGCCTGAGACCTAGGAGAGCATGGGGCTATTTGGAAAGGCAGTTTTGTGTGTTATCAGGACTCTCTTGTTGCCAGCTCTTGCCTACTGTGAACTACTGGGAGCTAGTTCGTCACTCACTCAGGATAGTTTATTTGTGCAACTCTAGGAGCTTCCTCAGAAAAAATATTGTGAAAGTTCTGCTGGAGGGTTGTTTTTTAACATACAGTTTTTCATATGATCTTTCTCTGTTGCTTAACCAGTGATCTTCTTCAACCACATTTTATTTCTAGAACAGAGGAAGATTGATGAACCCTTGGTAACGGGAAGTAGCTCCTGGCAGTTCCTAGGAAAGAAAAGATTGGCCTTCTTTGACGTAGCCAAACTGGAAATGGCTCTGAGGAGGGCAAGGGAGGTATTTGAAGCCAAAGAACCAGCCCTCTCTCTGCGGGAGGTAGCAGTGAAGAGAAGGGCCAGGAGAGGTGCAACAGGGCTCTTCCATTACCCACAGGGCTGTCACACAGAAGAGGGCCTCTGTTGTCTGAGAGGCTGAGACCACATCTAAAGCTACTAGTACCCTACCTGTCCTCGGATCACCTGGCCACTGTGCTTCATGCGATGGTCATCTCCAGGACTGATTTCTGTAACTTGCTCTATGCAGGCCTGCCCTTGTCCTTGATCCGGAAATTGCAGCTGGTGCAAAATGCAGCTGCTGGGGTTCTTACAGGAACACCTCGGTGGGCCCATATCCAGCCAGTGCTGAGGCAGCTGCGTTGGCTCCTGGTTGTGGCCTGGATCAGGTTCAAGGTTTTGGTATTAAACTTTAGGCCCTTTGTAGTCTGGGACCAACATCTGAGGGGCCACCTTATGCCCCCCCCCTTCCCCGCAGGGCCTTGCACTGTGTGGGTAATCTCTGGCCCACGGGAAATACACATGGTCTCAACCAGGGCCAGGGCTTTTTGAGTCCTGGCCCAGATTTGGTGGAATGAGCTCCTGGAAGAGCTGAAGGGCCCTGCAGGAGCTATTGCAGTTCTGCAGGGCCTGTAAGATGGAGCTCTTCCACCAGTCAATGGTTGAGGCCAGGGTACGGAAGATCTAGGGGCCCCTCTATTCTCTGTTCTGTATATGAGAATATATGCAAGAACAATCACATCTCTAATAATGGGCACCCTGGGAACTGTCCCTGAAGTGCTGGGGGGGGGGGAGGGGGGACTTTTTAATGTTTTAAAACTACTGGGAGCTAGCTCGTCACTCACTCAGGATAGTTTATTTGTGCAGCTCTAGGAGCTTCCTCAGAAAAAATATTGTGTAAGTTCTGCTGGGAGGTTGTTTTTTAACATACAGTTTTTCATATGATCTTTCTCTGTTGCTTAACCAGCGATCTTCTTCAACCACATTTTATTTCTAGAATGGAGGAAGATTGATGAACCCTTGGTAACGGGAAGTAGCTCCTGGCAGTTCCTAGGAAACAAAAGATTGGCCTTCTTTGACGTAGCCAAACTGGAAATGGCTCTGAGGAGGGCAATATGAGAATATACACAAGAACAATCACATCTCTAATAATGGGCACCCTGGGAACTGTCCCTGAAGTGCTGGGAGGGGGGGAGGGGGGACTTTTTAATGTTTTGTCTTGTGGCGATTCATTTTATGCTGTAACCTGTGTTTGATAGCTGTTTGATAGCTGTGGGTAATAAATTGAATAAGTAATAATAACAATAACAACAACAATAATAATAATGGGGGAGGAGGAAGCCCTCCCTCACTGGAGGTCTTCAGGAAGGGGATTGAGCTAATGGCCTGTGACCCTAACTTTAGGAGTAGATTGGTTGATTGATTTTTACTGACGGTCACTCTCTCTTCAGGCAGCTCACTGTGGTTTACAACAGTAAGCATAAAATACAATAAAATTCCCACATTCTACTAACATTCCCACAAACCCATAGTTCTTTCCTCCAACAGATTTGATGGACCCTTTGACCCAATGCCTCAGGGAGATTGTTTAGCAGAGGAACCCAGCAGTCGCTCCTTGCCCTGGCCTCAACCAAACACCTGGTGGAAAAGCTCAATCTTGCAGATCCTGAGGAACTGTGATAGTTCTGACAGGGCCCTAAGCTCTTCCAGGAGCTTGTTCAACCAGGTAGGGGCCAGGACTGAAAAGGCCCTGGTCGAGGCCAGGCACACCAGTCTATTCAGATTCACAGAGCAACTAATTCTACGAAGGGCGTAAAGACTTAAGACAGTCCCTCAGATATCCTAGGCCCAGACAGTTCCTCAGATACGCTGGTTTTAAAGGTTAATACCAAAATCTTGAACTTAATCCAGAATGCAACTAGCAGCCAATGCAGCTTCCGCAGCACCAGCTGGATGTGTGCTCTCCGAGGTGTTCTGTGAGAACGCTTGCAGCTGCATTTTGTATCAGCTGTAATTTCTGGGTCAAGGACAAGAGCAGGCCCACATAGAGCGAGTTACCGAAATCTGGTGACTGTTGTGTGGATCACTGTGGCCAGGTGTCCCAAGCCAAGGTAGGGTGCTAGTAGCCTAGCTTGGTGAAGTTGGAAAAAGACCAGCCAGGCTGCCTTTGTGACCTGGCCTTCATAGACAAGGAGGTGTTGAAGGTCACCCCCAAATTCCTGGCCAAGGGAGAAATCTCCAATTGCACCCCATCCAGGCAGAGAAAACGTGTTTCCTACCCAGACACAGGATCTCTGTCTTGGAAGGATTGTATATATGGGTTGTATATCTCTAGGACCCTTGCAAATGGCAGAATCCATTGATTCCAGGAGACAGCATTCTTCTCCTTCCCATTGACAAAATTTTCCACAAACTCTAATGGTGTAACGATTACAATACCAATGACAGTAAAAATAGACTGGAGATTATGATATGATCATATTGCAATTACATGTAACCTGGTTATCCCGTGTCCTAGTCTAACAGTCTAACCTAGCCTTTCTCAACTTTTTTACCATCGAGAAATCTCAGAAGTGTCGTGATCATGCAGAATATCTCATTTTTCTTGGAACGAATCTGCAAGAAGGTGGTCATTCTGGGGGTCAATGTCTTGCACGGTGCCCCTGGCCTTCATGATTAAGCTGTGTATCAAGCATGCATACTGTACAGTGGTAGAGTTGCCCATGGTGCTTTCATTCATTCATTCATTCATTCATTCATTCATTCATTCATTCATTCATTCATTCATTCATTCATTCATTCATTCATTTATTTATTTATTAGATTTATATACCGCCCTCCCTGAAGGCTCAGGAATGCCTTAATGGGAATGCCTTTTAATGGGAATGCCTTCTGAATTAATAATGATTCCTTGGACTTCCTTCTGACTCTGAATTCGCTTCAGGGTTTCTTCCACCCCAGCCATGTTGCACCTCCACACCTTAGGGAGCCTCAGCTAGCATCACAATCTTCGTCTCTTCAGCCGTGAGCGCACGCACGCTGTCCGCTGCTGGAAGCATAGCTGTGAACACGCTCACCTGGGGCCCCACCCCTTCTCACATCATCAGCCATTTTGGGAGGGGAGGTTGACATGACCATATATGGTCATATCACAGAAATTATTAACAAATTTTTTTAAAAATATATAAATTAATTAACTCCTAATCGTTTGGGAAACCATTCCCGGATCATGAAGACCCTGATTTCACAAAACCATGGTTGAGAAAGACTGGTCTAACTGCAGTACTAACTGCAGTACTGAATGAAAGAGGGGTATGGGCAAGACCCAGGTTCAAATCCCCACTCAAGCATAAAGCTCATTGGGTATATTTGGATTAGTCATACTCTCTCAGCTTAGCTTCACAGCGTCTTTATGAGAATAAGCAGAATGGGGAGTAGTAACATGGGTGCTGTCCTGAGTTCCACGGTGACCTAAAAATCTGGTGGATACGAGATCTGGACAGTTGCACATGTGAGTAGGGAAGATTTGGTTTGTATGTCTTCTTCTGTGCACCCCAACAGATTCAAGTTGTGTAGGGTTATACATAGATTGGAATTGCTGAAATGTCATTGCCCCCACTGTGCTGGAAACAAACAGCACGAACACAAGGCAATGAATCCCACCTCCATATTGAGTTATGTTCAGACTTCTGAATATATCTGACAAAAGCCTAAATGTACCACTGAACGAAAGAAAGCAGCTCCCATGGAAATAAATGCAGCAGTATCTCTCTCCCTCTTCTGTACCCTTTGTTTGCCTGCATGCCAAAAACTGGATACTCCCAATAGAGGAATGTCTCTGAAAATGAAGATAATTCTTTGTTTCAGCTCTCAAGAGAGACCAGTTTATATCTGCTCAAGCAACTGTAATTGATTTTTAATCAAAAGGCTCACATCTTCAGCTTTGTTCCCTATTCACAAAGCTCCTTTCCAGTGGAAATCTCTTCCTTTCCAGTTCTGTTGGATTGCAAGGGTGATGGCTGGAGTGTACCCCCAACCTCACCTGGCTTTATTTTTCCCCTCTGCCTGGTGATAGTCTCTGAAGGTACTTTTCTGTCCTTAGAAAGAAGATTAGCTGTTCTGTTCAGAAGAAGCAGAAGACAGATTTGTTGACCTCTGTGTGGCAAGAGGCTCTACCCTAGACGTTGCTAATTCTGGAAATCTGCCTGACCAGTCTAGTAATAGTAGTAGGTTTATTTAGTTGGTCATAAGCTGTGACAACCTTTTAGCTCATGGTGAGCACAGAAGCCCTGCCTGGTTGGTCCCTGAGGCTGAAGTATTTGTAGGGTTGTGCGTGGTGGTGCCTGAATTGGCTGTTCCAGGCCAATGCAACCAGCACCGTGGTGGTGGTGGTGGTGGTGGGGGAGGCACGGGCACTGGTGCACAACTCGGCACACACATACAGGCGCAAACCTCCACGCCTGCGTGTATGCCGACTGGTGCACCGGGGGCTGCGTCTCCCCTCTCCCCCGCGGTATAGTGTGGGCTGCATCTGGCTGGAACAGCTGATTCGGATGCCACCATGCACAACTCTAAGCAAGCAATGTTTTTTTTCCAAGACTGTCACATAAACACTACAGGGAGGGAGGGTTAGCTATCTCCTCATCTTTCTGTCTTCTACCCAGGAAATATTTCTGCTGTGATTGTTTAAGAAGTGCTTGACTCCTAGAATACAAACCCCATTGAAGAGTTTGGAATATGTCTTCTGGACGTTGGTCTTCAGAACCACTCGAGTCGAGTGGTACCTGAGAGACCAATATGGTTTTGGATATAAGTTTTCAAGAGTCAACTCTAGCTGTTCTTCTGGTCATAGCATCTATTCTTCTTCCAACTTCAGAGCTGGGCTTTGTTTAGTTTTTTTTTTAAGTGATATTAATCTGGGAAATTTATTTGGCATTCTCAGGCAAGTCAAATCATGTCACGTTAACTCACTAGAACAGTTTTGGACTGCTTTCAGACAAAACTGTGGGTCCTCATATTGTGGGAAACTTTCATATTCAGAGTTGACTAGATTTGTGACAGAGTCTAAAAGCTGGTGATTTGTGACTTTGCCCTGCAATACATAATTGGATTCAAAACCTTTTTGGGGTCACGGTGAGTAGTTAAGCAGAGGTGGTTTGCCATTGCTTTTCTTTGTGGAGCCTCAGATCAGGTCTACAGTGTGGCTTATTCATAACCAAGTGACCTGAGTTTCATTAAGGCAGGAAGTCCTCTCTGAGTTTGGTTTCATTCCGTTCAGATTGTGTGTTGAATGCTGAAATGCTTTACTTGAGACTAAAAAGGGGAAAAGGCAGGCTCTTGCCACATGACTGTTTTCCCACCAAGGTTTTGAGATGGGCCCTGAAAGCCCCCCCCCCCCCCACACACACACACATGCACAGTTTTTGAGATGCTGGCTGTGCTACCTCAGCTTCTTCTCGATGGAGGATGACATCAGCTGCTGTTCTCCTTGTGCTGGCAGGATCCCATGGACAAGGAGGAATGGCACCTGTGGTCCTTGCAGGTGATCAGTGGCAGCACCTAAGAGTAGCAGTTCCTTAGCCTGCTATTGTTTCTGTGTTCCTCCCCTAGCAAATACTGACTGTTTAGTAGAGACGCCTGCTTCTCGCTGGAGCCCTGGTTGTAAACTAGGCAATGTAAACAGCCACACCCCCTACAGTATCGTTAAAGCCTTCCATTTAAAATATAATTCCGTATAAAGCCAGGTGCAATTCAATAAAACATTTCCATAAACGTTAAAGGGCTCCTTGGAGAGAGAGAGCGCCTGCTGTTAGTAGCCTTACAGAAAAGAGTCTGGTCTGATCCAGGCTTGAGCTCAAGCTGTCACTGCTCCTGATAAATTTGGATGGTGTTTTGTTAAGGCCTTGAGTGCACTAATGGAAAAAAAATAACCATCACAGAATGTCAAACAGCAACTTTCCTAAAGGATTAGCAGAAGGTTCTTGCTTTCTCTCTTTGCATGTTGTGTTTTGGGAACAGCAATGCTTTGGGCTGCTGGGAACAAGAACTCAAAAGGCGGTGTTGGGCCCAAGCTTTCAAAATACAAAATTTGGGGTTGTAAGAGACTTTGAATGAAATCAGTGGTGTGAGGTCCAGTTTCACAAGGTTTTCTCCACTTTGGCTGCCAAACTGCAGCTTTTTGGGGTGTGAGAAGCATCCATCCATCATTCTCGAGTTATCCATCTTCCACTCTTTTGCATCCTTAATGCATTCTTTCTCATACTTGTTGTGATACAGTCTTCTCAGAAAGAGTTCAGTCCAAGCGGGTTAGCACATGGTCTGGAGAATGGACTGCAAGAGAGCTTTGCTCTGGTTTCCCTTGGATGAAATAACTTGTTGTGTTGTTCAGTTTGACAATATTGGTTGGGAAGCCAAAACTCTAGGAGTAATGCAAAATACTTTTTTTAATTTATAAAGCCTCCTGGGACATTCTGCCACTTAAGGCTCTCCCATTAGAGGATATATGGTCCTCTTTGAGGCCTGTGATCTGCTCTCATCCCCTGATTCTCTGGGACTTGACTAAAAATGCCAGAGGTCTTCCTGAGTCACGAGGGTTTGTTGACTATTAGCCCACTATTTCTGTTTCAGAAATATATAGAGGAACAACAATGGATAAGGATTTCTCGCTACACCAATTTGCTTCTTCATCTGTGTTACAGCTAAAGTCATTAACATCACTCCCCCTGAGGGTTGTCCAGTGCCTTATTGTGCTGGTTGTGATTCAGCCAGTGCAGTAGGGTCAGAGAAATGGGCAGCACCCCTCCACCTCATAGGCTTTCTAAGAGGTTCCCAAAAGCATTCTGTCAGATTTGGCTGGATGGAAGCTCTTTTAACGCATCTAAATGGCTGGGATTCTCTTTGAAGGGGACAGAGGACAAAGGGAGCAATCCCCTCTGTCTTGGGCAGATCCTACCATGCCAGGTTCTCCCCAGACTTTCTAGAAAATCACCAACTGGACTCCTTAGATCCCTCCCTGTTGCTTCTTGGAAGCTCACGAAGCCCCTCAGACTCCAGAGGCAGACTTTGCGGAGGTAAGGTGCTGGCATCCGCTGAATCATCATCAGCTTATGATCTGGCCATGACACAGGCTGGACTTTCAAGGCTCCATTGATCCAGAAGTAAAAACCATAAAGCCAGAAATAACATTGATGTAATGCCTTTATTAGGATCCAATCCAATGGCATGTAATGTGCCTGCTTTCGTGTTTCTCCAAACCCCTCATCAGGCCAGAATCTGCTAACACGTTGTTCTGTAGCCTCTGGCCAGTTGAAGAGATACAGGAAATATACTGTTTATATTTATATATAGAACGTAAATGGTTTTTATTGTGTTAACTTTTGCAAACTGCCCTGAGATAGTATGTCCAAGAGGGGCAGTATATCAACCAATCAATCAGTCAGCTAATATTATGTGTTATTGAGTTGGTTCCATTCATTTGTATCCTGAATTGACCCCCTATTATTATTATTATTATTATTATTATTATTATTATTATTATTATTATTATTATTATATTATACCCCGCCTCCCCCCGAAGGCTCGAGGCGGCTCACATAAACCCGTCCCCTAAAACCATAAAATGACAATAAAAATGACAATAAAAACCAATGATTTACAATAATTGTAACAGCGATGGCTTTAATTCATTTAATTCATTTGTACCCTGCCTGCTTTCCAGTGAGGTCCCAAAGTAGTGTATAGTGTTCTCCTCTCTTCCATTTTACACTTATTACAACCCTGTGAGATGGGTTAGCCTGAGAGTGACAGATCTAAGGTCTCCCAGCAAACCTCCCTGGCGTGGATGGGGATTCAAATCTAGTCTCCCAGTTACCCATCTGACACTCTTAATGGCCACACCTTAAGAGTGGCTTTCTGGTATTGCATGAAAGGTGCTTTTGGCCCTTCAGACCCTGAGTCAGAGTACCAGTGTGCCTTGGGTAAGTCTAGTGGGAACCCTTTTTCATGTATTGGGCGCAGTAGAATCTGGGATAGCTCCAGCGAAGCCATGAAGTCTGAGCCAATCTTGACAAAATGGCCTCTGCATGGATATTGAAATCCTCTGCGTCTCATGATCTTGGGCAGTGCTTCCCCACTGTTTTGGTCTGGTGACCCACTTGAGGGGAGGGGGAAGCCTGCACAAATCGATCAGTCTGGGACCTTCTGTGGAAGGTTTCACAACCCACTTCGGGTCACAATCCACATTTTGGGAAGTACTGGTCTAGCAGAATTCAACATCAGCTGTCTATGGTTTTTCTCTTGTTTTTAAATCAAGGCTTTTAAAGCACTATATTGTTAACCTTGAAAGCTGTAACCTGACTATATGGTAAACAACTCCTTGAGGGAAATGCACAACTTGAGATAAAGTTTTCTTATCTGACTAGTGACTTGGTTCTTCCAGAACAACATTTGAGTCCAATGGCACCTTTAAAACCAACAAAGTTTTATTCAAGGTGTGAACTTTCATATGCACGCACAGTTCCTCAGACAATGAAATAGGAATAATCAGAGTACAAATATAAGGAGAGAGGTGGGCACCGGTATTGGCCAATTTATTCATGATAATTGATAAGACAGGGAAAATTCCAAAGGGTTGGGAGGTGGCAGTCATTGTACCCATACATAAAAAAGGGAATCTGAATGACCCAGCCAATTATAGACCGATAAGTCTACTAAATGTAATAAGCAAACTCTACGCAAAACATCTTCAGTGGAAACTTCGGGATTGGCTGGACCAGAATAATTTTCTGGCAGACGAACAAGGAGGATTTAGAGAGGGTTGTTCAATACAAGATCACTGTACAATACTTGATCATCTCGTAGTTAAATACTCTTCCAGCTCTATGACAACTCTGTATGCAGTTTTTGTTGATTTGAAATCGGCTTTTGACTCTGTGTCAAGGGAATTAATATGGGAGAAATTAGATAGATAAGCCTATTTTATTCTATTCTAACATAGATAAGCGTCTTCTATTTTTGATACGTGCTATGTATGAAAATACTACCATCAGAATTAAGTGTAATGCCCATGGTCATCTGACTAATTCTATTAAAGCAGGGGAGTTAAGCAGGGTTGTGTTTTATCACCCCTACTGTTTAATATCTTTAGAAATGATGATATGGTTGAACATTTTCGGAATAGTGAATTACATCCCCCCAGATTAGCTAACAAACATATCTTGCTACTGCTCTATGCAGATGACACTGTCCTGTTATCAAGAATGCCAAATGGAATGAGAAGGGCCTTGGTTCTACTGGGTACTTACTGCCGATTGAACCAGCTAGAGGTCAATCATTCAAAAACAAAGATTATGGGTTTTGGTAACAAACCTAAAACATATATATGGCATCTCAATTCATCACCCATAGAACAGGTCAGATTTTACAAATATCTGGGTGTACTATTCCAATCAAATGGCCGTAAAAACTCCCATATATCATATATTTCCTCAAATGCCCAGAGAAGCTCAGGTGCCATTCAGAAATTCTTCTGACACAAGGGTGGGCATAATGTTCCCGCAGCCCTTAAGCTGTTCAAGGCAAAACCTCTAGCATAGGTGATGTATGGGGCCCCATTTGTATAAATGCCAATATTTCCAGCCTAGAAAAGACCCAGGCTAAATTTTTAAGATCCCTGCTCCATGTACCAACCAGCATTTCCAATGCTTCAATCTGGGTGGAAACAGGAATGTATTCCGTCCAGACAAGAATATGGATATGTACGTCCATGTACTGGTTAAAATTGCTTTTTTTCCACAAAGGGTTTGCTTTACCTAATGATGTCTGAATCATTGGTTGTGCCATGGATATCAACTCTTGAGAAAAAAACTTTGCTCATATGGTCTATCCAAACAGTTAATACTGTCTCTGGGTTTCAACCGAGCAAAGGAAACGATAAAACAAAGAATCCTAGATATCCATCGCCAACAGGATTTCAATCAAGTAAAAAATCCACTTTTTCCAATGCCTCCACTTAATAATTTGAGGCCATTACCTTATTTATCTAATCTTGTTTTCCCATAACATAGGTGATCATTTACTCTCTTACGATATAACATGCTCCCATCCACTTTTAGGGAAGGCTTATTCAAAAAAATACCCATCTGTGATTGTTTATGCATCTGCCAGGATGGGAGCATTGAGACATCTGAACATGTATTACTCCAGTGTAGACTATATGATCAATTCAGGGGAGAACTTATACCTTCCCTACAGAATAAGCCCAACTCAGAGGCAATCACAGACATGTTGTCAGACAAAAGCACAGAAATAACTTCTGTTGTGGCCAGATTTGCTTGAGAGCTATCAAAACAAGGAAGACCTGGGTGGATTCGGAGCAACTTAGGTAGAGATAGTCTCAATTGCTTGAGATAATGCTTGTGAGTTTTAAAACCAGAATGATTCTTATAGCTTTCCAGGTCCATACTGAACCTGTTTTTATCTTCTTTTATAATATTAGTTATCAATGATTCTTTTGTATCGTTAATGCCAGATGTTTATATGTATCTTGTAATTTGACTACTGGTCTAGTACCGTAATAATAAAGACTTGATATAAGGAGAGAGTAAATTAGTAAATGCTGTTTACTCTCTCCTTATATCTGTACTGTGATGATTCCTATTTCATTATCTGAGGAAGTATGCATCATACATAAGCTCACACCTTGAATAAAACTTTGTTGGTCTCCAAGGTGCCATTGGACTAAAATTTTGTTCTCCTACTTCATACCAACACAGAGGAACACTAAAGCCTTCCAGGACATTCAACGAGGGATCTGAAAGTATCTGTTTTATTACAAAGGAACTTCAAGAACTGGCTAGAAAGAGAGACTGCAGAAATGCAAGTTATTACAACACTGAAAACTATGACATACCCAGGACTCAACAAGGACATAGGTTTTTTATCTCACTATGCATGCTAACCTTGTTTAACTCGTGTATCCACATTCCGCAAAATTTATTTTATTGGGGACAATGTGACTGTAAGGGGATGGTAATATGTAATGGGATTTTGAGTTTAACTCCCTGGTCTTGAGATGAGATATTGCCAGCACAGAAATTCACTGGCAGGAATGTTTCACACTTGTATGGAGACAGATGGGGCCAGTAGCATATGTTGAGATGGGAGCCATTGATTAGTGATCCCCAACCTGTGGGCCGTGGACCACATGTGGTCCTTCGACTAATTGGAGGTGGGCCCCGAAGGACGCCTCCCCCCCCGGCCCTTTACTTCATCCCCCCCGGCCCTTTACAACACACTTTGGGTGTCATTGTCTCCCATCACTCCCAGATGGGACTATCTCATTGCAGAGAAACAAGCTCAGGGTTCCCAGTGATTTGTCATTGTCATGAGTTAAAATTTCCATGAAAATAAAATGTTCCTTATGTTCATTGTTGTGGCATGTCTGTATCTTATTTTGAAGGGATGTTTAAACATTACCATAGCGATCAGAGAGCGTTAGGGCAGTGGTTGGGAGTAGAGGAGTAAACTACTCCCCCCCCACCAGGCCTGAGTAAAAGGCGTTGAGTGGTCCCTGGTGAGTGGTCCCCGGTGTTGAGTGGTCCCCGGTGATCAAAAGGTTGGGGACCACTGCCCTTGATCACTGACAGACCGTTTTATTTCTCCTATGTTTTTGTTAACTACAACTGAATTCGAGGGGACTGATTGGCTGTTTTGGCAAAGAATTATGCTATGGCTGTATTTGGATGTGTGACCCAGTTTGCTAATTTAACAGAATTAATGTTTGCTTTTTATTGCCACTGTCATGATGGAAGTCCATAGTCTGAGGAAGAGTGTTTGCACTCGAAAGTTCATGCCTGGAATAAATCTCTGTTGGTCTTAAAGGTGCTACTAGACTCTGATTTTATTGTGCCACTTCAGACCAACACGGCTACCCATTTGAGGCTACCCCCTTGCGTATGTCTTTATGGAAGGCATCGGTCAGGTGCCTTCCTGGTGGCCAGTAGAGCCCACATTCACCACCTTGCCAGTCTAGTGGAAAGGTCTCCCCTCACAATGTTGTTTCCAAACCTGGGGAAGTTCATTCCTGGGGTCAGGAGATATGCTATAATCATGTGAGTTGGGAGGCTCCAGGGAGGAGGAGGAGGGAAGGAGTGCTGCAAGGAAGGGAAAATGGGGCAGATCTATTATCATTGTGCCTGAAGATGATGGGATCATTTTCTCCCAGGAATAAGCAAGTCTTCGATAAAACTTTATATTTAAGTGGTTATTACAGCTTATCGGCCATGAGCTGTGGGAACAAGCATGGCTGGAAGTGGAATTTCAGTTGTCCTTGAAGAAAGCCGAATAGTTACAAGAATGTCTGCCTCCCTTTGAGGGGCAGAATATTTGAGTTGTTTTCACTCTGTCAAAATATTTTATGTGGGAAATGGTTAACTTTTGGGATGCCTTTCAATATTGCCTTTAAAGGCACAAGATCTCTAATGTGTTTCTTTAAAAGAGTGGGGAAATTCCATGGATGATTTATGAGGCAACCTGGATGCAATGCCAGAAGAATCTTGTTGAGCAGCCATGCATAGCTAGGTTAATGTTTTTATTAGTAAATAATTGTGCTATGAGCAGCACTATGTACAACTGAGGAAGGCCTCTGTGAAGGGAGACCTGCACAATGCCCTCTAGACATGTGTTGAGATTTGCCCTCTGTCCAAGAAATCACCCCCACAGCCCCCTCTGTCCTTTTGTGGAAAGCCAGCTGCAAACTCAGACCTGGCAGGACGGAGGGGCCAGAAGGGGAGCCATCCAGCTCAAAAAAAACAGCATATGTGAAAGCCTCAAGCTGAAGTAAGACAACGGCTTACCATTCCCTACCTTGCTAGAATGTTATTTATTTATATAATAATTCCTAAGTTACCAGGAAGACGTTTTGTTATGCTTATCTTTTCAGAGCTAGGAAGGTAAAGGTAAAGGCATCCCCTGTGCAAGCACCGAGTCATGTCTGACCCTTGGGGTGAAGCCCTCCAGCGTTTTCATGGCAGACTCAATGCGGGGTGGTTTGCCAGTGCCTTCCCCAGTCATTACCGTTTACCCCCCAGCAAGCTGGGTACTCATTTTGCCGACCTCGGAAGGATGGAAGGCTGAGTCAACCTTGAGCCAGCTGCTGGGATTGAACTCCCAGCCTCATGGGCAAAGCTTTCAGACGACTGCCTTACCACTCTGCGCCACAAGAGGCTCATAGCTAGGTACTAGTTATGAAAGATGTTTAGGGACTACATCTTGCCCATCTTGTAGTCTTGCCCAAGATTCACTGGCAGTCTTCAAGCAAAGGTTGGATACACACTTTTCTTGGATGCTTTAGGATGCTTAGGGCTGATCCTGCGTAGAGCAGGGGGTTGGACTAGATGGCCTTTATGGCCCCTTCCAACTCTATGATTCTATGATTCTATGATTCTATGTAGGGGCGAAGTCCCAATGTGGCGAAGTCCCAACCATGTGGACTGAGACAATGATGAACTGCAACAATGTCAAGAAAAGCTACCTGGTTTCATATTCTACATTTTGAATATACTGAACCTGATTTCTAGAGACACATCAAATCTAATCGGTCTTGTGACCTGAAGGGCCATAACAGGGAGGAGGAGCAGCAGATAAAGTCTCCATCCTTGATACGCAGTAGCTCAAACTGCGAAGTAGAGACAGATTGCTCCCGTACTAGCTGTAGGTGCATCAGTCAACTGGAGCCTCTGAATGCTAGTGCAGGTACAAAAGGCTAAACATAGGAGTCCACCTAGCAGGTGAAATGCTTAAGAGCAGGAGTTGTGGTGGCCTCATAGGAATTGTAGTCCATGAACATCTGGAGAGCCACAGTTTGGCCACACCTGTCTGTGTTGTTCCTCTCATGGTGGCGTCAAGCAGAGACCTCGCTTGAGCTGCAAATTTTGGATGGGGAAATATATTCCGCTAAGCTTGACACAGATGAAGTGTGGGAACTTATTTAACCTCTTTTGTTTAAATACCAGACCATAATATCATTTTCCTTGGTATTTATGCCATCACCACTACCCCTTGTTTACAAAGGGAGGTTGGAGGGAGGGATATGGCAGGACAACCTGCTCCAAGTAGGACTCTACGGTTGACATTTGTATCTTGAGGATGACATTTCATTATTGCAGTAGTTTCCTTGCTTTTCAGAAGAATTGTGAGTTGCAGGAAGTTCACGGTGCAATCCTGCGCAGGGCTACTCTAATGAAAGCCTATGGAAACAAGCGGGCTCCAGCTGTTATAACTCTGCATAAGATTCCACTGCAAGAGTTCTACCCTTGCTTAGATCTCTATGTCACTTGCTTTTGCTACTATGTTCCTGGTTTGTACTTGCTCAAAGCAACGCTCACCAAATAATCAATTATGTTAAGACTCCTATGAAACATCCTTATCCATGGTTCCTCTATATATTTGTGAAACAGCCTGGGGGGGGGGGGGTGGAACGTGTCTGGCTATTGAAAATGGAATAGGGCCAATCAGGGTGCAGCCAACAACCCATGATGTCCTGATGGATAAATTGAAGGACTGCAAACTGGATTTTCAGATAGTTAGGTGGATAGGGAATTGGTTAGAGAACCGCACTCAAAGAGTTGTTGCCAATGGTGTTTCATCAGATTGGAGGGAGGTGAGTAGCAAGGTACCTCAGGGCTCGGTGCTCGGTCCGGTACTTTTTAACATATTTATTAATGACCTAGATGAGGGGGTGGAGGGACTACTCATCAAGTTTGCAGATGACACCAAACTGGGAGGACTGGCAAATACTCCAGAAGATAGAGACAGAGTTCAACGAGATCTGAACACAATGGAAAAATGGGCAAATGAGAACAAGATGCAATTTAATAAAGATGCAAAGTTTTGCATCTGTTAAGTGAAAAGTTCTGCATCAAGTTTCCTCCGAGAATGCTGATATTTGGTCCGCTGCAGCCTGAAGGGGCACAAACACCTTTCCTCCAATATTCTGGACCTGGCTTTTTTATCATACCAGTTACTTTAGTTGGTTTGAGCTTTAGCAAGGTGCTCCCCTGCCACTGTCATCATTTCTTTCAACCTCTCCCTGAAAGAAAGAACATAGTCCACCACTGATTGCTTAGTCTTATTATTATTATTATTATTATTATTATTATTATTATTATTATTATTATTCGATTTATTGCCCGCCACTCCCTTGCGGCTCGTGGCGGGTTACAACATTCTAAAACCCCATAAAATCCAGTTAAAACAACTACAATCCAACAATTATTAGTTAGCAAGCTAACCCGGCAAGATTGGCTAGTCCACTACCCTTTTCCCCTACTAGCAGGTGGAGAGGGGATATTGGTGGTACCCATCTCTAATCCCAATCCCAAGTCCTGGGGGGGGCATAGATGTTAGCCTTGGCCTCAACCATAAACCTGGCGGAAGAGCTCCGTCTTGCAGGCCCTGCAGAACGATGGAAGATCCCGCAGGGCCCGCAGCTCACCCGGGAGCTCATTCCACCAGGCAGGGGCCAGGACTGAAAAGGCCCTGGCCCTGGTCGAGGCCAGGCGTGCTTCCCTAGGGCTGGGAAAGTCTTGGAGACTTTCTCCTCCCAGTTCTCTTTTACTTAATCCAGGGGACCTCGAACTTTTCTCCCAAACATAAGCTCAAAGGGGGGAAACCCGGTTGATTCCTGGGGAACCTCCCTATAAGCAAACAGCAATTGAAGTAACTTTTCATCCCACTCCTGTGGATGAGTTTCCAAATACGCTTTTAACATCCCCTTCAGTGTTCCATTAAACCTTTCAGTTAACCCATTAGTCTGGGGGTGGTACACTGGTCTTCAAGTGACTCACTTCACAACATCTCCACAAATTTTTCATTAAGTCGGCTAGGAAGTTCTGACCACGATCTGTTAAAATTTCAGAGGGGAATCCTAGCTGACAGAAAATTTTCATCAGGGCTTCAGCCACAGCTGGAGCATCAGTTGATGCTAGGGGCACAGCCTCTGGTCTACCAGGGTCAAGATGTACCGCTTCCCTCTCTGGGTTGGCTTAGGGAAGGGTCCCACAATGTCAACACCTACCCTCTGGAAGGCTTCCCTTATAATCAGAAGGGATTGGACTTACAGCCCCCCTTCCCCACTCGTTGACAGGTCAGGCAAGTCCTACAGTATTCCCTCACATCCTGGGTTATGTGCGGCCAATAAAAATTAGCCAGCAGCCTCTGCTGAGTTTGTTAACCCCTAAGTGTCCTGCACGTGGTATATCATGGGCTAGACCCAGGAGTTCCCTGCGGTACTTCTCTGGGACCACCAACTGCTTTACCACATGTTTGGTGTGTGATTCTCTCCCTGGCCACCACATCCTATACAGTCTTCCTTGATCCCATATTATTTGCTCGGAGGAGTCAGCAGGGTTCTCCTCCTGTTTCTCTGCGGTCTGTCTAAGGGACTTTAAGCTGGGGTCTTTTTTAGTCTCCTCACAAAACTGCTCTGGATCACCCAAGCTCTTAGCTGCCTCTAGCTGCCTCTTCCCTTGCATCCATGCTTACAGTATCCTCTTCTCTGAGGAAGTACCTCCTCTACTGTGTCACTTCCTGGTATGCTAACGGGTCAAGAGTTGTCTCCAACTAGGAGCATCCCCTATCCCTGGATCAGCAAGAGGTTGGACTCCTCCCCCTAGGGATACCTGGTCTCCCTCTCTGTCCATTTTCCATTGAGGCTCTATCTCCCCTGGGAGAGTCTATTACACCAGCAGGCTGCCCCAAAGTGGACAGGGTCCCTCCCCCTCAGGGCTTGAATTACCTTGATCCTCTTCCTTGCACCTCTGACTGTGGGTCAACACATTTACTGAAAAGTGGCCAGCCAGGAGATCCCTACCTAGTAACACTGGATAAAGCAGGTCCTCTTTCACCCCCATCTACTTGAGGTGAACCTTCCCCCTCCATTCTAAGGGTAGCCTTAGCACTGGCACCGTCTGAAATCCACCACAAGCCCCCACAATTTTGATGATCCTGTTGGGCACAAAATCAGAATTGGAAACCAAATCAGCCCACATCAAAGAAACTGAAGAACCAGTATCCACATATCCCAGCACTAGTTGATCTTTTACCCTCACTGGTTACACAAATTCAGCCCAATCCTCAATTGATTTCATTGTGGCAGAGGCATTCATGCTGAATCAGTTCCACTTTACTTTCCTTCACCTTTTGGGTAGCTAACACTTCAGAAGGGTTTTTAGGAGACTCTTTTGGTAGCTTAGGACAAACAGTTTTGAGGTGCCCCATTTCCCAACACTGGTAACATGCTCGCCCAGCGGGTTGATTTCTTTTGGGTGTTTCCAATTGGTTCTTACCCCCAACTGGGTCAAAAATTTCCTTCCTCCTAGGAGGAGGACTTGGCCGTCCTCCCTACTGAAACCTGCCCCCTGTCGAGGTTTTCCATTCCATCCCTTCCCTGTTAGCTACCAGCTTGTCTGCCACGTCAGTGGCCTCAGCTAGTGACTTGGGCACTGATCAAACAATTTAGCTCCTGGGGTAACTTGGCATAAAACTGATTAAGGAGCATAAGTTGGGCCAACCCTTCCATATCACTAACTTTGGTTTCAGTTAACCACCTTCCCCATGCCTTCTTCAGTTTAGCCCAATACTCCATATATGATTTACATGCCATGACCTTTGTTTTCTTGATGTTGAGTTTCAAGCCAATTTTTGCATTCTCCTCCTTCATCCACATCAACAGGCTCTTTAGTTCCTCTTCACTTTCTGCCATTAGAGTGGTATCATCTGCATATCTGAGGTTGTTGTTATTTCTCCCTGCAATCTTGATCCCAATATGTGACTCCTCTAATCCCGTCTTTCTCATGATGTGCTCCGCATACAAGTTAAATAGGCAAGGCGACAGTATACAGCCTTGCCATACATGGCATCCGGCCCTCTCAATTCCTGGCAAATAGATGGGGAAGAAATTGAGATAGTGACAGATTTTGTTTTCCTGGGCTCCAAGATCACTGCAGATGGGGACTGCAGCAAAGAAATTAAAAGATGCTTGCTCCTGGGGAGGAAAGCTATGGCAAATCTAGACAGCATCCTAAAAAGCAGAGATATCACCCTGCCAACAAAAGTGCATTTAGTCAAGGCTATGGTATTCCCAGTTGCAATGTATGGCTGCGAAAGTTGGACCCTAAGGAACGCCAAGCGTCAAAGAATTGAGGCTTTTGAAATCTGGTGCTGGAGAAAACTCTTGTGAGTCCCTTGGACTGCAAGGCAAACAAACCGGTCAGTCCTAGAGGAGATCAGCCCGGACTGCTCCTTAGAAGGCCAGATCCTGAAGATGAAACTCCAATACTTTGGCCACCAGATGAGAAGGAACGACTCCCTGGAGAAGAGCCTAATGCTGGGAGTGATCGAGGGCAAAAGAAGAAGGGGACGACAGAGAATGAGGTGGCTGGATGGAGTCACTGAAGCAGTTGGTGTGAGTTTAAATGGACTCCGGGGAATGGTAGAGGACAGGAAGGCCTGGAGGATCATTGTCCATGGGGTCGTGATGGGTTTGACCTAACAACAACAACAATTACAGTGGGGAGGGGTTATTTAGGTTAATTGACTGAAGCTTCAGTATGGGAGGCTTGTCATAAATTTGAAACAAGTATTAATACACACCCTTGACCAAGAGTGCAGCATCTTATACAGGTTGCCATGTTACAAGCAGTCAGTTGGACAAGCCCCATGTAGCAAGTCATAGTAAGATCCTCCAGAACTAGTTCTGCTGTTACTCCAGAGAGAATGGGCTGAGTCTGTTCAGCCCTTTTCACATAACAAAATTCATCCCAGAGCAGTGCTGGAATTGAGCAGCAAGGCTGATCTGTGCTCACCTAGGTGTGACGACTGCTGATTCCAAGGGATAAATGTAGAACAAGCGGCACCCTCCCCCCAGCATTGGGGCGTGGAGGAGGAGAGAAGCTCAAAGGGTGTTGTTTTTACATTCTGTGGACTTGTCCTTTGGACTCAGCTGCATGAGTAAACCTGAGCAAAGTCAGTGCCTCTATGAGCAGAACGGGCAGCAGGCAGCCTGCTGGGCAGTGCTCACTTGGGCTGACACCCTGATGGACTGTTTTGCTCCGTTGCAAGGGGGAGGGCATAGTTCAGGAAGCAGGAGACAAAGCACACTGATTGTACCCCTCAATTTTAATATTCCAATTGTATTATCCCACCAAGCTTCTGTGATTCCTATTAGGCCATAGCCCCCTTCCTCTATTACGACTACTAGTTCCTCCTGCTTGTTTCCCATACTCTGTGCATTGGTGTAGAGACATCGTAGTCCATCTTTTGTGTGCCTCATGGTTTTGGTTTTTGAACTTCCTTGAAAGCTAGTAATTCCCTGCTTATGTTGTTGTTATTATTATTATACCGCCCTCCCCAAAGGCTCAGCGTGGTTCACATAAAACAGAACAGAAACAATACAGATAACTTAGATTAACAGTAATGAATGAAGTGAAACAACAAGCAACATGGAACTGTAGAAGAATTAAACATTACTCATACTGATAGTTGAGTGGATTGGGCAGAAGTGCAGTGGGTGCCATAGGAGGGGGCTGAGTAGGAGGGCCCTTGGGAAGTGGTGGTTCAGTTTGACCTCAACCAAATGCCTGGTTTAGGACCTCCCTTTTGCAGGCCCTGCGGAAGTGTTCAAGTTCCGTCAGGGCCCTGATCTCCCCTGGGAGCTCGTTCCACCAGGTGGAGGCCAGGATGGATGGTTGAGGCCAAGCAAGCTTCCATTGGGCCAGGGATCACCAGGAAGTTGGAATTGCTAGAGCGTAAGGCTCTTTGGAGGATTTAAGCAGAGAGGCAATCCCTCAGGTACACTGGGCCCATACTGCGTATGGCCTTAAAGGTGATAACCAGAACCTTGTCCGGAAGCCAGTGCAGTTGCTGGAGGTGGGTTGAATGCGGGAACTCTGAGGTGTTGTTGTGAGGACCCTGGCGGCTGCATTCTGGACTAGTTGCAGTTTCCAGATCAAAGTCAAGGGCAGGCCTGCGTAGGGTAAGTTGCCGAAGTCCAGCCTAGAAGTGACTGTCGCATGGATCACTGTGGTTAGGTGTTCCGGAGCCAAGTAGGGCACTAGTTTGGCTTGGCAAAGGTGGTAGAATGCCAGCCGTGCTATCGTCGTGACCTGAGACTCCATTGAGAGGGGGGCATCAAGAATCATGCTCAGGATCCTGGTGGAGTGGGCCACTGATCACTGTACTCCATCCAGGGTGAGTAAGCGTGCTTCCTCGCTTGAGTCCTTCCTACCCAGCCACAGGACCTCTGTCTTTGAAGGACTGAGCTTCAGACGGCTCTGCTCGAGCCATCCCATCACTGCTTCCAGGCAGCTGGCTAATGTTTCTGGGGGTGAGTCAGGGCGGCCATCCATCAGGAGGGAGAGGTGGGTGTCATCCGCATATTGGTGGCAACCCAGCCCAAACCTCCGCACCAGTTGAACAAGAGGGCACATAAAGATATTGAATAGGATTGGAGAGAGAATTGCCCCTTGAGGGACTCCACATTCCAGTTAGTGACGGCTTGATGTGCTCTTTCCTAGTGCTACCTTCTGGAGGAAGAAGATCAGCCACTGAAGGGCGGTTTCTCTGATTCCAGCATCAGTGAGGCGGTGAGCTAGAAGCTCATGATCGACCATGTCGAATGCTGCTAATAATGCAAGCAGTGCCGACCCACCCCAGTTCAACTGGCAACGGAGGTTATCCGTCAGGGCGACTAGCGCTGTTTCTACCCCATGGCCAGGCTGGAAACCTTAGTGGGATCAAAGCTTCTAGGATCAAAGCTTCTTCCAAGTATACTGACAATTGGTCTGCAACAGCCTTTTCAAGCAACTTCCCCAGAAACGCTAAGTGTGAGATGGGGCGGTAGTTGGAAGGCTGTCGCGGGACCAAAGATGTTTTTTTGAACAGAGGGCAAACCACTGCCTCTTAACCCTTCTGGGAATTCTCCTGTCGAGAGGGAGAGATTGATTATCTTCAGGAGAGGGGCTACTACTTTTCTATCAGTTGTTTTTAGTAACCATGAAGGGCATGGGTCTAAGGAGCAAGTGGTTGGCTTCGCTGCCTTTAGCATCTTGCCCACTTCGGTCAGCATGAGTCATCTGAAGTTACTCATTGTACTCTCCAGTGATGGCCAAGGGGCTTCTAATTCACTTTCTGTCTCCAAAGTTGGAGGGAGGTCGTGGTGGAGTATCAAGATTTTGTCTGCAAAGTGGCTCGCAAATGCCTCACAGCTGATGTCCAATTGGTTATTATTTTGACGCCTTTCCTCTAGGGCAGTAAGAAATTGAACTATCCTAAATCATTGTGCTGGGCGTGAATTAGCAGACGCGATTTCTGTCGAGTAAAATTTGCATTTTACTGACTTCATTGCCATCTCATAGGCTCTTAACTACATTCTGTAAGATGTGCTTGCATCTTTGTCCTGAGTCTTCCTCCAGATTCATTCTAGTCATCTCAATTCCCATTTCTTCTTGCGAAGCTCCTCGGTGTACCAAGGAGCCTGCTTGAGATGGGGGTGGAGAGGACGTCGAGGGGCTATCTTATCAATGGCAGCCAGAATTCTGTCATGCCAGTCACTGACCAGACCATTTAGAGAACTGCCTGGAGGGATTGGGTCCCGCAAAGCGTTCAGGAATCCAGTTGGATCCATAAGACTCCACGGGCGAGCCAAAATCTGCTCAACGCCCAACTGAGGAGGGGGTGGCAGCTTTAGCCGGGCCTTTGGGGCATAGTCTGACCATGGCACAGGCTCAGCTGAAACCAGATCCACATTCAAACCCACACCAAAAATGAGGTCCAGGGTGTGGCCTGTCTGATGGGTAGGACCAACAACAAACTGCAAGAGCCCTAGTGTTGCCATAGCTGACACCAGATCCAGCCCATTTCTAGAGGGTGGCAGATCAGCATGGACATTAAAGTCCCTCAGATTTAAGAGTCTGTGGAACTGTAGAATCCAGGCCGCTATCTCCTCTAGCAGGGCTGGCAGGGTGTCTGGAGGTGCGTTGGGTGCAGGGTACACCAGCCAGACAGCCATGCTCTCGGTTGAGTCCCACCCGAGGCCTACACACTCAGTTCCTGGAATTGACTGTGTGGGAAGAGCCCTAAAGGAGAAATCCTCACGGAGTAGGATTTCTCCCCCCCTCCCCACCCAGCAGTCTGAGACTGACAGAGAACTCGGCAGGGGCTAGTTCTTTGAGGGCAACTGACTCACCTTCCCTGAAATGTTACATAAGCAGGGAACTACTAGCTTACAACGAAGTTCAAAAACCAAAACCATGAGGCACACAAAGGATTGACTACAATGTCTCTACGCTAATGCACAGAGTATGGGAAACAAGCAGGAGGAACTAGTAGTCGGAATAGAAGAAAGGGGCTATGACCTAATAGGAATCACAGAAACTTGGTGGGATAATACAATTGGACTACTAAAATTGAGGGATGCAATCTATTCAGAAGGGACAGACAAGAAAAGAATGGGGGAGGTGTAGCAATATATGTTAGGAATCTTTATACTTGTGAAGAAATACAGGTATCTAAGCATGAAAGTTCAGTTGAGTGTATTTGGGTAAATATAAAAGAAGTAGGAAATGAGAGTGGTATTATTGTGGGTGTGTGCTATAGACCACCATGCCAGTCAGAGAACTTGAATGAGATATGCAAGACCAAAGTACACAATTTTCAAAAAAGGGGGAATCGGTGGTCATGGGTGACTTCAATTACCCAGATATCTGTTGGAAGACCAACTCTGCTAAAAATGCAAATTCCGTTGAATTCTTAACTTGTCTTCATTTCCCAGAAAGTAGAGAGGGGAACCAGGGGGTGCTATTTTAGATTTGATTCTCATCAATAGGGAAGAACTGGTAGATGAGGTGGAAGTAGTGGGCGCACTTGGTAGCAGTGACCATGTGCTTTTGGAATTTTCAATTGTGGGAAAGAGAAAACCTTTACGTAGTCGTACGTATAGACTGGACTTCAAGAAAGCTGACTTTCACAGACTTAAAGGTATGTTGCGTAGAGTCCCGTGGGAGATAGGAGTCCAAGAGGGCTGGGAGTTTCTTAAAAGTGAAATACTGAAGGCTCAATCACAAACAATTCCCTTGAGAAGAAAAGATGGAGGGATCCTAAGGAAGCCAAGTTGGCTCCATAAGCAATTGTCAAAATATTTGAGGAATAAAAAGTTATTTAGGAAATGGAAGGAAGGCCTTACTACAAAGGATTATAAACAAATAACCGATAATTGTAGGGGGAGTGTTAGAAAAGCTAAAGCTCAATATGAGCTTAGTCTAGCAAGAAATGCTAAACATAACAAAAAAGGCTTCTTTACTTATATTTCAAGCAAGAAAAAGAATAAGGCCACCATAGGACCACTGCGAGGACAAGAAAGTGAAATTATAACAGATGATGAAGAGAGGGCTGAACTGCTTAACTCCTATTTCTCCTCAGTCTTCTCTTGTGAGGGAAATAGTGATCAGTGTGGCAAAAACATGGGGGATGGGAATGGTAGCCTAGGATCACTGTTGGAACAGTCCACAAAGGCCTATTTTCTTTAAATGAAACGGTCTTCTGGGCCAGATGAACTGCATTCAAGGATACTAAAAGAACTTGCAGATGTCATCTCTGAACCCCTGTCCATTATTTTTGACACTTCTTGGAGAACAGGTGAGGTGCCAGACGATTGGAGGCAGGCAAATGTTGTCCCCATCTTCAAGAAAGGGAAAAAGGAGGATCTGGGTAATTATTGACCAGTCAGCTTGCCATCTGTATCTGGCAAAATTTTGGAACAAATAATCAAACCCTCGGTCCTTGAGCAGCTGGAACTGAGAACTGTGATTTCTAAGACTCAGCATGGGTTTTGCAAGAACAAGTCATGTCAGACCAACCTTATCTCTTTTTTCGAGAAAGTGACTACCTTGTTGGATCAGAGGAATGCCATGGACATAGTTTATCTGGATTTCAGTAAAGCTTCTGATAAGGTTCCACATGATATTCTTGTTGACAAGTTGGTAAAATGCGGTATAGATCCTAATTCTGTCAGGTGGATCAATAACTGGTTGACAAATCGTACCCAGAGGGTACTTGTTAATGGTTCAGCATCTTCTTGGAAAAGAGTAACAAGTGGAGTACCCCAAGGATCTGTCCTGGAACCTGTGTTGTTCAACATATTTATAATTGATTTGGATGAGGGATTAGAGGGGATACTTATTAAATTTGCAGATGATAAACTGGGAGGGGTAGCAAACACAGCTGAAGACAGCAACAGAATACAGGATGATCTTGATAGGTTCGAGAAGTGGGCTAAACTGAATAAAATGAAGTTCAATAGGGACAAATGTAAAGTTCTGCATTTAGGTATGATAAACCAAATACACCAATATAAGATGGGAGAGACTTGTCTTGGCAGTAGCATGTGCAATAAGGATCTAGGAGTCTTAGTAGACCATACATTGAACATGAGTCAGCAGTGTGACTCAGTGGCTAAAAAGGCAAATGGGATTTTGGGCTGTATCAAATGGAGTATCATGTCCAGATCACGGAAGGCTTTACTCTGCTCTGGTTCGGCCTCACTTGGAGTCCTGTGTTCAGTTTTGGGCACCCCAATTGAAGAGGGATGTTGACAAACTGGAAAGTGTCCAGAGGAGGGCAACAAAGATGGTGAGGGGTTTGGGGACCAAGACGTATGAAGAAAGGCTGGGGGAGCTTGGTCTGTTTAGCCTAGAGAGGAGACGACTGAGAGGGGATCTGATAACCATCTTCAAGTATTTAAAAGGGTGCCATATGGAGGATGGAGCAGAGTTGTTCTCTCTTGCCCCAGAGGGACAGACCAGAACAAATGGGATTCAAAAGTAATTCCATCTAAACATCTGGAAGAAGTTCCTGACAGAGCGGTTTCTCAGTGGAACAGGCTTCCTCGGGAGGTGGTGGGTTCTTCATCTTTGGAGATTTTTAAACAGAGGCTGGAGAGCCATCTGACGGAGAGGCTGATTCTGTGAAGGCAAAGGGATGGCAGGTTACAGTAAATGAGCGATAGGAATGTGAGTGTCCTGCATAGTGCAGGGGGTTGAACTAGATGACTCATGAGGTCCCTTCCAGCTCTATGATTCTATGATTCTATGACCGAGGTCTCCGTCACGCATGCCCTTTGACTCCTTACAGAATCTTCTGGCTTGATCCAGAACCCAAGAGCCTTTGGTTTTTGTAGTATTCCTCTTGCAGGCAAGAACCTTTTATAGCACAAAGGCCCACTTAGCAGAAGGCGGAGCTAGCAGTCAGCTCCTGAGTCAGCTCCTGATATCCACTGAATTTCCTGAAAAACTCTTTCAAGGGTTGTGAACAACTCTGAAGAACTATTTTGTGTTATCAAGGAGAGGAATTTCATTTGGGACATTAGCTCACCCTAACACCTGAGTAGCCCTGGAATTGTTAGCCTCGCATCTCCTTCTGTCTTGCTTCCAATTAATTTTAATCTCTTACAGTCTGCTTAGTCCACTGTCAATATGGGCCAGTGTCAGTAGGAGACAGGGTTTGTTGCTTTTAACTGGCATCAACCTCGGATTTCTTGGAGTAAGTTGCCTTATAAATAGGCTGTGACTGAATGAGGTTTCCAGGTCAGCGAGATCTTTGCTGACTGAAGAATATGTATGTTGTTGGCTTTAAAAAATGAATGCGAATGTTTTCTTAAAACCTCTCTTCGTTGTTTCTGCTTCTCTTCCAGTTTGTGACAGCATCGACATCCGGAACAACACGACCAGGTTGAGCTTGCTTGAAAATTGTACTGTAATTGAGGGACACTTGCAGATCTTGCTGATGTTCAATACCAAGACTGCAGACTTCCGGGATCTCAGTTTCCCAAAACTGACCATGATCACGGACTACTTGCTGCTCTTCCGAGTCTACGGCCTCGAGAGCTTAAAGAAGCTGTTCCCGAACTTGACTGTGATTCGAGGGACTCACCTCTTCTTCAACTACGCCCTGGTCATCTTTGAGATGCTCCATTTGAGAGACATTGGCCTCTACAGCCTGATGAACATCACCCGTGGAGCAGTGAGGATTGAGAAGAATGATGAACTCTGCTACTTGTCCACCATTGATTGGTCTCGGATTTTGGATTCTGCAGAAGACAACTACATTAAGTCCAACAAGGATGACAAGGAGGAGTGTGGAGACGTGTGCCCCGGTGTGATCCCAGGGAAAAGCAGCTGCCCACCTACCATCATCAATGGCAATTTCATTGAGCGCTGTTGGACCTATGAGCATTGCCAGAGAGGTAGGGCTATGCAACAAGGTTTATTTGTGTATTTAAAACATCTTTATGCCACTTTCCCACCTGATCATGGTCCCCGAGGCAGTAGGCCATTAGAAACAACGTTCAAAATGATAAAATAATTAAGTGAAGATATATAGCAATCAATAACAGAGAAGGGACAATAATTGTTATTGGAGTGCATCAATTGCAACTAAATCTTCCAGCACCAGTGGAAGGCACCGATAGATCATAGCAGACATCTCTCTGGGGAAGGGAGTTCAATATTTTTGGTGCCGTGTCTGAGAAAGTCACCTATCTAGCCCCAGTTGGCAGTATCAGCCAAAGCAGAGATGCCTCTTCTGCAGATGTGCTGTCTGTTTTCATTGCCCCCTAACTACTCTGATGCTTGTTGTGGTAAAACAAACTCTTACACACTCGCTGTCTGTCTTTTGTCACAGACTGGTTGGTTGGTTATTCATTTAAAGCATTTCTATCTTGTCTCTCTCAAGGACCCAAGGCATAATAATAAAAAAAAATACAGACAGACAGACAAGTTCAAAATGTGCAAATTTAAATATGTAAAATGGATAAACTAGAATTAAGCTTCAGGTGGGCAGCTGTGTTGGTATGAAGTAGCAGAACAAAATTTGAGTCCAATAGCACCTTGAAGACCAACAAAGTCTTATTCAAGGCGTGAGCTTTTGTCTGCATACACACTTTCTCAGACAATGAAACAGAAATCATAAGAGTACAGATATAAGGAGAGAGTAAATTAGTAGAATCATAGAATAATAGCACTGGAAGGGACCTCCAGGATCATCTTGTCCAACCTCCTGCTGCCCACCCACAGTGACCCCAATTCCATGTCCAGATAAGGAAAGAAACAGAATCCCTAATCAATCTGGTCTGGAGGAAATTTGCCTTCTGGCCCCAAAGTTTCGTGCCTTCCTCCAGGGCTATGGGCTTAACCCTCAGGGTCTGCGGCCTGCATGCTGCCGCCTCTCCAGTACCACCACTTTTGGCTCTGCCCATGGCGGTCTCCTCACTCTAAGGCCCTGGCTCGGCCCCCCCAGCACACAGTCACGCCGGAACCGGCAGCAATGGACTCCAACCGGTCTCACAGATCTGGTTCTGGGGTCTCCCAGGCTGCCCTGGAGGGCCATCCTGATCACCTGATGGGCAAACCAGCTGCCACCCCCATCCTTGGACAGTTCCTCCCATGAGCTTGAGGGGGTGTCCCAGCTCAGCAAGTGCTCTTCTCACTTGGCGTGCTGCAGCAGCATGTCTGCCATGTACTGGAATATGAATAGCTTGCTATCCATGGCAGCCAGGTGGCACTGCAATTCCTCCCTCTTCTCCCACAGCAGGCGCCCCCCCCCCCGCACCTAGCACATGACAGGCTGCCACCCCAGGGCCTCGAGCACCCTCTGTTGCACCTCAATGCGCTTCAGATCCACATAGATGGTGTCCCCATCATAGAATTATAGAGTTTGAAGGGACATCCAGGCTCCAACTCCCTGTAGAATGCAGGAAATTCACAACTACCTGCCCACCCACAATGACCCAGTCTACTCTGGAGGAAATTTGCCTTCTGACCGCAAAGTGGCGATCAGCACTTCATTGGGCATGGAAGAAAGGGCCACAAGACCCAAACATTGACACAATACCTTCTGCCCACCCAATTACAATCTGCGTAAGTTCACAGAATGAGCTTTCTGTCAGATGGCTGTAAAGGTAAAGGTAAAGGTATCCCCTGTGCAAGCACTGAGTCATGTCTGACCCTTGGGGTGACGCCCTCCAGCATTTTCATGGCAGATTCAATACGGGGTGGTTTGCCAGTGCCTTCCCCAGTCATTACCGTTTACCCCCCAGCAAGCTGGGTACTCATTTTACCGACCTCGGAAGGATGGAAGGCTGAGTCAACCTTGAGCCGGCTGCTGGGATCGAACTCCCAGCCTCATGGGCAGACAGCTTCAGACAGCATTTCTGCTGCCTTACCACTCTGCGCCACAAGAGGCTCATGTCAGATGGCTACATCTGTTTAAAAACTTCCCAATAAGGAGAACCCACCACCTCCTGAGGACGCCTGTTCCACTGAGGAACAGCTCTAAATGTCAGGAACTTCTTCCAGATGTTAAACTGAAAATTCTTTTGAATTAATTTCAACCCACTGGTTCTGGTTCGACCTTTGGAACAACAGAAAACAACACTGCTGCATCCTCTAAGTCAGGGGTAGTCAACCTGTGGTCCTCCAGATGTTCATGGACTACAATTACCATGAGCCCCTGTCAGCAAATGCTGGCAGGGGCTTATGGGAATTGTAGTCCATGGACATCTGGAGGACCACAGGTTGACTACCCCTGCTCTAAGTGACAGCCTTTCAAGTACTTGAAGATGGCTATCATATAACCTCTCAGTTGTGATTTGTTATTCTAGCAAGGAATTACCTGATCTTCATTATCATGCTGCATATTTGTTGGACATTGACATGAGGCTGTTACTAATTTGCTATTAATTTACTGTATCTATACTCTCTTGATTCATGTTCCATTGCCTGTGGAAATATGCATGCACACGAAAGCTCACATCTGTTCCCTCTTAATAAAACAGAAAGGGGTGTTGGGGTGGGCTGTGTCCATGATCAAAACTCCCGGATTGGCCCCTTGGCCCTGGACTGACAAGCGGAGGGGCCAATTGGAAGGCGCGAAGCAATCAGGGCAATCTGGAGACATGGCTGCCAGTCTGCTCCTGACCACCACACGGAGAGAAGATCAGCAGGGCTGCCAAGGGGAACGAGAACAGAGGCTGCGCCAGGCCTTTTTGACCCAAGGCTGTCCTAACTGTCAAGTCCAACTGCAAATTGCCTCAGAACCCTGACAGAGCTGGCAGGAGCCCCCCGCTCCCCCTTCAGGCCTGCTGCGAAGGAGCCTCTGACAGGCCCTGACTGAGGGGAGGGAGGTGTTTCCAAGAGCAACGCAGGGGAGCCTGAGGGCATTCCTTTTGACGGTGGAGAACTTTCCCCTTCTGCCAAACAGTTGGCTGACAGGGAGGCCACAGAAAAGCCCCTTCTCACTTAAAATACTGCTGTGGCCGGGGCTTAGACACAGCCAAGCCATGTGTCTTTCTTCTTTGCAACTCTCTGCAGATTTGAGGCCACTGCACAGCGCTATTCTGCAGACGAAACTGGTTCTTTTGTCTCCTGTTTCATCTGCACAGCAACCCTGTGCAGTAGGCCTCAAGTCCTTCAATTCAACAACAACCTGTGTGGGAGGCCTTACATGTTTCTTCTCTACCACAACCCTGTCCAAAGTAGCCCTTTATGCCTGGGGAGATGATCTTTATACTCTGCAGGTGAGCTGTAATTCCAAGAGCTCTTCAGGCCCCACCTGGAGGTTGGCTACCCCTGGGTTGGAAATATTCCTGGAGGTTTGGAGGTGGGACTTCAAAATCGTACAATGCCTCAGAGTCCAGCCTTCAAAGAAGGCATTTTTGCCTGCAGTTGGGAGTGAGTGGTGCAGGTGTGTCCCTCCTGGGGGCTGTGGCACAGACAGGTAGACCAGCATCAATCCTGTGAGTCTGGAAAGTGCAGGAAGATCTAAATAAATTCTTACAGCCTGAAACTGTAAATAGTGAACAAGTAAATGGCTGGAGACACATGGGAACTGACTTGACTTTTTCTAACCTTGGCCTGGCTATTAAAAACCAGTATAAAAAAACCTTACTAAGGTCAAGACTGCTGTGCACAGAGAGTCTTCCTCTTAGGGTTGCCAGCTTCCCTGAGAGGCTCTCTACCCCACCTCCCTCTTCGGGAGTCTGCTATGGGGAGAGGAAGGGAAGACGATTGGAAAATGCTTTGAGACACCTGAGACCTGCTGGGTCACTGCGGCCCATTCCCAGTTCTCTCAGATCTCTCACAACCCCACATACCTCACAGGTTGACTATTGTGGAGAGACAAACGGAAAAGGTGTTTTTAAACTGCTTTGAGACTCCTTTGGGTAGTAAACAACAGGGTACAAAAATCCATTCTTCTTCTAAGGAGCAACCATGAAAGAAGCATGTGGGTACATAACATTTTATAAACAGTAAAAAAATGGAAAAGAAGGAACTGGGTGGACACCTGTGTACTGTGACTACCCCATGTGTATTAGGGCAGGGGGACATTTTGGTGTCTGTGGCCTAATTCACACAAGAAGGGAAATGGCACAGAACTGGGGGGAATTGATTGCCATGTAATCTTCCCCTAAGAAGAATCTCCAGTCTGATTTTCCCTTCACATATCTGAAGACATGGCTCTGGAAAGCTCATCTTTAACCACTATGCCACAATTCCCAAAGGTCAGTCCTGTCCCATAATCAACGAACATTCCACACCACAGGTTCTTGACACCCATATCTCCACACCCATGGCCTCATTTGCCACCATGCCACCACAACCTCCCACACAACACACATGACAACCCCATGCCCTTACAGACTGGACAGCTCCTCCGCTTCCTCTTCCAACTGCCAAGCTCTAGCGCCCGTTGTATTCTTAGATACAAGGGGTTTTGCCCCAATCTTGAATAAAACTGTTGTTGCTATTGGACAATTAGAATCATAGAGTGGGAAGGGGCCATCCAGGCCACCTAGTCCATTCCCTGCTCAATGCAGGATCAGCCTACAGAACCCAGGATCAGTCTCTGTCCAGCTGCTGCTTGAAGACCACCAGTGTGTGTGTGGGGGGAGACTCACCACCTCAGGCAGCCCATTCCACTGCTGAACTAGACTCATAGAATCCTAGAGTGGGAGGGGGGCCACACAGGACATCTAGTCCCACCCCCTGCTCAATGCAGGATCAGCCTAAAACATTCAGGATAAGGATAAGGAAGTGAGGGGCAGCTCCTCACCTCCTGAGTCAGCTCTTGGGGGGGGGGGGTGATGGGGTCCGAACCCTGAGATCTTGTTAGCTTACGATATCAGGGATTGAACCAGGAAGGGCCTGTATTCTTCCACAGGAACCTGGACACTTCAGGCAGGCAACTTCTGAGCATATGATTTTTGGTCAAAGTGAATCCTCAGCCAAAGATAGCAATATGACTGGCTGAATCACTGATTTGAACAGTGCTGATCCATGGGCTTGGGGGAGTCAAGTGGTGCATTCTTAACTCCACCAGCTGAATGAGAGTGGTAGTTTTGGTCCCATCACCTACTGTGGCACCCTGCCTCCTGATAATTGCCAGTCAGGTATTATAGACAAAAGAGCCTCTTGTGGCGCAGAGTGGTAAGGCAGCCATCTAAAATCTTTACCCATGAGGCTGGGAGTTCAATCCCAGCAGCCGGCTCAAGGTTGACTCAGCCTTCCATCCTTCCAAGGTCGGTAAAATGAGTACCAAGTTTACTGGGGGGTAAACGGTAATGACTGGGGAAGGCACTGGCAAACCACCCTGTATTGAGTCTGCCATGAAAACGCTAGAGGGCGTCACCCCAAGGGGCAGACATGACTCGGTGCTTGCACAGGGGATACCTTTACCTTTACCTTTATTATAGACAAGCAACTCTTACCTTGCCCTCCCCAAGTCTGAACAGATGTTGTGGCTTGAAGGCATGGAATAAGCATGGAATAAGCCAGCTTCTTTCATATTTTGTAGCCATTTGTAGATCTCTTCCTCTTTCCCACCTTCTTATGTTTACAGTCCGTGCAGGATCTGTGGTCTCTGAATTGATTTGGTTCTTCTCAGAGCCAGTGTGGTGTAGCGTGGTGCTGTATTTGGAGCCAAGAGATCCAGGTGTGAGTCACAACTTGGCCCATGAAGGTTGAGCAAGTGTCTTACTCATAGGGTTGATGTGAGGAAAAAACTAATGGAATAGCCACATCATCGTATACTATTTTGAGCTCCAAGCAGGAAGCCCAGCATATCAATGGGAAGGAGGTCTCTGTAAATCTAAATTCCTTGCTCCTGTGTTTGGAAGTTGATGATGAAGAAGCGCTTGGGCTTTTTTACACCCCACTTTTCTCTGTCTCAAGGAATCTCAAAGTGTCTTTTGATCACTTCCATTTCTGTCCTCACAACAGTTACCCTGTGAGGTGGATGAGGCTGAGAGAGCTCTGGCAGAACTGGGACTGGTCTCAGGTCACCCAGCATCAGATTTCATGGGGAGAAAGAGTGCGGAACTGAACCTTTTTCTCTAGATTAGAGGCTGCCACTCTTAACCAGGACCACTAGTTGTGTGAGTCATCACTGTGATATGAGACACAAAGGTGACTCACTGGATGTCAGCCTGACTCCTGCTTTGCCCGTGTGGCATCATTCCCTGTTTTTTTCATTTGGCCTTGGCATACCAAATGCAGCAGTGCAGCATGGGAGTAAAGCAGACTTGTGGCAGGGTCAGCACATATGGACACAGTGGTTATGTAGCCCGGGGCTCACACCTGGCCAAACTGCTGCTGGAAACATCCAAATACATTGTTGGAGACTTCTTGGAAACAGAACTTTTCCAGCAAATCAAATGCCTGGAACTGCACATGTGGACATTTTATAAATTCAGAAACTGCTTCATAAATATCATGCGCTTATCATCTCGTAAACTTTAATCACTTGAAATCTTCTGTGGCATTGTTTTGGGACTGCTGGAGGAAGGCAAAGGAACACAATTTTGATCAAACCATCACTCAGTATTGATCTTTCGTGCACTTCCTTGTAAGTCTTTTCCTTTTTTCTTTTCTGTTTTTGTTTTGCAAGGCTGAGTGCACCGTGCTGAGTGGTGCTACTGAGCTGATATCCAAGTAGGGGCAACTGACTCAAGCAGTTTTGGCTCTCTGAACTCCCTGTGTGTTTCACAAACCTTCTCAGAGGCTCTTCAGACAGTGCTTCCCCTCAGCCAGTGTCACTCTACTTGATCACATTTGTAACAACCATGACCTCACGTCCTTCCTTTGGTTCAGGGGTGTCTCCATCTAGGTATAACCTGCTGGTGGGGACCATGGGCAGTGACTAAAGCTTTTGAAACTGAGTCCTGTCAAAATTATTGTGTTCCTTTTTTCCCTCTCCCTCCTCAATAAAACAAAGTGAGACACTTGGGAATCACCCTGTTCCGATACTGCAGCTAGGGCAAGGGAAAAGGGTTGACTGTGGGATACGTCTGCTGGGTTAGCCTCCAGTCACCTGGCACTTTGCAGGGAGGTAAGCTCCAGAAGTCCTTACCATTTCCCCTGTCCAGAAGGAGGAAGCAGCCTTCTGTGGAGGTTGATCCTTGAGCCTTCTGGCTCATCAATGACCCCCTGAGATCTTTTCCATGCAAAGCATGAGCTCCACTGTCACTGAGCCACAGACTTAATAATAGGAAGGGAGTGGGTCAGCCCTTCTTGAAAGGTGCTGCAATCTCCTTCCCTGGAGGGCTTTAAGGCAGAGGCTAGGTGGCCGTCTGCCAGGGATTCCATACTTGCGTATTCTTGCAGTGAGCTTGTGGCGCTGGAATAGATTTGTTTGTTTGCTTAATTAATATCGTCTTTCTTGCTGAGGCTCAAGGCAGATTATGGGATATAAAGCACTGCAGTTATATAGCCTAATACAGTGGTCCCCAACCTTTTTCAGGCCGGGGACTGGGGGGAGGGAGAGGGAGTTTGCACCCACGCCTCCCCCCTCCCCACAGCGTGGCACTCGTCGGCAGGCTCAAACCCCCCTGCAGCTCAGGAGCGGAGTTGCCGCACCTGCACGTTTGCGCCCACGCCTCCCCCTCTCCACAGCGCGGCTGGGCTTGAGTGATTCGGCCGCCAGCGCCCGTGCCTCCCTCCCCTCCGCTGAAGCTCGGTTCTCCAGGGAGTCCTTCCTTCTCATGAGGTGGCCAAAGTATTTGAGTTTCATCTTCAGGACCTGGCCTTCTAAGGAGCAGTCAGGGCTGATCTCCTCTAGGACTGACCAGATTGTTGGCCTTGCAGTCCAAAGGACTCGCAAGAGTCTTCTCCAGCACCAGAGTTCAAAGGCCTCAATTCTTTGACGCTCAGCCTTCCTTATGGTCCAACTTTCACAGCTATACATTGCAACTGGGAAGACCCTAGCCTTGACTAAACGCACTTTCGTTGGCAGGGTGATGTCTCTGCTTTTTAGGATGCTGTCTAGATTTGCCATGGCTTTCCTCCCCAGGAGCAAGCGTCTTTTAATTTCTTGGAGCCTAGGAAAATAAAATCTGTCACTATCTCCATTTCTTCCCCATCTATTTGCCAGGAATTGAGAGGGCCGGATGCCATGATCTTTGTTTTCTTGATGTTGAGTTTCAGGCCAACTTTTGCATTCTCCTCCTTCACCCGCATCAACAGGCTCTTTAGTTCCTCTTCACTTTCTGCCATTAGAGTGGTATCATATGCATATCTGAGGTTGTTGATATTTCTCCCTGCAATCTTGATCCCAATTTGTGACTCCTCTAATCCCGCCTTTCTCATGATGTGCTCCGCATACAAGTTAAATAGGCAAGGCGACATTGATTTTTCTCAATTTTGAACCAATCAGTGATTCCATGTTCGGTTCTCACTGTTGCTTCTTGACCTGCATATAAGTTTCTCAAGAGACAAATAAGATGCTCTGGTATTTCCATCTCTTTAAGAACTTGCCTCATTTGTTGTGGTCCACACAATCAAAGGCTTTAGCATAATCAATGAAGCAGAAGTAGACGTTCTTCTGGTACTCCCTAGCTTTCTCCATGATCCAGCGTATGTTGGCAATTTGATCTCTAGTTCCTCTGCCTCTTTGAAATCCTGCCTGTACTTCTATTGCTGGAGCCTTGTAAAATTTTGAGCATAACTCTGCTAGCATGAGAAATGAGTGCAATGGTGCGGTAGTTTGAACATTCTTTGCCATTGCCCTTTTTTGGGATTGGAATGTAAACTGACCTTTCCCAATTTTGTGGCCATTGTTGAGTATTCCAAATTTGCTGGAATATTGAGTGTAGCACTTTTACTACATCGTCTTTTAAGATTTTGAATAGTTCAACTGGAATGCTGTCACCACCACTAGCTTTATTTTTGCTCAGACTTCCTAAGGCCCATTTAACTTCACATTCTAGGATGTCTGGCTCCAGGTCAGTAACTACCCCAATGTGGTTATCAGGGATGTTAAGCTCACGCTTGTGTAGTTCTTCTGTATAATTTTGCCACCTTTTTAAAATCTCTTCTGCTTCTGTGAGGTCCCTACCATTTTGGTCCCTTATCATACCCATCTTTGCATGAAACGTTCTCTTCATATCTCCAATTTTCTTGAAAACATCTCTGGTCCTCCCCATTCTACTGTTTTCTTCTATTTGTTTGCACTGTTCATTTAAGAAGGCATTCTTATATCTTCTAGCTTTTCTTTGGAATTCTGCATTCAATTGGGTGTATCTTTCTCTTTCTCCCTTGCCTTTCACTTCCCTTCTCTCCTTAGCTATTTGCAAAGCTTCCTCAGACAGCCATTTTGATTTCTTGCATTTTTTCTTTGGGATGGTTTTAGTTGCTACCTCTTGTACAATGTTGCGAACCTCCGTCCATAGTTCTTCAGGCACTCTGTCTATCAGATCTAATTCCATAAATCTATTTGTCTCCTCTACTGTATATTCGTCGGGGATATGATTTAATTCATACCTGAGAGTCTTAGTGTTTTTCCCTACTTTCTTCCACTTAAACCTAAATTTTGCAACAAGAAGTTGATGATCTGAACCACAATCAGCTCCTGGTCTTGTTTTTACTGACTGTATAGAACTTCTCCATCTTTGGCTGCAGAGCACACAGTCAATCTGATTTCTGTGTTGACCGTCTGGTGATGTCCATGTGTAGAGTCATCTCTTGGGTTGTTGGAAAAGAGTGTTTGCTATGACCATTGTATACTCTTGACAAAATTCTACCATCCTGTGCCCTGCTTCATTTTGTATTCCAAGGCCAAACTTGCCTGTTATCCCGGTTATCTTTTGGCTTCCTACTTTAGCATTCCAATCCCCCATGATGATAAGCACATCATTTTTTGACGTTGCTTCTAGAAGGTGTTGTAGGGCTTCATAGAACTGGTCGACTTCATCCTCTTCAGCAGCAGTGGTTGAGTGGTTTGCCTTGGATTCGAACTGAGATCATTCTGTCATTTTGGGGATTGTATCCCAAGACTGCTTTTCCTACTCTCTTATTGATTATGAAGGCTACTCCATTTCTTCTGCGAGATTCTTGTCCACAGTAGTATACCTGATGGTTGTCTGAATTAAATTCCTGTCCATTTTAGTTCACTGATTCCTAAAATGTCGATGTTCAGTCTTGTCAACTCTTGGTTGACCACGTCCAGCTTGCCTTGATTCATGGATCTGACGTTCCAGGTTCCTATGGAATAAAAATCTTTACATCATCGGACTGTCTTTTCGCCACTAGTTACTTCCACAACTGAGCGTCCTTTCGGCTTTGGCCCAGCCGCTTCATTCATTCTGGCGCTACTCGTACTAGCCGTCTGCTCATCCCCAGTAGCATATTGGACACCTTCCAACCTGAGGGGCTCATCTTCCAGCATCATATCGTTTTGCCTCTTGAATTTGTCCATTGGGTTTTCATGGCAAAGACACTGGAGTGGTTTGCCATTTCCTTCTCCAGTAGATCACCTTTTGTCAGAGCTCTCAGCTATGACCTGTCCATCTTGGGTGGCCCTGCACGGCATAGCTCATGGCTTCACTGAGCTACACAAGCCCCCTTGCCACAGCAAGGCAGCGATCCTTGAAGGGGGTCAGAAAGTGTAGTGCAAGGTATAAAACAATACTGTAAAATCAAGATGATGCCTACAATAATCACTGCAGTGGACTTCAATCCTGTTGCATTATAAAAGTACACTCTAATACAAGTAAATTTATTTTTAAATCCCCTCCTGAGCATTCCCATGAGAGAAGTGTGGGACCTTTCCTGACTTACTTGGGCCATTCACAAGATGTGATAATATGGCTCAGAGTGTTGCATTTGGGAAAGGAAAAGGGACCGTAATCCATTTCTACTATATTGTTGCCTTTCACTTTACGCATGCTCTGGCTGTTTAATCATGTCATGTTTAAATGCTCCTGCCTTGAGTCTCACTGAGAAAGGCAGACATAAATAAATCAGTTAGAAGGGTCAGGATTGTATCCAACTATACAATACAGAACACACTTTTTGTGTGTACTTCCCCTCAAGGGTTCACCAGAGTCTGTTGACGCTGATCACTGTCCGTTCCAGTGGACAAAATATCAAGGGGTGCTGCTGCATTGACCTCTTGGTCTTTTCCATTTCTTTTTGCATAATATTTCTCCCCCTACACCTGATAGCTTTCCACAGGGGAAGCAGTTTCTGCTCTCAAGACAGAACTCTACCTTGGCATGCTTGCTTGGTAAGATTGGGGGGGGGGCAGGTTTCAAACTTAAACTTTATCAGTTGTTGGTTTTGCTAATGGGTTAAGGGAAGAGAGTGAGGCTGAAAGAGTGAGATAAGAAAGAGCAGATAAAGTGCTGTGGGCTATGACCCAAGGGATATTTCTCCTAGGAGTTCCAAGGAGAGCTCCCATCCAGGGGCCACCTGGCAAAGATGTCTTCTGATTTTCTTTATTTCCTTCATAGTTCTGTAGAAGTCCCTGCCTCTGCCAAGCTCTTGAAATAAAGGTCCTTAGCTCAGTTCACAGCTGGAGAGGGGGCAGTGATCTGCTATGTTTACTGAGGTAGAAATATTACTTAGCAACAGTGTACTGTGGTATTTTAAGAAATGTCCTGGGAATTCCATAAACTGAGTTTTATCAGAGGTCTTCCCATTTCCCGCCGTCTGCCTCTCAGTGTGGGAAACGAGTCTCAAAGGTAGTTCGGAATTACTCCAGTTATCCTCCAGGGTGTGATCTTTCTTAAAAGCTGTTGAAATACACACAAATGTTTCCTGTTGCTAGTGAAGGGGAAGGAAAGGGCGTTATTGATGTTGCTGTCTTCCCATTCTCTCCCCCTTCCCCATAGTCAGCTTCATAGAATCATAGAGGAGAGATGGAAGAAACCATGTGCACTCAATGCAGGAGCAGCCTAAAGCCTGTTCAGTTTGTTCTTGACCATTTACCCAATTTAGGCCAATAGGAATGGTTTCTCCTAGGGGAAGAGTAAGGGGCAGAAGACCACCTTTTGCGAAACCACACCAGACAAGCCCCTCACTGATGACCACTAGTCTCCAATAGGAATTCTCTGAGGCCAGCCCTAAAGGAGTGATTTAAAATAGTTCAAAGTATATCCACTCAGTAATGATCTACCGCAGTGGTCCCCAACCAAGGGGCCGTGGCCTGGTGCCGGGCCGCAAAGGCCTCGGCACTGGGCCGCGGCTCCCTCTCCCCGCCCCCCTGCGGCGAGAAGCTTGCTAGGCCGTGAGCAAATCGGCCAGCCCGGCAAGCTTCTTTCTGCAGGAAGCGGGGGGGGGGGGGAGGGAATTGCAGCCGCCGGCATGCTGGCAGCGCAAATGTATATGCGCGGACCTGCCACGCATGCACATTTGCGCCTGGCGGGGCCGCAGACGCATGTGTGCAGCAGTTTTGCACATGCATGCATGCGTGGGCCTGTCGTGCATGCGCGTTTGCGCCCCACCGGGAGTGCAAACGCGCATGCACAACATGCCCACACATGTGCAAAACTGCAGCGTGTGCACGTTTGCGGCCCCACCATGCGCAAACGCACATGTGCGACAGCTCCACACATGCCCGTTTGCGCGGGGGCTGACGCGCATGTGCGGGCCCCCAGGTCGCCCTCTCCCCCACCCCTTGGTAGCGGTCCGCAACTGAAAAAAGGTTGCAGACTGCTGATCTACAATATTGAAGTCTGCTTATAAATCTAGCAAGTGCCACAAAGACATCTCCTTACAACTCCGCAACAATAACGGCTGATACTTGAGTTTTTAAAAATGAACGCTGGGAATCAGTACGAAGTTGCAGTCAGTTGTTATAGCACTTAGCAATGTCACTGTCAGAAGGAGAAGAAGAGTTGGTTCTTATATACTGTTTTTCTCTATCTGAAGGAGGCTCAAAGTGGCTTACAGTCGCCTTCCCTTCCTCTCCCCACAACAGACACCCTGTGGGATGGGTGAGGCTGAGGGAGCCCTGATATTCCTGCTCGGTCAGAACAGCTTTATCAGTGCTGTGGTGAGCCAAAGGTCACCCAGCTGGCTGCATGGTGGGGAGCACGGAATCAAACCCGTCTCGCCAGATTACAATCCACACTCCTAACCACTAGAAGAAGAAGAAGAAAAAGAAGAAGAGTTGGTTCTTATATGCCGCTTTTCCCTACCCGAAGGAGGCTCATAGTGGCTTACAGTCGCCTTCCCCTTCCTCTCCCCACAGCAGACACCCTGTGGGGTGGGTGGGGCTGAGAGAGCTCTGATATCACTACCTGGTCGGAACAGTTTTATCAGTGCCGTGTCGAGCCCAGGGTCACTCAGCGGGCTGCATGTGGAGGAGTGCAGAATCAAACTGGCATGCCAGATTAGAAGTCCGCACTCCTAACCACTACACCAAGCTCGCTCACTACTGATTACAGTTTTTTAAAGTCCTCCAGTAGTGTTGGGTGTGAGGCAAGAAAAATGCAGGGGAAACTGCTGCAGGGCTGCTCTGGTGCCTCTGCATTGACAGCAACAGCTGGTTCTGCAATGAGGAATCCTTGTCATGTGGGAGTAGCCCTTGAGCCTCAGCACAGGCCCGCTGAAACCAGGGCCCTTTCTGCTCTCTTCACCTCATCACTGCGGTTTAAGGGCACATTCCCAATTCCCAAGGGTTATGTTCTCTACAGTAGTGATCCCCAACCTGTGGGCTGCGGACCACATGCGGTCCTTCGACTAATTGGAGGTGGGCTGCGAAGGACGCCTTCCCCCCCCCAGCCCTTTACTTCATCCCCCCCGGCCCTTTACAACACACTTCGGGTGTCCTTGTCTCCCATCACTCCCAGATGGGACTATCTCTTTGCAGAGAAACAAGCTCAGGGTTCCCATTGATTTGTCATTGTCATGAGTTAAAATCTCCATGAAAATAAAATGTTCCTTATGTTCATTGTTGTGGCGTGTCTGTATCTTATTTTGAAGGGATGTTTAAACATTACCATAGCGATCAGAGAGCATTAGGGCAGTGGTTGAGAGTAGAGGAGTAAACTACCCCCACTTACCGGGCCTCAGTAAAAGGTGTTGAGTGGTCCCCGGTGATAAAAAGGTTGGGGACCACTGCTCTACAGTGCCTTGCATAGTGGAGCATCATAGCTGTGGAGGAGTTATGAAGATCGTGAGCTATGCATACATGCCCGATGATGCTCGGTTCTCCTCTTTCTGTTGTCTTATACAGTCTCTATGAAATGTCCATCCTATGTTTTCCCATTTTCCCAAATGCTCATGTTTATTGCTTCAAGAGCTGCTCACGCTTGAGTTACAGGCTGTTCCTCTGGAATTCCTGTGGAATTTAGCTATGTGGCCATACTAAAATTGCAGAGCCCTGACATGTGGTTCTGCAACTATCTGCTCTAGCTGGAGTCCCAGAAGAGGCCCATGGCTTTCCCTATTTGCAAAACAACTTGAGCATGAGCTAGCAAATCTAGGGCCAAGGCAAGTTCTAGGGAGGGATTTAGTTTGACCCGCTGAACCTGCCAAAGTCCCACTCTGGAAAGCATTAACTCAACAGATGCAAAGAGAGATGCCCCAAAGAAAGGGTGGTTGTGAAAGGTTCCCTGGGAAGCCCCAATGGTCCCTCTCCAGAACAAAGCACTGATACTGCCTTGCATGTCCTGTCTCGATTCCAAAAGAGGTGGAGGTTTCCTCTTCTGTAATGTGTGCTTGGCTGAAAAGGGCACTGAATGTCCATCCAGAGGTTGCATAAACAAGGCTGGTTGGTGGCAGAAGAGTGTGTGTCCATGTTTTTCTTTGCTTTCAGACATGAAACAGTTTCTTGGTTGGTTTAATAACTATGGCCAGCAAGGCTAGTCCTTTGCTTGTAGGGGGAAAAGGTTACACTTTTCAGAAAGTGCCTCCGTTTTAGAGAAACGTTTGTTAGCTGTTTGAGCAGCCTGTACTGTGACGTGCAGCACCTAGAGCAGGGGTGGCCACACACTGGTTCTCCAGATGTCCATGGACTACAATTCTTGTGAGCCCCTGCCGGCACTAAGGGGCTCATGGGAATTGTAGTCTGTGGACATTTGGAGAGCTACAGTTTCGCCACCCCTGGCTTAAATAGTCAGATTGGGATCTGTAAGACCCCGGTTCAGATCCCCACTCTGCCTTGGAAGCTTGGGCAAGTCACACGCTTTCAACCCAGCCTAACTTCCGTGTTGGTCTGAAGTAGCAGAACAAAGTTCGAGCCCAGGGGCACCTTGAAGACCAACACAGTTTAATTCTGTGGTCCATTCCGCATGACTTCAAAGTAGCAGAAGGGTTGCAAATTGTAAACGCTACTAATTTGCAGTTCCGCAAGACGTCGCACACAATCTGCCACACTCCTGAAACAGCAAAAAGCGATTCGTTGTAGCGCTTCTAGGGAAATTGGGAAGAGTGGATTCACCCTCCGAAAAGCGCTACACTCTTGCAAACAGTCTGCAACACTAGCGAAAAAGACCTGTTCGTTCCCATTGTTGCGGTTCCAGCAAAGTCCCTCCCCCTGGCTCTCTCCTCCGAACTTCTGGCGAAGCGATCGCCATTTTTTTTTCTCGGAGCGAGCAGAAAGCAACGAACTGGCGAGCCTTCATTCATCCACCAAGGCTTCTCCGGCTACAGTCCCTCCACAGAAGTGCTTTAAAGCTCCCCTAAGTCCCCAAGCACAACACAGCCCCGTTTGCCAGTTCCATTAATTTTCGGCCGAAAATCGCACCCGTGCGGGGGGGGGGATTTTTCTTTTCACCGTGGCAACCATGAATCGCCAGCTCACACGCTAGCTGCCAGCTAAATGAGACTCTCCGTTGCAATGAATTAACGCATATTCTTTGCAACGTGTGTGTGTGTGTGTGTGGGTTTTTTTTTTTTTTACTTTTCTTAAAGGGAAAGGGGCTTTCCCGGAGCATGATACCAACCGCCCATTGGCTGTTCATTTGACTGACGGCCGGGGGTGGGACAAAGCACAGGAAAAATTGCTTTCTGTCTAGCGATTTTAGCGAGACTGGAAACCTGTGGGAAACGAATGAAACGCTACTGGGTTCCACTAAAAAAGCAGGTACGCGTAATGCCGAGATTGCACTTTTAAAAATAGCATTTCCGCTTTGTGGGACCAATTGGCAACATTGGTCCTTGTGCGGAAACACCCTGGGAATAATCTTAATAATTAAACTTTGTGGGTCTTCAAGGTGCCCCTGGACTCAAACTTTATTCTATTGTTAGCATTGTTTTGAAAGACCCAGCGTGGTTGTCATGGTTAAGAGCAGCAGACTCTATTCTGGAGAACTGGGTTTGATTCTTCACTCCTCCTTCATATGCAGCCAATGGGGTGACTTTGGGTCAATCACAGTTTTCTTAGAGCTCTCTCAGCCCCACCTACCTCACAGAGTGTCTGTTGTGGGGAGAGAAAGGGAAAGTTGTTTGTAAGTCCCTTTGAGCCTCCAGGTAGTGAAACGCAGGGTATATCCCCCCCCCACACACACACACACTCTTCTTCTCCTCTTAGATATCTTTCTTTAGTGGCTGATGCAGCATTTACTCCCCAGACCCACTTCAGACTGGAAACATTTTAGATGCTTCTTGACAGTGTGTCTTGGAAGCACCTTAGATCCAGGCATCAGGGCCACTCCTTGAAGATGCACAGGATTTCTGAATGAGCTGTTGAATAGGCAAGAACTGAAGGGGATCAGCGTTTCCCCTCTCTTGGTTCCCCCCCTGTACAAGCAACAGGAACTTTCCAGGGGGGCAGGGAGGGCGGGATAAAAAGTCTCCATTCTCAAAAATACTTTTAACAAAATAAATAATAAGTTACTGAACTGCCCTCGGTTCTGAACCATCTGTGGTTACCAAATCCTTCACATGCTGTTGCAATTACATTGCACAGGACTAGTAGAACTGTGTTAATCATAGAATCATAGAATCATAGAGTTGGAAGGGCCCATACAGGCTATCTAGTCCAACCCCCTGCTCAATGCAGAATCATAGAATCCTAGAGTTGGAAGGGGCCATACAGGCCATCTAGTCCAACCCCCTGCTCAATGCAGAATCATAGAATCCTAGAGTTGGAAGGGGCCATACAGGCTATCTAGTCCAACCCCCTGCTCAATGCAGAATCATAGAATCCTAGAGTTGGAAGGGGCCATACAGGCCATCTAGTCCAACCCCCTGCTCAATGCAGAATCATAGAATCCTAGAGTTGGAAGGGGCCATACAGGCCATCTAGTCCAACCCCCTGCTCAATGCAGAATCATAGAATCATAGAATCATAGAATCCTAGAGTTGGAAGGGGTCATACAGGCCATCTAGTCCAACCCCCTGCTCAATGCAGAATCATAGAATCCTAGAGTTGGAAGGGGCCATACAGGCCATCTAGTCCAACCCCCTGCTCAATGCAGAATCATAGAATCATAGAATCCTAGAGTTGGAAGGGGCCATACAGGCCATCTAGTCCAACCCCCTGCTCAATGCAGGATCAGCCCAAAGCATCCTAAAGCATCCAAGAAAAGTGTGTATCCAACCTTTGCTTGAAGACTGCCAGTGAGCATGTTCTCCGTGAACATGGAGTTACTGGGTATGTTGTATAGCAGCTTTCTTAGTATATTGCTCACTCTGCCTGATATGTCACAAGGGGAAAATGTTGATCACATTTCAGAGATCCCTCTTTGTGGGGGCTTCTGCTCTTTGCCTGGGGGTGCAAGGAAGGCACCTCCAGTTTCCTAAGGACGGAAAACAAAAGCTCTTAAAAATTTGCCTTTCCTGGGGCTGCTGCCCGTTCAGTTCTCTGCTTAGTTAAAATTGATCCCACCTCTGCAGTTTGTTCCCTCTTTTAACTTGAGAATGTTTTGAGTTAGAAATGTAAAGTTTTAGAAATTTTGAAACAAGAAATTGGGGGGGATGGACAATAAAGTTTGGGAAAAGTTTAAATATATGCTGTACTGTCTTATGAAAACTAACCTTTTTTTACTGCTTTATTGGTATAAAATCAAATCTTATAATTTAGTAGCATATGATATTGTACTATTTGGCATACTTTGGAATTTAGAAGTTTAAAGGTTGCTGAATGCTATAAATCATCTTACAGATGCTAAAATTTCCAGTAATGCCTTGTCTTAAGCATTTCACTCAGTCCAAAAGAGAATTAATAGCAGGGTTTTCTTTTGGAAGACTTCAGAAAAATGGGGCAGAGGGTGTGTTTTCCCAGGCCTTCAGACCCTTCACCTGATGGTGGCTCCTCTCAGGCCTTCTTCAACCCTGCACGTATCATTCTCCGATTTAGTTAATCTGTCTGGTTGTTCACAAACCTATGGGTTAAAAACTAACCTCCCCTGCACCTTCCATCTGCTCATGTTCTCCTTCATATATTGCTACCAGAAAAGAACAGAATGTCCTAGAGGGCAGTCCTAATGGCAGGCTGACACTGGCCACTTAAAGGTGAAAAAGGCTAACCAATACGCGGTAGCCTGTTTCATCCCCTGAAGCAAATGCATTTGGATTTTCTGTTGTGTTGATGAGATCAGCTAACTCTGAGCACTGACAAGTCGTTCTCTTTGTGCAAGGAGAGAAAAGAGCAGGTGCTGCTCTTAGACGGAAAAAGGCCTGTTGGTCTCAGTACAGAGCCAGTTTGGTGTAGTGGTTAGGAGTGCGGACTTCTAATCTGGCATGCCAGGTTCGATTCTGCACTCCCCCATATGCAGCCAGCTGGGTGACCTTCGGCTCTCCACGGCACTGATAAAACTGTTCTGACCGGGCAGTGATATCAGGGCTCTCTCAGCCTCACCCACCCCACAGGGTGTCTGTTGTGGGGAGAGGAAAGGGAAGGTGAATGTAAGCCGCTTTGAGCCTCCTTCGGGTAGGGAAAAGCAGCATAGAAGAACCAACTCTTCTTCTTCTTCTTCAGTAATCTCAGGGCTCTCTCAGCCTCCCTTCCCTCACAGGGTGTCTGTTGTGGGGAGAGGAATGGGAAGGCGAATGTAAGCCGCTTTGAGCCTCCTTCGGGTAGGGAAAAGCAGCATATAAGAACCAACTCTTCTTCTTCTTCAGTAATCTCAGGGCTCTCTCAGCCTCCCTTCCCTCACAGGGTGTCTGTTGTGGGGAGAGGAATGGGAAGGTGAATATAAGCTGCTTTGAGCCTCCTTCGGGTAGGGAAAAGCGGCATATAAGAACCAACTCTTCTTCTTCTTCTACAAGCGCCATACTCTTCAGTCGGAAATGCTGTCCGGCTCTCTTTAATCTTGGCAGCTATAAATGCCCTGGTCAGATGCAGAAGTGGGTGCTGGCTTGGCCAATGTTTGTTGGGACTCTCGCTGAACGTCCTGGGACCTTCTTGGCCTATAGGGTGGCATTTGCCCATCTTCTTGTTAATTCTTTTATTGAAGTTGCTGTCATGACCACCACTTAAGGCCACCATGAAGGAGGGAGTGTGCCTGGGAGTCTGGTGCTTTGGAGTGTGCCTGGTTAGTGAGGGTGGGTGGGGTAGGCTCACCTAGGCTGGCTGACAGATTGGAGTATTCCTGGCTGGCAGCCTGTTGGCTCAGAGTATGCCCAGGATGGCTGGTGTGGGGCAGGGAGCATGCAGGCCAGTCTAGGCTGCTGAAAGCTCTTGGGCTTGCCTTGGTAGTCTTTCCTGTCTTGGGGGATCTTACACCCTGCCTTATAGCATCTTCATTCATCAGATGTGCTATTTAAGCTTCAAAGACACTGGCATTCATGGAGGTTGAAAGTCATCTTGCCTCCAATCAGTTCTTGATGGTGAGAACCAGGCATTGTTTTTTCTGAATTTTAACCTGTAAACTTTGGAGAAACCAGAAACCAAATGTGTTGTTGTTAGGTGCAAAGTTGTGTTCGACCCATCGCGACCCCATGGACAATGATCCTCCAGGCCTTCCTGTCCTCTACCATTCCCCGGAGTCCATTTATGTTTGCACCTACTGCTTCAGTGACTCCATCCAGCCACCTCATTCTCTGTCGTCCCCTTCTTCTTTTGCCCTCGATCGCTCCCAACATTAGGCTCTTCTCCAGGGAGTCCTTCCTTCTCATGAGATGGCCAAAGTATTTGAGTTTCATCTTCAGGACCTGGCCTTCTAAGGAGCAGTCAGGGACTCGCAAGAGTCTTCTCCAGCACCAGAGTTCAAAAGCCTCAATTCTTTGACGCTTGGCCTTCCTTATGGTCCAACTTTCACAGCCATACATTGCAACTGGGAAGACCATAGCCTTGACTAAATACACTTTTGTTGGCAGGGTGATATCTCTGCTTTTTAGGATGCTGTCTAGATTTGCCATAGCTTTCCTCCCCAGGAGCAAGCGTCTTTTAATTTCTTTGCTACAGTCCCCATCTGCAGTGATCTTGGAGTCCAGGAACATAAAATCTATCACTATCTCCATTTCTTCCCCATGTATTTACCAGGAATTGAGAGGGCCAGATGCCATGATCTTTGTTTTCTTGATGTTGAGTTTAAAACCAACTTTTGCACTCTCTGCCTTCACCCGCATCAACAGGCTCTTTAGTTCCTCTTCACTTTCTGCCATTGGAGTGGTATCATCTGCATATCTGAGGTTGTTTATATTTCTCCCTGCAATCTTGATCCCACTTTGTGACTCATCTAACCCCACCTTTCTCATGATGTGCTCCGCATACATATTAAATAGGCAAGCCAACAGTATACAGCCTTGCCATAATTTAGATTAGGCCAAAGATTAAATAGCTATTTTCTTCTCTGATAACCAGATCTGATAACAAACTTCAAGTATTTAAAAGGCTGCCATGTAGAGGATAGAGCAGAGTTGTTCTCTCTTGCCCAGGAGGGATGGACCAGAACCCATGGGATGAAATTAATTAAGAAGAAATCCCATCTAAACATTTGGAAGAAGTTCCTGACAGTCAGACCGTTTATGCACTGGGAACTTCCCTGCCCCAGCTCACGTGCAGGAGCACAAATAGGGGGCAGATGAGGTACACCGGGCCAAATGCTCTCCTGTGGGTGCAGGAAGAGGTGGGGTAACCTGCCACAACTAAAACTCCAGCACCAAAAAAATTGACGATTCCAAATTAGTGTCAAGAGAGAAACAGAATCTATCCAGTGGCTTAATAAAGCTTGAAAAGATAGTCTCTTATGTTATTTATTCAGGCCGACTCTGCCAAAGAGTCGAAGCCTGAATAAATAACATAAGAGACTCTTTATCTTTTCAAGCTTTATTAAGCCACTGGATAGATTCTGTTTCTCTCTTGTCACAACTAAAACTCCAGCCTGCAGCCCGGCATGAAACCTCCAGTGCGGTGGAAACCTTCACCACCTCCAGTGAGGTGGTGAGCTCCCCCTCACTGGCAGTCTTCAAGCAAAGGTTGGATACACACTTTTCTTGGGTGCTTTAGGATGCTTTGGGCTGATCCTGCGTTGAGCAGGGGGTTGGACTAGATGGCCTGTATGGCCCCTTCCAACTCTATGATTCTATGATTCTATGATTCTAGAGCGGTTCCTCAGTGGAACAGGCTTCCTCGGGAGGTGGCTGGAAATTTTTAAAGAGAGGCTGGATAGCCATCTGATGGAGAGGCCGATTCTGTGAAGGCTCAAGGATGTGGCAGGTTACAGTGGATGAGTGATAGGGTTGTGAGTGTCCTGCATAGTGCAGGACCAGATGACTCAGGAGGCCCTAAATCCTGTCAAGTGACTACACTGGGTTTTTAAGTATCCTTGTGCTATTCTCAGTTCCCCTAGTTCTATGGACATTAATGCCCAGGGTCCTTGTGTAAGGAGAAAAACCACAGCTTTCTTTTCCCTCTGAAATAAAATCCTGTGTAAATTTGCAAATTCAGCTGGTCACTATCTTTTCCTTGGCATTTTTGCATCTCCTTTTTCCCTGTGTCCCATTGTTTCGAGAGAATATTCTTTCAACTAAATGTGGAGTTTTTAAACATCCAATTTGGCAGGCAGTTCTTGAGTTAAAAGGTTTGTGGGATGTGTCTGAGCAGTGAGAACCAACCACTGGAATTGAGTGGGTGCTGCATGCCAAACACAGAAAGGGGAATGGAATCCTGAACAGTTGTAAGAGATGGGAGTCCAAGCTTTATTTTGATCTCTTTAGCACTGCCAGAAGTTGTTTCTCTAGGCCAGGGGTAGTCAAACTGCGGCCCTCCAGATGTCCATGGACTACAATTCCCTGGAACCCTTGCCAGCATTCGCCAGCGAATGCTGGCAGGGGCTCCTGGGAATTGTAGTCCATGGATATCTGGAGGGCCGCAGTTTGACTACCCCTGCTCTAGGCAGTGGCAATTTCCCTTTCCGTAGGTGGTGAGGCAAAGAATCTTCTCCACACTGATAGTGGGGCTGCCTTTTTTTGTGATGGTAGAACCAAGGAGCTTTTTAATGCTGCACTCAGCTCTCTGTTTGCTTCTGTTCTCACCTGCTTTGATCTTGCCCTTCCGTCAAAGGAGTTTGGGTCCTCCTTTCCTATGAGGTAATCTAGGCTGCAGATGAGAGGGTGACTAGCCATGGATCGGCTACATGTCACAGTGTGAATTTGAATCCAGGGCAAACTTTAGTATTTCTGCCCCCTGCACCGAACTGGCATGCTTAGATGCAGTCACTGACACCGTTGGGTTTTGAGTCAGGAGAGAATTTTCAATCCCTCGGGTACCTTTTGACAGGGTTGATTTTAAAAACAAAACTGTAAAACCCAAAGATTATTAATCTTAGCTTTTACGGCACCCTGCATGCTCACTGTGCTCTTCTTCATGTTGTCATGTTGAGCTCCCCAGGCCCAGATAGGAACTGGCCATGCTGAGGCTGTTGGTGTCCGGGGACTTCAGCAAAGAGTTGTGGTGCCCCAGGAAAAGGTGACATTTCTTGTTGAAACCTCCATTTTTGTCTTTGTGAAAGGGGGCCAGTTGTATAGATTACACACAGACTCTTACACAAGTCTCCCTCTTCCCCTCTACCCCAAAAACAGTCCCCGGGACAAAGCTGGGGCCTCAGGAGGGGAGGGGGTGGGGGAAAAAGCTTCCCAGGAGGAAGCTGGGCCCTCGGGGTGTGGGTGGGGGGCCTCCCACGGCCAGCTGCCTGCCCGCTAGTGCCCACTGTATTTGGCCTACAGCGGACCTTAAATCTAGTGTGTACATAATGCTATAGACTGTCTTCATAGTACACATTTTTACTGAAAGCTTATCTTTCATTTCAGACATTCCTAAAGAAATAATAGAGTCTCTCCCCTCTTGTGTTTTCCATTTTTCCTTTAGAAAAATTGAAAAAGTTCTTGGGCTTTTTCATGATATACATTTTGAAAACCTTGGTGTAAGAAGCGTTTCACTCATTCTCACAGAGAAAATACTTCAAAGGAGTGTAGTTTGCCATGATACCCCCACATTTCCTGGGCCACATCTCTATCCATTGTATCTGCTTAGTTACCCTGCCATTATGGACAGGCTTTGATGGGTTTAATCTGTCTCTGTTCATTATAGGATCTCCCTTCAGCACTGCTGGTTTACAAGCTAGCCTCATCAATCTGCACGCAGCTTGTCCCATTCCTCTTTAAAGGGCATAGGATCAAGCGGTTTTCTGCTTTTGTAATGTCAGAAAAACTTCAGAATCCCGAGCAGGTTTATCCAGCTTGCTTTTTTTGGCTTTGGGCTGCTTGCAAACCTTCACACACTACTTCAGCTTGAGAGACTCTTCCAGGTCCGGCTATGTGCCAAGATCAGCTTCTCTGGTTTGGGTTGGTACTTCATCAGCTGAGTTATTTCTGGTGCGAACTTAGCTGCAAGGCATAATTTGTGATCACCACTAACCCACATGCATGTGCTGGATAACTTTGTGAAAAGGAGGAGGGTCTCTCACATCATCCTGGGTTTTTGAGCAGACAGAAGAAACAACTTGTCTGCTGAAAAATCTTGGCCATCTGACATAAGGAGTCCCTCCTCTGGCTACAGATGGTGGTACTTCTAATGTGGAACAGAGCAGGGATCCTCTCCAGAGACCTAGATGCCCTCCTCCGGCAAGGTTGTTGATGGAGGGCTGCAAGAGCATCTGTTTGTCTGCTGCTTGAAAGCACTAGGCTAGGTGGACCACCTTGGTTCAGCTCTCAAATGTTCATGTCAGACTCCAGAATCCTTTCGTCTTCTGTCCTGCATATGTGGAGCGATGGGAACCAATCCTAGGAAAGTCACAATGAGGAGCTGATTGCATTGCTTTCTGGTTGCATTCTCAACTCCCAGTTTAAAATGTGTTCTGAAGGTTTATCTTATAAATAACAGCTCAGTGCTGGGAACACACAGAGAAATTCCTGAGAAGCAGGTGTGCTGTTGCTGAATCAGTGTGGAACATTTCCTGTGCAGAGAACTTTGAGCCAAGAGAGGTTCTACCCAGTGATTGGTTCAGGCAAGGAACAGGAAGAAAACATCTGAAGCAGTGAACATGAACTCAGTACACATGCATGAAGAAGTCTGCTCCATTTGCAACGCTTTTTTGTTGTTTCTTGCACTTGCTTTTGCTGAAGGAAGAACTAGAAGCTTGTTTAATGACCTGCTGTGTTGTGAACTGGCAAACAGCCTCTCTCTGTCTCTCTGTCTGTGTCTGTCTGTGTCTGTCTCTGTCTGTCTGTCTGTCTGTCTGTCTCTGTCTCTCTGTCTCTGTCTCTCTCTGTCTCTCTGTCTCTCTCTGTCTCTGTCTCTCTCTGTCTCTCTCTGTCTCTCTCTGTCTCTCTCTCTCTCTCTATCAGGATATGGCTGCCCAATATATAAAATCACTGGGAAGTCATGGAGGTGGAAATAATTGAAACACATGCAGTACTTACCTTCTCATCAAATCTGAACTTCTTTTACTGCTATCTATCTATCTATCTATCTATCTATCTATCTATCTATCTATCTATCTATCTATCTATCTATCTATCTATCTATCTATCTATCTATCTATCTATCTATCTATCTATCTATCTATCTATCTATCTATCTATCTATCTATCTATCTATCTATCTATCTATCTATCTATCTATCTATCTATCTATCTATCTATCTATCTATCTATCTATCTATCTATCTATCTATCTATCTATCTATCTATCTATCTATCTATCTATCTAATATACCACCTTCCCTGAAGGCTCAGGGCGTTTCATATAAAACAGAAACACTAAAGATAAAACAGAAACACTAAATATAAAACAGAAACACTAAAGATAACTTAGTTTAACAATAATAAAGTGATAACAAGCAACGTAGAACAGTAGAAAAATATGGAAAACATTGCCTAGCAGTTCTGCCAGCTGCCCATGAATTCTGGATACTCTGTTGATTTTCTAGAGCCTTGGTTGGAACTTCCTTTCCTTTCTTCCCACAGTTAACCCCCCCCCTTCCCACCTTGTTTGTATTCCAGGATTTGGGCCAATTCTTACCTGATTTATTATGTCCCTTTTGGGTTCAGATTACTTGCCTTTATAGGCGATTGATGGCTTGAACTCCCCCCCCCCCCCAGCAGTGCCTTTGCATTGGTTTCTTGTGAGACATATTTGGAATTTCTGAAGCCTCTCTGACCCTTCCAGGTTCCTGCTTGATTCTGCCAATACTGAATACTTTTCACTTCTGCACACTGCAATGTCTTAGGATTTTGTTTTAAGGACTCAATATTATGATATCAGGAAGCTGTGAAAAACATCCTAGTCTAAATATTACTTTACTCGGCCAGCTTTTCTGCTAAGTGGAAACTGGACACAGTGCAAGGAAGGAAAGGCTGGAGAAGGGGGCGGGAGGTCTGTTTTTGTTCAGCTGTTGGACAGTTCAGTCTAAGAATTTCTTTTGTTTCCTGTGTGCAAAGGAAGGAGGCAAGAGTGTGGAAATTTTGCCTACTGTATCTTAACTATTCTGAATGCAGAGGGAGGGAGGCAGGAGGAGAGGTGGGTGGTAGGTGGAGTTGATACGTATCTAAAATGACACCACTGTAAACAAGAATGGAGGAGAAAGTTGACTCGAATCCTGAACTTCTTCACTGGAAAACAGTATTTGCCTTCCAAGGGGAGGGGGTGAATCACGGTTTCTGAAGAATTTTAAATTGTGGAGCAAATAGGGACATTTTTTATTCCATGAGACTTTAGGAAGGCTCACTGTGGGAAAATGTCTTGAGAATGTTCAGCTTGGAGAAGAGGAAGTCAAGAGGGGGCATGATTGCTCTCTTGAAGTATCTGAAAAGTATTTGAAAGGAGCAGTGCAGGGAGTGGTCCTTGTTGGCAGCAGAGGAGAGGAGCTGCAGCAATGGCTTTAAACTACATGTAGAATGGTACTGGCTAGATATCTGGACAAAATTCTTCACTCAAACCACTTCAAAAGTGGAATTGGCTGCCTAAGGAGGAGGAGGAAGAAGAGTTGGTTCCTGATTACAGAGTTGATGAAGGTTTATTTAGGAACTAATGTACTTGATAGGAAAGCAGAGAGAAAGTGAGAGGTTCCTAACCACAACTAGCTGAGAGAGACAGTAGACTTGAGTGTGACCCTGGGAGAGGAAATTCACCCAAGAGTAGCAATCAGGAGAGGGACAAGACATGACAACTAGCGAAAGAGAAGGTGCCGCTCTCACTAGCCACCCTTCTTGCTGCCCCCTGTTCTTTGCACACCAGATGTTGCCTTTTCTTGCCCCCCTTTGTGACAGCTGAAAAGATCAAAGTTGATAAGCCTGTGGAGCCCTGCGCCAGAGTTCTCCCAAGAAAGGGCCTTTCCCTGGACAAGCCCGGCTCTCTAATGTCCAGTTGGCTCCCCAAGCCCCCCCCCCGCTCGCTCTGTCCTCTAAGGCAGGGAAGAGGGCAGGAGGCGGTGCCAGAAGGCACTCCAGCTTAGGTGCCAGCCCCGCAGCTGCTGAGGTCTCAGAGCCCCCGGCCTGCCACTCCCTGCTCCTCTCACCATGGTGCTTCCCGGTCACTGCCGCAGCCTCTCGGTTTGCCTCCTCCTGCTGCTGGGCTCGGGGGCCACAAGCCGAGGCCAGGAGGAGGCCTAAGAAAGCAAAAGCGAAACTGCACTCCGAGAGTTGCAGCTGGAGACCTTGGTGACTCTGCGTGTGGGGCGTGATGAGCTTGATGCCTCTGCGCTTGATGCCTCTGCGCGGGCCAGCATGCTGCCACCGAGGGAGCCATGCGTCCAGATGGCAGCTCAGAGCCACTGGCCGGGCACCCAGCCCTGTCCCAAGCAACCTTTAGGGGGCTCTCCCTCTCTTCCCCCCCCGCCTGCTTGCCCCGCGTGGCCAAACTTGAGTGGACAGAAGCATGTGGCAGCCAGCTCCCAGGTAATGCCCAAGGTCCACCTGCTGCATCGGTGTCGTTGCGCAGTGCCAGCCAGGGACGCGCTCGAGTCCTGCGCTGATCCCAGCTGCTGACTGCGGGAACAAGCTGATGCAGTCTCTGTAGCGTTGTCTGCTGCAGGTGCCGCCCCCCTAGGGTTGTGCGGAATACTCGGTGACGGGAGATACCCTTCAGATCCACTACAGGGGGGTGGAGCAGGCTAGCTGGGGAGGAAGGCACAGCCGCACAAACACGTCAGCAGTTATGCCTGGGCAGGACTCCATCGCAGGTCATTTCAACAATGGGTCGGGACACGGGACATTTTGATCAAAGTCGTGACCGTCCCGCCAGAATCGGGACGCACGTTCACCTTATGGAACAGGGATCATGAAAGTGCAGATATTAAGGAGAAAGTAATTGAGTAGCAAATTAGTAAGCTACGTCATAACATCAAAATTATGCAATATGATGATAATCCTTTGCTAAAAAGGCTACTCAGTCCTTTGGATTCTGTTTTAGTTCACAAAAACGTTGGAGAAATAAAAATGTCAAGGTTAGTAATTAATGGCAGACACTTTGCAAGTTGTGACACACTTTGAATAAATCTTTAAAGGTGCTATTGGACTCATATTTTTCCGGATTCCAAGTCAGTGTCCTCCAAACAAGTAGGGAGCCATTTACATGGAAATCGTGACCAGGGCCTATTTGAAATATTATTGTCAGGATCAGTTCCTGTTCTCCGCCATTAGAATTGTAATCATACAGTGAACCTGCCTGTCTCCATCTTGGTTGCCAAAGATGTGCTGTGTCCTTGCTGAAATGTTCCCATGTAACCATTTCCTTTCTTGTAGCGTCTCTTTGATTCCCTGTGCTTTGATCCTTGCATTTTCACATTGCCCCCACTGGGATACAATGTTGCCTGGGGCTTGTGATTCCTGCAGACAGCTTATCGACAGTCTGGAGGCGCCGGCCTGACCAAGGTCGCACTAACTTCAACACCTTTGGCAGGAAAGCCAGGATGGCACCTGGGTGAGAGAGCACCCCCCGCCCCTGGGAACACTCAAGTTTTGGGCAGGAGAAAAGTATTGATAAGTGCTTGCCGCTTTTGTATCAAGCAGATTTGACTTCTAACGTTTTAGTGTACTGAGCTACTCTCAATTAAAGCTTTCTTTCTATAGAAGTTTTGTTGTGAGCTTTGTCAGCACTTGACAATTATAGTTGTACTAGAAATTAAGCCCATTTTATATTTGAATAAAATGGGTGCTAGGCTATTGTGCCTGGGGAAGCCTTCGCAGGGCGGCTTCCTGGGGGCTGGCACGCCACGGCCAGCGGGGCGCGACCTGGGGTGTTCTCCCGGGCGCGGGCTTCTCCCGGAGGCGGGAGAAGGCCATGCCTCCCCCAGCTGCGTCCCTCAGCCTTCTCCCAGCCCCAGGAGCTGTTCCTGGGGCCGGGAGAAGTCCCCCACCTACCGCGCCACCCCCCAGCGGTAAGGGACCCGGGCCGGGAAAGGAGCAGGGACGCTGCATCTTCGACGCGGTGCCCCTGCTCCTTTCCCGAGGTGGAGGAGAATCCGGGCCGGAGGACTCACCATGCGGGCTGGCTGGTCTGTCTGCGCGGCAAGTTCCCGGCCGGGCCAGGTGAGGCCGGATGGACACTCGGAGGGCCCAATCAGCCACTTCATGGCCCCTGATTGGGCCCTCTTAGTTTTTATCCCGGACAGGGCCCACTCTAACTCCTCCCCCAACAGCCCTTACCCTTTTATTTAATCCACTCCGATTTATGGTAGCAAAGGTGGCTTGGTATTCCCTGATCTCATCTGATCTCAGAAACTAAGCTGGGTCAGTACTTGGAAGGGAGAACACCAAGGGAGGCTCTGCAGAAGAATGCCATGGTCTCTGCTTCTTTCTTGCCCTCAAAGCCCCCTATTGGAGTTGCCATAACATGGAAGCTAAGCAGGATTGGTACTTGGATGGGGGGTTAGCAAGGAAAGCTCTGCAGAGGCTAGTAAGAGCAAACAACCTTTGCTTCTCACTTGCCTCACTGGGGTCACTTGAAGTCAGCTGCAGCTTGACAGCATTCCCACGCCTATGCGTACCCACAAACTTGCACAATTTATATAATGGTATAAAGATTGTTTGAATGTGCAGGATTTCCACTGGTGTTGTTTCTGGCCTTTTCTGGTTTTCCTGTTTGTTCTATGTATTTACATTGGAACATATCTGCTTGGGGAGGGGGCTTGGCCCGCCAGGGAGGGGTTGTAAAGAGAGCAGGCAGCTGCTAGTGCCACGCTGGAGGACAAGAGGGTGTGTTTATGTGGGGTATAGCTATGGCAGAGAGCTGGGGCCAGAAGGCATCTTCAAGCTGCCGTGGTGACCTGGCGCCTGGATTTGGCAACCCCTGAATTAATCTGTAAATGGTATTGGAGACTTCACTGGTTTCAGTGTTAACGTTTAGCTCAGAATGAAGATATGTTGCTTGCTTGCAATTAAGATACATTGCTTGACCGTCGCCAGAGTTTTTTTGTGCAGACGACACTTTCTTTTGCTACAAAATCTGTGCTTTTCAATTTTATCTTTCATTTTTTCCTGCCTATCAGATGGTAAAAAGGCAGATGCCACTTGCAGTTCTCAATTTCTTTAATATGTTCTCAGGTTTTTTTTGGTGGAAAATTTCACAGATACATCAAATGAGTGCAATATTACATGCTAATAATACTGCGTGTTACAGAATAATAGGTTCAGGTGGGTCACCATCTTCGTCTGAAGCAGTAGAATAAAGTGACTCCAGTGGCACCTTTATGATCAACAAAGTTTAATTCTGCGTATAAACGTTCATGTGCACCGAAGCTTATACCCAGAATTAAACTTTGTTGATCTTAAAGGTGCCAGTGGACCCAAACTTTGTTCTATTACACAATAAGTTATCAGTGCCCCCACGTTATGTTGTTGAAGCATTAAAAGAACCTGACCTGGATAGCCCAGGCAAGCCCAATCCTGTCTGATCTTGGAAACTAAGCTGCGTCAGCCCTGGCGAGCACTTGGAAGGGTGACCTCCACAGAATGAGAGGGTTGTGATGTGGGGGCAGGCAAGGACAAACCACCTCCGAACGTCTCTGGCCTCTTAGGATCGCCTGGCTGCATGACACCCATGCCACACGACAGATAGATAGATAGATAGATAGATAGATAGATAGATAGATAGATAGATAGATAGATAGATAGATAGATAGATAGATAGATAGATAGATAGATAGATAGATAGATAGATAGATAGATAGATAGCAGTAAAAGTTCAGATTTGAAGGTAAGTACTGCATGTGTTGTATGAGCCTCTTGTGGCGCAGAGTGGTAAGGCAGCCGTCTGACAGCTTTGCCCATGAGGCTGGGAGTTCAATCCCAGCAGCCGGCTCAAGGTTGACTCAGCCTTCCATCCTTCCGAGGTCGGTAAAATGAGTACCCAGCTTGCTGGGGGGTAAATGGTAATGACTGGGGAAGGCACTGGCAAACCACCCTATATTGAGTCTGCCATGAAAACGCTAGAGGGCGTCACCCCAAGGGTCAGACATGACTCGGTGCTTTACCTTTACCTTTTACTGCATGTGTTTCAATTATTTCCACCTCCATGACTTCCCAGTGATTTTATATATTGGGCAGCCACATCCTGACTCCAGCTCTGGTAGCAGCACAGGAATGCCAGCCACCCCGGGCCTATCTGGGGGTACCCTTGAGGGCCCCTTCTTGCATCCGGGGGACTTGGGAGCACAGGGCCAGGGGCCAGATTGCAAAGCACCTGCAGTGTTGTGTGTGTATGTTCCCTGCCTGAGTTCCTTTCAGTTCCCTTAATTTGGGCAAGAGTCTCTTCTGCCTTCCATTGGGCAAATCCAGACGCCTGCTTTGTAGACAGCACTGAACCTTTTTTTCTCTGTGTACGCTTCAGTCCTAACTGTGATCGCTTACTTCCTCGGGGCCCTGTGTATGGTAAACATGAAGCCTTTTAGCCCTTGTTGCCTCCAGCTTAAGGAACAGTTGAGCCAAAGCGCTTCTTTTCCAGGGCTGTTTTGAAAAATATAAGAGCTTGCCCAGGAAGTGCAAAAAGCAGGTAGAGCAGATGGGAGGGCAGCAATGTCAGAGGGAGGCATGCATGTTGATTCAAACAGCAATAAATTTCTGCTTCATCCACACCTGTCTCTCATGCATCTGGTCTGTCTTCTGCAGGAATTGTGAACCTAACTGTAGTCACTGTAGAAGTTCAGGGCAAACGTCCCAAAGTGCATTCAAAGCAGCTTCTCTTCTATTGGGGTCAGGAGTCAGATAAATAACTGGTCTGCTATAGGGATTAGCTGTTAAGGTAGCGGGGTCAGTGCTTTAGAATGCTTTGGGCTGATTCTGTGTTGAGCAGGGGGTTGGACTAGATGGCCTGTATGGCCCCTTCCAGCTCTATGATTCTATGATTCTAGTGCGGGAAAGAGATGCCAGCTGTCCTACCCCTTTACCACATGCCACATCCTTATTCCAAGCAGCTGACTGTGTTCAAACTGATAGTCAACCTGTGGTCCTCCAGATGTTCATGGACTACAATCCCCATGAGCCCTTGCCAGCAAATGCTGGCAGGGGCTCATGGGAATTGTAGTCCATGGACATCTAGAGGGTCACAGGTTGACTACCCCTGGAATATCAGTAGACCAGGCCTGTTGTGTGTTTGTGGGAGATAATCCTGTTCTAGGTACTGCTACAATGGTTAAAAAAATGGAGAGGGGGTAGAGTAGACGTTTTGGAGAAAATTGAAACAAGTCATCTTTTATAATAAATGTAATAACTTATGATGTAAAATCGTAGTATTTGGGATATTTATTTAGAAGAATAAGTGCTTCACTGTGCACTCCTAAACTTTGAGCCAAAAATGCCTAGGATGAGAGCAAAGCCTTGTGCCACAGCCAGCAGAAGCGCTTTCCCAGCATAGGAATGGGTGGTGTGAGGAGCATGCCATGGGTGTCATAGGACTGAAATTATAATGGGCACAGGGCACTGGGCTGCAGCTCTCCACACGGTGTGGTGCATGCTTCAACACAGAGCCCTGCACTTTGGTGGTGGGAAGTGCTGAGAGAGAACACTGAGAGCCATGGAAGGGGTACCTTACCCAAGGATGGGGGAGAGGCACATGGAGCTGTCAGGGGCTTCATCTCTGGAGATCTCCCAGTGCACCCCGCACCAGTATGGCTGGCAGTCTCTGGACAGGACTTCTGCAGTGTCTCCTCCTGCCCCTGTTCTGGGTGTTGTAGCTTCTAGGAATTGTATGTGGTACTGCCAGATACACTGGCATCACTGTCATTAGGATACCATGCCAGGGCCACCCCCTTGCTTGCAGGTGGACAACCTCTGGTGTCCTGTAGTTGGGGTTGACTTTGCTTTTATTCCCCCCCCCCCCCTAATCTTCTAGGTTACATCCAGCATCTGAAACAAGAGGAAGCTGCTTTTGTTTTGTCTTAACAAATATGTTTAGGGAAGGGATGGTTCAAAATACATATGTGGGGGGCTGTGACAGGTTTGAAAGTGTCTGACTGGAACTCAGTAGGGGTCATGCTAATCTTCTCTGTCATCCCAATTTCAGCATATGCTGTGCTGAACTCCGTAGGCACTTGAATGGGAGAGCCTAGCAGGGAAGAGAAACCATTTGCTTGCTTGCAGAGGAGAGTGCAAGGAGTGTTGGGCACCTGTTGTGTTGCTTGGGTGTGCGTCCTGCTGTGTGGTTCAGGTGCTGGGGCTTCCCATCAGCCAGGAGAGAAAGCAGATAGGAGACCATCTTCCCGCAGCACCAAATTCTGTCATTTGTTGTCTGTTAGTTAACAAAGTGTGCGCGCAAGTCATCCCCTGGCAAGTGATTTATATGGACCTTGGCCAAAACAAACTGTTTTAAGCCCTTCTAAGTCTTTCAAGTTGATACTTCTCATTTTTTTGGCTTGCCACTGCAGTCGGATCTCATCTACTATGCTCATAAATGCGACATTTCCCCCCACCCACCCCTATTCAAAGGATATAAATGGCGAAATCTTTTCGTGAGGATTGTATTAACCAGAAAATACACATAGCCCTTTGCCCTCCTTGTTTGTGTGGAAGGAGTTAAGTGTCTGTTTGCTTTGTGCAGAGACAGAGAAATTTGTCAAATGGCTCCCTGCATCATGCAGCGAAAGCATTGGCTGACGGTGAGGGCGGTTCTCATGTCAGAAGCATTTCCCGACCTGGATTTCGAAGGATCTGGAGCCTTTTGATTTTTGCCCTGTTTGCAGTCTGAACACGTCAGATATTCTAGAAGTGCTTGATGACTTCTGTTCTGGCTGTGTGGACCTCTCAGCCAAACGTATGCTGTTCACACATCTTAGTTTTTCGCAGCAGTTGGAGTGTGTGTGTGCCTTGGAGACGACACTAAACCTACACTAAAAGAATTGATTCAAGTGGGTCGCCGTGTTGGTCTGAAGCAGCACAACAAATATAGAGTCCAGTAGCACCTTTAAGACCAACAAAGATTTATTCAAGGCGTGAGCTTTTGAGTACATGTACTCTCCCAGGGCAGAGTTGGGGCACTTACTGACCCCTCCCAACACCTCTATGCTATGCTGTTGATCCACCCCCAATTTCCCTGTTCCTCGCCTTGCTCCTTCTCTGCGCCCACCCCCAGCTTTCTAGAGTACAGTTTTGGCAGGTGATCTTGTAGTGAGAAAACCCAAAATATGGGCAGCAGCATTGTGTATCCCCCCCCCCCCCGTGCTTGACACGTCTTTATGGCTCATTCCTCTCCTGCACTAGAAAAGAGACACGTGGCATTGATTTTTAAAAAGTGTTCATGATTCAAATTGGCTTTGTGAAGATGCAGAAAATGCCAAGACAGACGGACGGCTAGAAAGAGAACTGTTTGCTGAATGTGACCCAGTGCCGTTTATAGCCACATGAAAGTTTTGAATCTCATAATCTGGACTGGAATCTAACTCTGTCCCCAGCCCTGTGCTGACACAGAGAGAAAAAGCCATGCTTTACTCCTACTGTGTACATCTTGCGGGAAGCATGCCTTTCAGCCCAGCCTTCTGCAAACCTGCTCCTTTCCACGTTGGGGGCCTCCTGAAGGCTACTGAACACCCACTTTCTCTGCTCTTGAGCATGGCTTCTGGGCTGTGACTTGCTTTGCTCCGCCTTCTTCCAGCCATCGGTTCTTGACTCAACAGGTTGATCATGCTGATTAGTACTGGCTTCCCCTTGGTTGTTTCATGTCCTACAGGGAATATTTGAAGCTCTTTGGTAATAGTTGTGGCAAATTGACAAGTTACCTCCAAGGTAGAGAAATCTTGTTTGGCTAGCTTTTCCAACACACCTTCCCTCTTCTGGCAGGAGTTCTTTAATAAGGAGTAGGGTAGAATGGTTCAGATATTGGGGGCATGGCAAGTGGTCCATTTTTTCCCTGGTGGGTTATTCTTAAAAGGTTAACGTCATTGTCTGTCTTGTCATGCAGGTCCACATTGGGACTGTACACATGCAGGCCAGCCACGGAAATAGATTTTCTAGCTTTAGCCCTATAGGGGGCGCTACCATTCCGACACAGTGCACATATGTGCAGTTTTTCGCCGGTACGCGCACATGACCTAGATGAAGTGCCCCCTCTTCTCTCAGTTCCTTTTTTTGCTGCCACTAAGAACAGTCACTCTCTAGCTTGCTTCTAGTTTTTGACATGGCTTCAAAGGCACGTTTCAAAAAACGTCCTCATTGCCGGGTGAAGATCGCAATGATCATGACTTTTTTCTCCTTTGACTCGGCGAGGCACATAATGTCGGGGCGTGTAAGATCTGTCAACGCTTCACTCCAAAGGCCAGGTCAGATCGCTCTACCAGACTTAAGGCAACGCTGTGGGAGAAGGCCCTGCAGGGTCCAAAATCTCCAGCCCCTTCCAAGCCGGCATCTGAACCTTCCTCCGCTCCCGCCCTTACTCCCGGGTCGGCATCGGTTCGTTCCACCAGATCCAACCATGGTTTTGACTCGGGTGGAGAAACTTAAAATGGTTCCATCAGTTCCGTCTGTACCGTCCCTGGCTCCTGCAACCTTGGAGGCCATTACGGTTCCAACCACTCAGTCTCCATCTTCAGAGCCTCATACCCAAAAGGCAAGAAAGACAAAACACAAGTCCTGTTCCTCCCATTCGGATTATGGAATGGCTACTCAATCTGTGGCTCCATCTACTTCTTCGCTTCTATTCCAAGATCGTCTTCCTGTTCAGGTTTGCTGTTCGGCTATGATGACTCGACCTCTGTCGGTTCCATCTATGGTTCTGTTGACACAGCAAACTCCGTCTCCAGTCCCCTCAGGCCCTAGTCATTCATTGCATCCATGCTTTGCTCTGATGATTTGGTACTCAGCCTCACAAGCTTTGTACAAGCCATCTCCCGTCTACATGGGTCAATGGGACCGTCCTTATGAGGGTGAACCACCATGTCCTTCGGTTTCAGAGAATACAAACCCCATGACCAGGAGATGGAAATGGAAGAAGGCGAGCTCCATACCCCACCTTCTCCTAGCACCGCTTCAGATCCCTCCCCAGATGCCAACATTGGGGATCCCTTTCCCTCTAATCCATCAGAGGATTATCGCCTCCACTTGGAGACACTGCTTCATATGGCTAAGGCTGTGGAGCTGGACATCTCTTCTACTGATATGCCCCCTATGGACAAGGTCCTTAGCCGTTTATATCAGGATCTCTGATATTCCAATACATGGTTTTACGGCTTGGTTTGGTCACTATGCCAAGATGTTTACCAAGAGTATGGAAGTGGTAGTGTCACACCTATGTACGAAGGGTATCATGATATATCCATATTTGGATGACTGGCTCCTGGTTGCCCCCTCTCTGGGCCAGTTAGAGTCACTTGTTTCCATGACTGTGGACCTCTGCCTACGGTGAATATTCAGAAGTCACACTTAACTCCATCCAGATTTGCTCACTTTATTGGTGCATCTTTGGATTCTTACCAAGCCTGTGCTTTTCTGCCATGTGACCATATGAAGTCTATCTGTGCGATGTTTCATGCCCTCTCCAGAAATCTCTGGAAATATGCCAATTTTTTCCAAAGGCTTTTGGGCCTTCTGGCCTCTACCACAGTGGTTGTTCCCCATGCTCACCATCACACGAGGGAGCTCCAACACTGGTTCTTGAGCAACTTTTCTTCCATGTGAGATAGCCCCTTTAAAGGTCTCTTGATTCCCTGTGACATTATTCAATCTCTCCTTTGATGGACAAAGGAAAATACTGTTTTACAGGGAGTACCCTTTGGTTCCTGGAGCCCTGACCTGACCCTAACCAATGACATGTCTCTGGTGGGCTGGGGGCCCCATTGTTTGGGTAGGTCCATCCAAGGTCTTTGGTCTACCACTGAACAATAGTTCCATATTAAAGTTTTGGAGTGCATTGGCCTTAACTCATTTTGCAGACGTTTTACAGGGCAAAAAATTGTTGATCCAAATGGACAGTACCTCATATATGTTTTACCTGAACAAGCAGGGAGGAGTGTCTTCCTGGCACCTCAGTCTTAAGGCCATGAGAATTTGTGATTCAGCCATCAGGCTGGACATAAATTTCAGGGTCATTCATATAGCAGGAGGACTGAATGTCCAAGCGGATGCCCTGAGCAGATTGTTCGTTCCACCTTATGACTGGTCCCTGAATTACAACATTCTAGGGCCAGTTCTGGAATGAGGGGGCCTTCCAACAGTCGACTTGCTTGTGTCCCCATTTTCAACCAAATGCCCATGTCAGGAATAGTCCCCATGTGATGGGGGATGTGATCCAATTTCAATGGACCAGAACCCTCTTCTATGCCTTCCCCCCCTCCTTCCCAAGGTTCTGCACAAGGTGCAAAAGGATTGAACCTCTATGATCCTGATTGTGCCGGATTGGCCACGCCAATGCTGGTATCCGGCTCTTCTGGACCTTGCAGCAGGTCAGAAGATTCCCTTCCCAAAAGAGTACAGACCTTCTGTCCATCCTCTCCCCTCCAGTGTTTGACTTGGAGAACCTACATCTCACAGCTTGGAAGCTCCACTGAGTGTAGGTTCCTTTTCCCAAGAGGTTAAGGACGTGCTTTTACACTTCCACTACAGGCACACTTCCACACTTCTCAAGGGTTTAACCAATTTGTTTCCTCCTACACCGAGAGTGACCCCTCAATGGTCCCTATAATTTCTGGCCTCACTTGTACGACCTCTGTTTGAACTGCTGGAGATAGGTTCTATAGGATTGCTTTCCATGAAGGCAGCCTTCTTAGTTGCTATCACTTCAGCCAGGCAAGTGAGTAAAATAAGTGCGGTGAGAGCTGATTCACCTTTTCTACAGGTCATCCTACATCCTGACCCACAATTTCTCCCAAAAGAGGCACCCAGCATCCAATTCCAAGATGTCCCTCCATTCATTGGATGTTAGACAAGCATTTGGCAGAGCGGTGCTAAGGGTTCCCCTAAGGGCTCATCCCGCCACCCTCAGGTACTAGCTTGTGAAGGTCCCAATGTGGGGCTGCACACAAGACAGACAATGAAAACGGGGTTTCATTTACCCGTAAGCGTTGTTTATTGAGGTCTTGTGTGCAGACACACATGCCCTCCCTCCATCCCCGCTATGAGTCTTTTTCTTGGGGTCTTGGCTGTGAAGTTCCGGCTTAGGCTTGCTGCAGCGGTTCAGAACTGAGGGAAGATAGGGTGCTCCACTCAGGTCACGTAGAAACGACTTCCGTGGCTGGCCTGTGCTTGCACAGTCCCAATGTGTGTCTGCACACCTCAATGAACAATGGTTACAGGTAAGTAAAACTCCGTTTACTGCCTGCTCCACATCCAGAACTGGTAAACCCTCTGGGTACATACAGAAGATTGCCCCAAATCATGTGGCTTACAACTGGAGAGGCTGCCCAAATGTGCAGGGAGGGGGGTGGGGGGAGATCAGCCTCTGAGTGGGAGGGTGAGGCAAGGGTAGAAGATTGAAGTACTCAGCCCCCTCTCCTCACTTGTGTTTCCCCAGTGTGTCCCACCGCATGCAAGTCCCAGGGCTGCAAGACGGATGGCCGGTGTTGCCACGCAGAATGCCTGGGCAACTGCCTGGAGCCCAATGACCCGGCGAAGTGTGTGGCCTGCCGGAACTTCAACCTGGAGGGCAAGTGCGTGGAGATGTGCCCTCCCGGCTACTACCGCTACAAAAACTGGCGCTGTGTGACTTTTGAATTCTGCCAAGACCTGCACAACAAGTGTAAGATTGCCCGGCAGTCTGGATGCCCTGTCATCCACAACGGCGAGTGCATTCTTGATTGCCCCTCGGGCTACATCATCAACTCCAGCAAGTGAGTTGCTCCTCATTGGTCAGCAGCTGGTTGGCATTCCAGCAAAATGTGTCTGTTTTTCCTCAGCCCCACAGGCAGTGTCTCCCAGGCATTAAATCGGGGCAGGCTCTCGCAGGCTGGGATAGATGACAGGGATGCTTCACAGAAGGGAAGGAGCCTGTCTCTGTCAGGACAGATGTTCCCTCATCAAGCAAGTGATGGAACAGGGAGCAGAGGAGCAGGGGGAACTGTAAAGGAAAGGGCCTGGAAAATTTTAGAGTAGCACTTTAAAGCTGTGTTTCCAGGCCCATGGATAATAATAATAATAATGAAAACACAGATTATACTGCTAATGGAAAGAGCTGTCCAGTTGCTGCTGACTTATGGTCACCCCACAGAGGATGTTCAGAGGTGGTTTTCCATTGCATAGTAACCCTGGACTCCCTTAGTGGTCTCACATGCAAATACTAACCAGAGCATAGCTTCCAGGTTCACAAGAGATCCAGCTAAGCTGGGCCATCCAGGTCAGGGTATCAAGTTTATAGAGATCTGTGAGAACTCTGTGACAGTATTGTAGGGCTGAGCACTAGAGGGCAATCTCTCCCAGCCAGAAATGCCTTGGATGGCCTCCTTCTGTGCATGCGTTTCCAGAACATAAAGTAATCTAAGAGAGGCCGCCTTTCCTTTGGACAGGTCTGCAGGTTTTGTTTTTTGAAGCATGTACAGGCTAGACACAGCCTCTCACTGGGTGCATACAGTGACCTCTGTGAAAGCATGGGCTACTTGTAGTCAATCTAGGTTTGTGTGGTGCTCTGGTGCATCCTGGAACCCCCTGCATTTGTGCAAGACCGGAAGATTTTATTTTCAAGCATTAAGTTTTAGGATTGTTGATTTGCACTATAGCGCTTTGCCTTCTCTAACAGGAGCCATATTTTCAATGACTGTTAATTAAAACGATTTTTTAGTCTACTGGCACCTTTAAGGCCAAAGTTTTATTCTGGGTATAAGCATGCCCAAGAGCCTCTTGTGGTGCAGAGTGGTAAGGCAGCCGTCTGAAAGCTTTGCCCATGAGGCTGGGAGTTCAATCCCAGCAGCCGGCTCAAGGTTGACTCAGCCTTCCATCCTTCCGAGGTCGGTAAAATGAGTACCCAGCTTGCTGCTGGGAGGTAAACGGTAATGACTGGGGAAGGCACTGGCAAACCACCCCGTATTGAGTCTGCCATGAAAACGCTGGAGGGCGTCACCCCAAGGGTCAGACATGACCCGGTGCTTGCACAGGGGATACCTTTACCTTTACCTATAAGCATGCCCATGAAAGCTTATGCCTTGAATAAAACTTTGCTGGTCTCAAATGTGCCCCTGGACTTTGTTCTCTTGCTTTGGAACAACACAGCAACCCACCAGAATCTGTTTGTTTGGGAAGGGTGGTATATAGCCTAATAAATAAAATAATAAAAAGTAACTATTGCATAAAAAGTGCTTAAAATGTTTAACCCTCTTGTTCTCTTTGAAGATCGTCTGAAGAGTTTAGAGTGAAAGGCAGCTTAGTGTAGAGTTAAGCATGTGGACTTCTAATCTAGCGAGCCGGGTTTGATTCCGCGCTCCCCCACATGCAGCCAGCTGGGTGACCTTGGGCTTGCCACGGCACTGATAGAGCTGTTCTGACCAGGCAGTAGAGAAAAGCGGCATATAGGAACCAATTCTTCTTCTTCTTCTTCAGTCATATCAGGTCTCTCTCATCCTCCCCTCCCTCTCAGGGTGTCTGTTGTGGAGGAAGGGAAGGCGACTGTAAGCCGCTTTGAGCCTCCTTCGGGGAGAGAAAATCAGCATATAAGAACCAACTCCTCCTCCTTCTGCTTTTGATTCCCCCCAAATTCCCCGTTTCCTGGTGGGGATTGCTGTGGGGATTGCCCTCCATGTGTTTTCTTCTCCTGTTCTCTGTCAGTTGGTCCTGCACTCCTCCAGCTGCCCCTCTCTTCATCCTGGTAGGCAGGACATGTCTGGGGCATCCTGGTTTCCCAGCAGCTCCCGAGGTCTGTTGGCCCTGTGTGTGTGCTGCTGGGGCTGTTGTGTAAAACAGGACCCTGGCCTCCCCTCACTGGCCCGACTCTGATGCAGCAGGGCTGTTCTGGTGTCCCTGTGCCACTGGGCATTGCCTCCTCCTCCTGGCACATGCCAGACTCATTTGCTTCATTGTCTGTTTATTTCTGAAACATTCCGCCAAAAAGAGCAGATACTAATGAACTGAATTCCAAAGCTCTCTATGGAAGTGTCCTCACTCAAGAAGGAGAGGATGTGTATTCCATCTTAAGTGTTTCTCATTATTGAGTTTAGTAAGGCCATGAGCTGCTAGTTGGTCTACAAAAGAAGTGGGGAGAGCCAGGCCACATGATCTGAGAGAGGGAGGGGATCCCATTCCTGAGTCTTCCCTGTCTAAGGCAAAAGAGAACTGCTGGCCCCATTTTGTTGCTGTGTGAACCCCCCTGCCCTTGCCCTTGTTTCTCCGTTGTTACAGGAGGGCCATGGTGAAGAGTTGCTATGGCTTCTTGAATGCCTAAGCTTTCTGTCTCATCCCTCCCCCCCCCACCCCCAATCTGGTGTTCTCCAGCCTTCACTGCACTCCCTGTGCAGGGCCCTGCCCCAAAATTTGTGACTTCATCAAGCCGAAGCTGATTGACTCCATGACGGCGGCACAGGAATTACGTGGCTGCACTATTGTGAATGGGAGCCTAGTCCTCAATATCCGTGGAGGAAGTGAGTATTGTATCCCATGGGTTGCACGGAAGGGTTGGCAGAAAAGGGCCAAACAAGGGAACAATTTTGGGCAAGGGGAACTGTTCTGGGGACCTTAAAGCAGCTGCAAAGAAAGGGGGCTTAAACGTTCTCTGTTTGACATCCAGTCAACTTAGTGGGGGTAACTTTTTTGCATCCTTCCTTGGGTGCTTGGGGGAGAGGAGGGCTTTGGCCAGAATGTTGCAGTCCCTGAGTGCAATCCAAAAAGGGGGGAAGCAAACAACCCGGCATGAGAAAAGTAGCTTAAAAGTTTGAGACCAAATAATGAAATATGGCTAAGTACAAATATGGCTAAACCACATTCCCACGGATCTGCATAGAAGTATCTATGACTGGTATTCACAGACAGATGTTTAGACATACCAGTGCAGGTGAAAAGGGGCCGTGGTCCCTGAGCCTGCCTCTTGTGTTCTGCCTCCTCAGGCAATATCGGAGCCGAGCTGGAGTCCAACCTGGGTCTGATAGAGGAAATCAGAGGCTACTTAAAAATCCGCCGCTCCTACGCCCTCGTCTCCCTCTCCTTTTTCCGCAAGCTCCATCTGATTAGAGGGCAGACTTTAGAAGCCGGGTGAGTTTGCTCCGAGGGATCTCTGTTTCAACTGACCTTTGTGAAGGAGTTTGAGAACACCAGAGAGCAGAAGAATACCTGGTGGCATAGGGGGCAAGGGAGGCAAAGGACACATTTCAGCCTGTGGGCTGGCTCCCTCGCCTTGCTGGAAGCCCATGGCAGTAACCAGCCATAAAGGCTTCCCTATCTGCTCTCCAGGTGCCCCTGCCCCTTCCCTGCTTCTCTTTCCAGAGCAGCCCTCTTTGCCTTGCAGGAACTATTCCTTCTATGCCTTGGACAACCAGAACCTCCGCCGGCTCTGGGACTGGAGCAAGCACAACCTCACCATTGCCCGGGGGAAGCTCTTCTTCCATTACAACCCCAAGCTATGCCTCTCAGAGATCCACAAGATGGAGGCCATCTCTGGGGCCAAGGGGCGCCAGGAGAAGAACGACATCGCCCACAAGACCAATGGAGACCAGGCTTCTTGTAAGGCTTTGCACCTTGTGCAAGGGGCCGCCTTGTAAGGAGGGACTGGGGTGGGGCAAGCAGGCCTGCAGGGGAGACAGCTGGATTAAGGTGAAACTTTCTGCTCATGCTCAGGAGCACTCCTTGGGGCTTGCATATCCTTGAGTAGGACCTAATTGTGGTAGATAGCTCATTGGACAATAATAGCTCTAATGGAGATATTCTTAATAATACTAATAGAGCCCAGCTATAAAAACCTTAGTCAGTCTTATGAGCATTATGCATGTTGGAGCAGCTGAAATTGCTCGCAAGGAACCTGTTCATCCCACAGAGCCTTATCTTCTTGGTGCTCAGTGTGCAAGAGATGGTGTCTTGGAAGAGGTATGTTTCCTTTTGTCTTGGGAGGGAATGTTTCTTCTCAGACAGCCTTCCTGGGCCAGGTGCAGGACTTCTCTGCTGACCCCACCCTGAGAGGTGGGAGCAAGGGGTGGCAGGCCTGGTGTGGGTTTCTGCGTAGTTTGTTTTGAAACAGTGGACTGTCTATCAGGCCTATGTTTGGCTTTTGCTGCATTGCCTCTGCTTTCTCAGCTTAGAAAATTCCCAAGCTAATCTGTCAAATTGGAAGCATCCTGCTGATGTTGATGCACATTTATTCAGTTCAGCAGAGCAAACTCATCCCTTTCCTGTGCATGGGGATGTAAGGCTGGCAGATCATTAGTGTGAGTGGCTTGGCTTACTTCCTTGCTGTTCGGCCACTCCTGCACCTGCCTCTTCCTCCTCTGAAGACCATGGAACACTCTCTCGCACACTGTCTCCCCTGCCCCAATAAGAAATGCAGCCAGCCCTCTGAAGTTCCTCCCCTTGCTATGTGGAAGTGTCCTGTGCTTTAGGTAGCTGTCAGAGGACTTTCTTTTCCCCCTTCTACTGTCCCGCAGCCTCATTTGCAGAACTTGGACTGATGAGTCCAGCAGGTCCAGACCCCACTCCCTCTATTCCCTTCCTTCCCAGGGGCCCACAGGGCTCCATTCCTGAAAGTCCCAGGTGTCCTAGGGCCAGTCTTCTTTTGACTCCAGAGCGGCGGTTCTCTTCTTTGCACAGTGGCATATATGTGTATGTGCCAGTGCAAATCTTGTGTCCCCCTTCTGCAGGTGAGGATGATGTGCTGAAATTTTCCTTCATCAATACGGACAGCGACAAGATTGTGCTGAAGTGGGAGCCCTACTGGCCGCTTGACTACCGTGACCTCCTTGGGTTCATGCTCTTCTACAAGGAAGCGTGAGTGAATCGAACCCTTGTGAAAGTCGGATTTGCCAAACACCGTGGCTCTGTGGTGCCTGAGTCGCCAGAATTCCCCACTCCCAAGAAGCCAGTCTGTCTCTAACAAAGACTATAGTGTGTGTGTGCAGGCAGGTTGCACAGGAGTGGGAAATAAGTTGGCATGTATGCTGTGAACAGTGAAGAGGGCAGCCCTGCAGACCACTGGCCAGTCTGACTTTAGAGAAAGAGCCCTTCCCCTCTCCATGCCTCTGGACTCCTCAGTCTCTTTGCTGCCAACCAGGGTATAGCGAGGGGCGTCAGCCAGGTCACCAGCCAGGTGCTCAGCTGCCTGTTGTGTTTTTTTGCACTAACGGCCCTCCTTTGTTCTCTTGCTTCTGGGGCCAGCCCCTTTCGGAACGTGACAGAGTTTGATGGTCAGGACGTCTGCGGTTCCAACAGTTGGACGGTGGTAGATGTTGAGCCTCCTACGCGGACAGTCCAGCCAGGGTGGTTGCTACGGAACCTGAAGCCCTGGACCCAGTACGCCATTTTTGTGAAGACGTTGGTCGCCTACTCTGATGAGCGCAAGTCGTATGGGGCCAAGAGCGAGATCATCTACATCCAGACCAACGCCGCCAGTGAGCATGGCAGCCTAGGATTAGGAGTAGGGCGTTTGGGGAATGAGCTACTTGCAAAGTCCTTCCTGGGTCAAGGGAGGCCTAGCCATATGCCTGCTTTTCAGGCTGTGTTAAAGCAATCTTGCAAATGCCAATCAAGCAGAAGCATTCATGAATTAGAACCTGTTCTCTCTGATGTGTAAAGTATGACCACTGTTGGTCTTTATAATACACGAGGATCTAAAGGGTGTTTCTGTGTGGGGCTCAAATGTTGTCCAGGTAGTCCATGGTGACTGCAATCTCCCTTACTTTGGTAAGTTGATGAGTGGGTGGGGCACACTGTCACATTTCTTGATAAATTCCATTTCTCATGCTGAATTTGCATCTTTGAAGCCCCTTAGTTGAAGGATATTGTGTCTAAAGACACTGTCATTTCCTACCACTGATTTCAGCCCTTATTTTGTACCCAGATGTGTGTGCTCTTGGGTAGAGAGACTGTTCTAGCCAGCAGGAGGGGCATTGGGGGCAGGTGATGGTGTCCTTTGTGGTGATGTCTGGCTCTGCTTCCTCCCCCAGTGCCTTCTGTCCCATTGGATCCATACTCCGTTTCCAACTCCTCATCCCAGATCATCCTGAAGTGGAAGCCGCCCGCTGAGCCCAATGGGAACATTACACATTACAGGGTATCCTGGGAACAGCAAGACGAGGACAGTGAGCTTTACGAGCTGGATTACTGCTTAAAAGGTAATAGGCCCCGGCTCCTTTCCATTTTGCTTGGCCAGCCCTGGTCTCTGCTCTGCTCTGACTGCCTGGCCAGGAGCACCGCTTGCCTTTCCCTTCAGAACACAAAATGTCGAATTCATTTATTATACTGGGCCTGATGTAATATATAACTTTGCCAGGCTGGGCCATGTATGCCAGAAAATGTATCTTTGTATCGAGATACGTGATATCCTTATTGATGGTTCCTCTATATATTTGTGAAATAGCCTGGGGGGTAGAATGTGTCCGGGTGTCCCGAGTTGGTTGCACCCTGATTGGCCCTGCCCCTACAGCTCCTGCCCTCCCTCCCTGGACGCTAGCCACGTTCCTCTCAGACGCGCCAGAGACATAGAGAGACACGCAGAGCCCTGCCAGACCGAACACAAGCCCTCATTCCCTCCTATCGCTCCACCTGCGAGGGAGGCAGAGAGAGACACAGAGAGAGCTGATCAGCCCTGCTTCCCTCCTAAGAATGAGCCCTAATTATCTGCTATGGTTCCTGCTGCCACGGAGAGAGAGACACAGAGAGAGCCGCCCCTGCTGCAACGGAGGGAGAGAGACAGAGACACAGCTGCCCCAAATTGCACACCAGCCCTGCTTCCCTCCTACAAGCCAGCCCTGATTACCTGCTATGCCTCCTGCCGCCAGGCACACCGAGAGACACGCAGCAAGAGGGAGAGGGAGAAAAAGAGACACTGAGAGAGATCTGCACCTCCCGGTGTCCTGGTTGCAATAGGCTTTCTTGCTAGTGAACTTTATAAAGGTGATTTCAGATGCCAAATGGCAATAGCAGGTTAATGACAATAGCAGGCTTGATTCAATTAGGTATAATATGGGCAGTAGGCATGGAAATACCAGCACTGGTTATAAGACAGGAAGCCTAGGTCTCAGTTCAGTCTAGGGAGATGCAAAGCATAAATGAACATGTCTGACATTAGAAACCACAACATTCAAAAAACAGTGGGGGAACATTTTCATCTTCCAAGATATTCAGTTGCTGACCTAAGAGTAGCTGTTCTCTTACAAAGAAATTTCAAAGGGAGATTAGGAAGAGAGACTGCTGAACTGCAAGAGATAATAAAAGCTTAAGATGTATCCTCCTGGACTGAATCTAGACCTAGTTTTCTTGTCTCATTCCCAATGCTGGCTATTGTCATTTGGTATCTGAAATCATTCTGCTCTCCAAGATATAAAGACCAATGGACTCACATTCTAGCTGTATCTGAAGAAGTGAGCAGTGGCTCACAAAAAGCAACAGCCTGCCACATTTTTTTTTACTCTTAAAGATTAAAGAAGAAACCTAACAGCACAGCTTGCAATCTTTATGTGTGGAAAGAAGCAAGAACCCACACATAAAGATTGTAAGCTGTGCTGTTAGGTTTCTTCTCTATCTCTCCCCCCCCCTTCATCTGTTAGAACGGAAGAGAGGAATGTGTTGATTTCAGTCTGGGTGATTAATTGATTGATTTTAGGTTTAGATTTATACAACCACCCCTTCCAGATACCAGCTCAGGACAGTTTACAAAATGATAAATACATTAAAACATTAATCATAAATGGTAAAACCATAAAATGTTAAAATTATAAGAAGGCCAAGGATTCCAATCACCAGCACATCCTACTTGCAGATTTATAAACTTTCAGATCTTATTTGTTCTAGGGGGAGGGGGGGCTCTTTCAGAGTCTAATGGAAGGAGGCCAGTTGATGTCGGATCATAGATCATTCATTGGCCACAACCAAATGCCTAGCGGAAGAGCTTTGATTGGCAGGCCCTTCAGAACTGTGAAAGCTCCTGAAGGGCCTGCAGATCTTCCAGGAGCTCATCCTACCAGGCTGGAGCCAGGACCAGCTGGCAAAGTAAGAGGGGAAAGAGACAGACTTGTTGAACTGGAACACAAGGAACCATAAATGTATTTTAAAATTAGCCATCTACTTCCAGTCATTAAACAACGAAATGCAATCCAAGTGTTGTAATTTCTAATCCTTTTGAAGGGGTGGGGGGAGGAAACCCCAGACAGGCACAGAAAAATCTGATCTTTTAAAAAAAGAAACCTTTTCAGAATAACCCCAAATAATTTCCTTTTAATTATTCTTTCCCCTTATCCCAGAGCATCTCTTTGCCACGCCCTTTCCTTTGAACGCGCATGCATATGATCAAGTCTCAAAAAGAAAGAGCAAAGTAGGGCAATTTTATTGTCAATTATGCTTGTCAGAAGAATCCCTCCCTTTGAAGAAGTGTGTGGGAGCAGGAAAAGTTTATACCTGCAATAAAATTTAAATGTTGTTGGTCTTCAAGCTACCATGGTCACACACATTCTCTCTCTCTCACTGTCTCTTTCTCTTCCTTCCCAAAAGAGGAGGAGAAGGGAGACAGCCTTGTTTTGCATCTCTCCTCTGTGACTGAGGGAGCCAGGCAAAAGCAAGCCATGAGGCAGCAGCAGCCCCAAAGAAGGAAGCAGGACAGAGCCAGCTGCTCATGGGCCCATTTGAGCCCTGCAGGGGCCAGCTCCAGCCTGGCCGTGTGTTTGACACTCCTGCTTTAGAGGCTGAGCCAGGGGATGGGGATGGGGCCTTTTCTGCAGTTGTCTCCCCAAGTTACAACTCTCTGCTCTTGCATAGATTTGCCTGGCATAGTTTGACAGCTTCCAAGAGGATTAAAATACAGAAAAATTAGAATTGTGCGGAAACTCCCTGGGAATAATCTTATTAAACTTTGTGGGTCTTCAAGGTGCCCCTGGACTCAAACTTGGTTCTATTGTTAGCATTGTTTTGAAAGACCCAGCGTGGTTGTCGTGGTTAAGAGCAGCAGACTCTATTCTGGAGAACTGGGTTTGATTCTCCTCCTTCATATGCAGCCAGTGGGGTGACTTTGGGTCAGTCACATTTTTCTTAGAGCTCTCTCAGCCCCACCTACCTCACAGAGTGTCTGTTGTGGGGAGAGAAAGGGAAAGTTGTTTGTAAGTCCCTTTGAGCCTCCAGTTAGTGAAACGCAGGATATATCCCCCCACACACACACACTCTTCTTCTCCTAGATATCTTTCTTTAGTGGCTGATGCAGCATTTACTCCCCAGACCCACTTCAGACTGGAAACATTTTAGATGCTTCTTGACAGTGTGTCTTGGAAGCACCCTGAGATCCAGGCATCAGGGCCACTCCTTGAGGATGCACAGGATTTCTGAATGAGCTGTTGAATAGGCAGGAACTGAAGGGGATCACCGTTTCCCCTCTCTTGGTTCCCCTCCTGTACAAACAACAGGAACTTCCCAGGGGGGCAGGGAGGGCGGGATAAAAAGTCTCCATTCTCAAAAATACTTTTAACAAAATAAATAATAAGTTACTGAACTGCCCTCGGTTCTGAACCATCTGTGGTTACCAAATCCTTCACATGCTGTTGCAATTACATTGCACAGGACTAGTAGAACTGTGTTAATCATAGAATCATAGAATCATAGAGTTGGAAGGGGCCGTACAGGCCATCTAGTCCAACCCACTGCTCAATTCAGGATCATAGAATCATAGAGTTGGAAGGGGCCATACAGGCCATCTAGTCCAAGCCCCTGCTCAACGCAGGATCAGCCCAAAGCATCCTAAAGCATCCAAGAAAAGTGTGTATCCAACCTTTGCTTGAAGACTGCCAGTGAATTTAATTTTAATTAAAATTAAATATAAAGATTAAAAAAAATTAAAATAGTATTAAATAATTAAAACCAGTTAACTCAAGCTGCATGAAAAAGAAGATGAGGAATAATAAAATTTGTTCAGGTTGGATTTAATTGGATGGATTATAGACAGGGATGCCAACAAACTAGAAAGTTGTTTCTAGGCCTCAACCATAGAGCTGGTGGAACAACTTTGTCTTACAGACCCTGTGAAAATGTTTAAGGTTCTACCCGGCCAATTAAACTTCCTTGGGGCTGAGGATCCTAAGCAGATGTTGTTCACTGGAATGTAATGTTCTTTGGGGAACATAATGGACAAGGTGGTCCTGTAGATACTAAGGTACCAGACTGTTTAGGGCTTTGAAGGTGAGAACCAAAACCCTGAATCTGATCCAGTCCCCAGTCTGGAGCCAGTGCAGTTGGGAGAGCACAGGTTGTATATAAGGACCTGCACAGCTGCGTCCTGGACCTGTTGAAACTTCCGGGGCGTGGCCGTTGTAGGGGCAGATCTCCTTGTTTATCATGAGTTCTATTTATTACTGAATTATAGGGTGATAATCACCCTTCCTGCTGTTCTGGTGTTTGTGTATTTTGCACGTTTCCCTGAATATTGTGGGATAGATCCCACAGGTCCATTCTGTGAGCAGTGCCACTTTCTTCCAGCACAAGAGACTCAAAGAAGGCTCCATGTGCTAGAGGGATGCACCTTTGCTAGTGGAATGTATCTGCAGCATCCCAACCTATGCTTGGTGGAACTGCAGGGGAGACATTCTGTAAACCCCCCCCCCCAACAAAGACAGCAGGTAGTCGGACCTTGCTAGGCCTTGTTTGTCACTCACTGGAGCCCTTCCCATCCCACCATGATACTTACCTTGGTCTCCTCCTTAGGTTAGGTATTTCCAAAGCTTCATGCATAAGTATGTGGCTGAGAATGCTTCTTTCTAAAGCAAGCGTTTATTTCAAAGCAGTCCTATCCAGGATGATTCAAAGCCGAATCTGGCTTGTCGAGTCAAAATGTAGTTCTTATCCCCTGACTTTCCCGCCCAAAGACACACATGCACAGACAAAATAGACTTTCATGTCCAGGTGCCATCTGGGAAAGCGTCCAACAATGATAACGTGAACAGCATTAACCTTGGAGCGTCCAGTGTTAGTACTTACAATGTTAACAGCACTTGTTACACTACTGAATAGTTTACAGACAGTCTAGGGCAGGGGTAGACAAACTGCGGCCCTCCAGATGTCCATGGACCACAATTCCCAGAAGCCCCTGCCAGCATTCGCAGTTTGACTACCCCTGGTCTAGGGCTAAGAGACAAACAGGCAAAACGCCTACACAGAGGTGTTTGCTGGCAGGGGCTCCTGGGAATTGTAGTCCATGGACATCTGGAGGGCCGCAGTTTGACTACCCCTGGTCTAGGGCTAAGAGACAAACAGGCAAAACGCCTACACAGAGGCGTTCGCTGGCAGGGGCTCCTGGGAATTGTAGTCCATGGACATCTGGAGGGCCGCAGTTTGACTACCCCTGGTCTAGGGCTAAGAGACAAACAGGCAAATCGCCTACACAGAGGCGTTTGCTGGCAGGGGCTCCTGGGAATTGTAGTCCATGGATATCTGGAGGGCCGCAGTTTGACTACCCCTGGGCTAAGGCATCTTAAATTATGGCAATAATCAGTACATTCTGACAATATTTCTTCAATGTTTTAAGCACTTTCAGATTATAAAGCAGATTAATACCAAATAGATTCCTGGCCTGCCAGGGGTTCTCATGCTTGGGTACCTGCATCATTATGCAGTTGTTTCTTTTACATCCAAGGTACATACCGTATGTACTCGCATATAATTCGACTCGCATATAAGCCGAGGCACCTAATTTCACCCATCCAGCCTCCCCCCCAACAAATACAAAAAAGTCAAGAGGATGAAAAGCTGCTGGTTTTTGTATCCCACTTTTCACTAACTGAGGGAAGGCAGCTCTTGGAAAACATGGCTGGGGGCTGCCAGGGTGGGGATTTCCCCAGGCCTGCTTCTCACAGTAGGGCTTAGCATTACTTCTGTAATGTTTATTCATTTGATGGACTACTTTTTGAGTCCTTGCAGGCTTGAAGCTGCCTTCCCGGACGTGGTCTCCTACGCCAGAATCAGAAGACATCCCACAGAATAACGGGAGCAAAAATGAGGAGGTCAACAGTCAATGCTGCAAGTGCCCCAAAACAGATTCTCAGATCCAGAAGGAGGTGGAGGAAACGGCCTTCCGGAAGACATTTGAGAACTACCTCCACAATGAAGTATTTGTTTCCCGGTAAGAAAAAACCTGGGCACATTTCTCTTCCCACCAGGCTGGAACGCCCCTTGTGTCACATGGCCTGCTTCCCTCCCAGAGCTGAAATTGACCTCTAAACCATTGGCCTTAGTAAGAAGGGTCATTTTTTGCCTGCCAGTTAAGCAGTAGGTTTTGGGCCTGCATCAAATTGATCGATTCAAGCAGAATTTCCTCCTCATCCTCCTGCACTGATAAACTGCTAGTTGTCCTCTGCATCATATGATGAGCTTTGAGCAGGAGGGCTAACAGCTCCTGCCTAGGTCAGAGTCCATCTTCTATCCTTTGGCTGGTTAGTGGGGCTTTACACTAGTTTGTATGATATTTTTAAAAAATAAGCAGACTGGGGGTTGCTCCCCTGTTGATGGGGCACTCCGCAACTCTTGGAACACTAAAGTGACGTAATTGTGTTCAGCTGAACAGAGAACTAAAGGTAAAGGTAAAGGTATCCCCTGTGCAAGCACCGAGTCATGTCTGACCCTTGGGGTGACGCCCTCCAGCGTTTTCTTGGCAGACTCAATACGGGCTGGTTTGCCAGTGCCTCCCCCAGTCATTACCCTTTACCCCCCAGCAAGCAAGCTGGGCACTCATTTTACCGACCTCGGAAGGATGGAAGGCTGAGTCAACCTTGAGCCGGCTGCTGGGATTGAACTCCCAGCCTCATGGGCAAAGCTTTCAGACAGCTGCCTTACCCCTCTGCGCCACAAGAGGCTCTTAGAACAGAGAACTAGGAACTTCCAAATAACTGACAGTATGTTGCAGGTGCAGGTTATAAAGCCTATGTCTGATGTAGCAGAAGAGGAGGGGTTTTGCTTCCGTTCCCCTATAACACCTTAGGGCCAGTTAGTAACACTGATGAACAGTAGATTTGGGACATGCAATGCAGAACTGTCTGGTGGCTCAGATGCACTGAGGAGGAGGTTAGATAGACTCAGTAAAGGAGGAGGAGAAACCCAGCGGTAAGCCTTGCTGTCTACTTTTACCTCTTCACTCCACTTGCTGGGATGGAACTTTGTCTTCTGGTCCTGGAACCAGCCTGATATTGCTCCAAGAGGTCTTGTCCAGTGCCAGTCTGTGCAGCTACTGAGCTGAGCTTGCTCAAGTCCTCCCGAGTCCTCTGCCGTATATGCAATATGGTAGACTAACATTTTGACGGTGAATATTTCAGTTTTTCTTCTAGAATTAATTGAGGGTGGCAGCTGGGTAAAAGTTGTATTGACTTTTGGAGCCATCATGCCCCAGATTACTTCCCTGTCTATCATCTTGCTTCTTTCTTTAGAAAACAAACAAACAAACAAGCACCTCAGCAGAACATCTGCACCTGGATAGGTTGGAAAAAACAGCCAGATGAAGAGGGGAGAGAGGAGTTTGATTCTTTGCTGTTGGGTTTTCTGTTTCATTTCATTCTTTGTGAACGTGGAGTGTAAACATGTCTATAGCTGCCTTCTGTGGAACCAGAGTTTTGGCCTGCTGCTCTCCCTGGCTTTGGGCTGGAGGGATTCTTTCCATGTCCTGTAACTCAACTTGAGTCTGGGGCCATCTTCTCTCACTCTTCCCACATGCTGTTCCACAGGCCAACCAGGAGGCGGAGGGATCTTGGCAGCATGGCCAACGGCACTGCAGTCGCACCAACTGTCCTTCCTGCAGTGAATGCTTCTGTGGCTGCCCCCGACGGCTCGCAGGAGTCCCTTCCCTTTGAGACAGAGGTTTCAAAGGAATTCCTGGTGATCTCCAACCTGCGTCACTTCACTGGCTACCGGATTGAGATCCAGGCCTGTAACCGCAAGATCCCCAAAAAATGTAGTGTGGCGGCTTATGTGAGTGCCAGGACCGTGCCTGAAGGTGAGCCAGCAGGGTCTGTGTAGCCTGCCTGCTGATGATCGGCCATTTCTGTAAGCGACTCACTTGACTGTGTTTTGTCACTAGCCAAAGCAGATGACATTGTTGGGCCTGTGAGCCACGAGCTGATAGACAAGAGCACTGTCCACCTGAAGTGGCAAGAGCCAAAGGAGCCCAATGGCCTGATCCTGCTGTATGAAGTGAACTACGGGCATCCTGGTGATCCAGAGGTGGGAGCATTCCCATTCTCCTGTCTCTCCCTAGTGCCCCTTATCTTCTTCCCAAGCTACAGCGTGGCATTCTGATGCCCTGTGTTTGGATGCAACAGCCACAGGGAAGATTCTGTAATCATACAAGACGGAAATAGAGGCAGACAGAGGGAGGGAGGGAGGGAGGGAGGGAGGGAGGGAGGGAGCGAGTTCCTTCCTGTATGTACTTGGAGCAGACAGGCTGCTGGACCCAGTCTGTTGCCCTCCTTTGGGAGAGCTGCAGCTCGGCCTCTGCTGGGGTTCCCCGTCACCTGTGGCAGAGCTGGTAGCCAGCTGCTCCTTCAGCTGTAAGGGAAGGTCAGTGTGTTTCTTCTGTCGCTTCCCTATCTCTTCCGTCTTTCAGGAACATCATTATTGCATATCTCGGAAGCATTTTGCCAAAGACCAGGGGTGCAAGCTGCGGGCATTGCAACCTGGCAATTACAGTGTGCGCGTCCGGGCCACCTCGCTGGCCGGCAACGGATCGTGGACAGAACCCACTTACTTCTACGTTTCAGATTATTGTAAGTTAACAAGATTCCTCAGGGCATTTCTCTATCTATCCAAAAGTGTGGAAAAGATAATAAATGTGACAGTCAGCGAACAGCGTAATTAAATAACCAATGATTTCCATTGTTTATGACACCATGAGAAAATCAATAAAAGGAAAAAGGAAAAATACATATCCGTGAAATCCTATGTATGTAAAAAAAAAAAAAACAGAGTTTAATAGAATAAAAGAACACCACAACTTCCCAAATGAAGATTCTGCTGTTGAGCAGAATTTAGCCACATGTGATAGCATTTATGTGTTAGGGAATCAAGAAAGGAAGATTTTCTGTTCCTCCTGGACATTCATTCATTCATTCATTCATTCATTCATTCATTCATTCATTCATTCATTCATTCATTCATTCATTCATTCATTCATTCATGTATGTACTTCTGTATCGCCGCTCCCACAAACTGCCTTGTGGCGGTTCGCAACAGTATCAAAATTCACCCCAAAAACAGTAAAACGATATAAAATACAAAAACACATTCAAGATGGGCAGCATTTTTAAATATTCTGGGTATCGATCACAGACCAGGAAAGGGTAGCCCTATTGTTTCCGCTCCTTGACTCCCAGAGGGCCAATTCCACTCCTAATGCGGGGCTGTTTTTATTTTTGATATCTCCCATTTAACAAGTTAGAAGGGCACCTGAGCAGAAGTTAATCTTGTTTTCAGAGCTTCCCCAGAGTTTCCCCAAAGAGTTTGCTGGTGCTACTTGCTTATATTCTATATACCTCCAAAGATGTGGAGGGAATGACCCCCTCCTGAGCCTTGTGCCCTCTGCCCCTCCAACGCTTCATTTACCCCTGAAGCCCTGTGACTGGAAGGCCAGGTGGGACCTGCCAGTATCCCTGGAGCCATCAGGCAAGCTTGGGCAGAAGAGCTGTGGGGCCAAGCCTGACCTTGCATTCTCTTTTTCTACCCCTGCCCCAGTGAATACTCCGACTAACCTCGTGGGGGTGATCGTTCCCATCATCTTCACTTTCTTCTTCATTGGTGTCATCATAGGAACCTATATCTTCATCAGAAAGAGGTGGGTGGCTCAGAGTGTGTTCTAAGGGGAGGTCATCTGGTCCCCTTGCGTTTAAGAATACTTATGCTGAGTGACTGTTCAGGTTGGGGGGAGGGGGAAGTAGTGCCTTCTGGACATTCAGGCCAAAAAAATCTTTCTTGAGCCAGCCAGTCACCTTATGCTCTTCTTCAGCACCTATTTAATTTTTCTCTAACATCATGGGGATTAGAAAACTCATTGATGCTTTTAAACAGTCACAGCATTAGATCTTTAAACTCTTTTGGTTTGAGCAAAATATCTCCTCTCCCTACCCCAGTTTCTGCGGCTGGTGCTTTCTGGGTGGTTGTGTTTGAAAGCACTGTTCTGCAGCCTAGAACAGACAGGCAAAGAATATCTCCTTGTGTTTGTTTCCCTTGTCCCTTCTAGGCAGAAAGAAGGACCAACAGGGCCACTCTATGCATCCTCCAATCCAGAGTACCTCAGTGCCAGCGATGGTGAGAAACGGGGCTTTCTGGTACTTCTGCACAGAGATGGTGATATTCACGGGTTTCCCTGCACTTTCTTTGCCTCCTACCATCCCACTGCCCAGGGCTGAATCTGCACTTACTTTGTTTATTCCGTTGTAGATCCTGCTGAATCCAGATCGATTTGAACTCACGTCTTCCTCTTTCCCCTTCCTCCCCATTGGATTAGAAAAGTGTTGTGCACGTGATTGGTTAAGCTCAGAGAGGGGAGGGGAGCCAAGTGCAGCAAGAACCGTTTTCTTTTCTTGAATGGGGGTGGGTAGGGGGGAGAGGATTGGAGACAGCAGAGGAGAGGGGAATAAATCTAGAGGCAAATCTCTGCTGAGAGAAGTTAGGGCTTCTGGAGCACAGTCACTTTAAGATAAGTCTTGCAACTGGGAACCAGGAAGTCTTTGTACTGACGCCCTGGCCAATCAGGGAAGACTGCAAAAATCTCCATACTTACGGATGCTGGGTTTTCAAATAGCCACTTCTGGAAAAGTGGGGGAAAGGTAGGGTCACTCCAGATCAATCATGCATGTCACACGGAGAAAATTTAAAGCGCCCAAAATCAAAATGGAAATCGAATTCAGTGTAGACAGGAGGGATTCATTTGAATTGGGGCTGGGTAAAAGGTCCCGTGCAGACTACACCCTGGTCTGAAAAAGAATGGAATGGTTAGCTAGCTTGACATCCACCTTGTAATGACCGGTTCTGAGGTCCAGCTGAATCATAGAGCTGGCCAAACTGCAGCTTCCCCATCTTTTTCTCCTCCCTCCCTGCTTACAGTTTATATCCCTGATGAGTGGGAAGTCCCCCGGGAGAAGATTTCTCTCCTGCGGGAGCTGGGCCAGGGTTCCTTCGGCATGGTGTATGAGGGGATTGCCAAGGACATCGTCAAGGGCGAAGCGGAGACCAGAGTTGCAGTGAAGACGGTGAACGAGTCAGCCAGCCTGCGGGAACGGATAGAGTTCTTGAACGAGGCGTCAGTGATGAAGGGCTTCAGATGCCACCATGTGGTGAGGGAGGCCGCTGCACCTTAGTGAAGAAGAAGAGTGTGGCCCTTGGAGGAAAGCCTTTGGAGGGCAGCCTGAGGGCTCAGCAAGCATATCCCGGGTTGTGACCCTGGGGCTCTGGGGTTCCCTCCCTGGGGGATTTGCTGTTTTTCCACTGCTGCTAAACAGCACACTGTCCTGCTGCTTCTGTGCATTGGGCCCGCCAGTGCCTTCTGCTGCTCTGTCTGTAGTGTAAGGAGGACTCAGCTGTTTGGGAAATGTGGGTAGCGGTGGGGGGACTGTTTCATTCCTGCACTCCCTGAGACAGAGATGTGAGCAGAGCGCTGATAGCAGGCCCGGTGGTGGACCAGTCCCTCTTTGGGTCAGAACTCGTACTGAGTGGTTCTCTGGCTCCTGAGTCACCTCTGACTTAGGTCTGCAGCAGGAGATCTCTTCACAGTGGGAGACATAAGGGAAGATGGGAGGGCTTCAATTCCTCCTACGCCTCGAAATCTGACTCTCCCTTATTTCATCAGGTATGCCTCCTAGGAGTGGTCTCCAAAGGACAGCCCACACTCGTCGTCATGGAGCTCATGGCTCACGGGGACCTGAAGAGCTACCTGAGGTCTCTGCGTCTGGACGCTGAGGTAACCACCTGGGTGTGACGGGGAGCAGGGGGAGGACAGTCTCTGCTGGATGGGCATGAATTTTTTTCTGGGCATTCCAGAACAACCCTGGCCGCCCACCGCCGACTCTTCGGGAGATGATCCAAATGGCTGCGGAGATTGCTGATGGCATGGCTTACTTGAATGCCAAGAAGTTTGTCCACCGGGACCTGGCAGCCCGGAACTGCATGGTGGCAGAAAACTTCACGGTCAAGATTGGAGGTACTGGGCAACAGGGCAGGGGTGGAGGACAGCAATTGATGCTGGGTAGAGTCAAAGCATTAAGTCTGCAGAGGAAGAACTTTCTCAGAGATGCCTTGCAGGTCTTGCTCTCCCCCTTCTCAAAGCCCTTTTCCAGATTTGGAGTTCCCAGAATTCCCTCAGCTTTCAGATAGAGCTGATCATAGAATCATAGAGTTGGAAGGGACCTCCTGGGTCATTTAGTCCAACCCCTTGCACTATCAGAACACTCACATCCCATTCGTTCGTCTACTGTAACCTGCCACCCCCTTAAGCCTTCACAGAATCAGCCTCTCCATCAGATGGCTATCCAGCCTCTGTTTAAAAATTTCCAAAGATGGAGAACCCACCACCTCCCGAGGAAGCCTGTTCCACTGAGGAACCGCTCTGTCAGGAACTTCTTCCGGATGTTTGGATGGAATTTCTTTTGAATTAATTTCATCCCGTTCGTTCAGGTCCGTCCCTCTGGGGCAAGAGAGAACGAACGGGATGAAATTAATTAATTCTTCATTCCCAGTTCCTCTGCTGGGAGTGAAGCTGCACCGTCAGTTTGTTCATGGTGACCTTCTCTGCCCTCAGATTTTGGCATGACCAGGGACATCTATGAGACGGACTACTACCGCAAAGGAGGGAAGGGCCTGCTGCCCGTGCGGTGGATGGCCCCAGAGTCCCTGAAAGATGGCGTCTTCACAGCCTATTCTGATGTGTGGTAAGAGGAACTCTGCCTGGGGAGTACTTGGATTACAGGAGGGCGCCAGAGGAGAGCTGTTCCTGCCACAGGGGTCCCTGCTTCTCACTCTCCGTCTTTCACAGGTCCTTTGGAGTTGTCCTCTGGGAGATAAGCAGTTTGGCAGAGCAACCTTATCAAGGTCTCTCAAACGAGCAAGTCCTGAAGTTTGTCATGGACGGGGGCTGCCTTGAGAAACCGGAAAACTGTGCCGAGCGGCTGTAAGTCTTGGGGGCTGGTGGCTGAGAACGGGGCCCTTAACCACATGCAGGGGCAGCTGAAGTGGGCCTTGTTTTTTTTTCCATCTATGGGTGGAGGTGGGGACTATCCAGCATCCCTGCTGGCCTGTCCAGGTGTCTTTTCCTCTTCCAGTGAGATTTTATTTCTTTATTATTTGACCATCACTCCCGGACCAAGACGACTTGTGACGGTTTACAAAACAACCCTGTTAAAACATCAGTAAAATTACAAAATCCCCTGGTATCATAACCCCATTCTACTCCCTCCCAACTCACCAGTTCAGCATGGGCCAAAATGGCCCTTCCCCTACACACATCACCTACCAGCCTCAGGGTGGGGGTGGGCCCTCCTGTCCTAGGTATTCAGGGCATCCTAAGGAGGGATTCAAGATCTTCCACAGCCTGGCCTCAACCAAATGCCTGGTGGAAGAGCTCCCTCTTGCAGGCCCTGCAGAACTGTGATAGGTCTGTCAGGGTCCTCAGCTCCCTCTTCTGGGGAGCTCATTCTATCTGGTCGGGGCCAGGACCGAAAATTCCCTGGCCCTGGTCAAGGACAGGCAGCCACGGGCCACAAGCAGTTTCAAACCCGCAGAGCAAAGGGCCCTGTGGGGAAATAAGGAGACAGGCAGTCCCTCAGATAAGCAGGGCCCAGACCACGGATGACTTTGATGGGTTACCACCAAAACCTTGATCTGGAATGCAATTGGCAACCAGAACAACTGTCTCAGTACTGGACGGATAGAATAAACAAATGGGATAAGGAGCTTACACAGAATTTTGTTTTTTTTTGGTGGGGGGTGTTACTAAATCTGATCTACTAAGGGTGCTACACAGATGCAGAAGTCATTTAATATGATGGAGAGAATCATAGACCTGGAAAATAGGGTCACCTCCCTGCACCATGCAAGTAATTCATAAGTATCACCCCCCATACCCTCTGCTTAAAAGAATAAAATAATGTAATTTATAAGAGAAAAACGGAGAAAGCGGAGAGAGAGAGAGAGACCTAGCAGTCTAACTGTGGTCTGCAGTCTTCCTGTTGTGGAAACTAGCAGAGAGGGAGTATGTCCAAAGGAGCAGGAACTCTCCAAAGCCAATCAAGGACACTGAAAAATTCCTCCGATGACCCCTGCAGCACCTTCTTCATGTGTTTCTGAATCATGCACATGCCAGAACTTGCATATTCCAGCAAGAGGAAGGCAAAATCATACAGGACCCCTGGGCCAGTCTGGCCTGGAGAAGAATTCCTTCCTGACCCCAGAACGGTGACCAGCACTACCCTTGGTATGTAAGAAAGGGCCATGAGACCTGAGCCCCTAGCTCAGGGGTAGTCAAACTGCGGCCCTCCAGATGTCCATGGACTACAATTCCCAGGAGCCCCCTGCCAGCGAATTCCCTGCCTGGGAATTGTAGTCCATGGACATCTGGAGGGCCGCAGTTTGACTACCCCTGCCCTAGCTTATCCCTTTCTGCCCTCCCTCTCATGACCCACCTAAGTTCATCAAGTCTTCTGAAGACCCTCCAGAGGAGGAGAGTCCTCCAGGCCCGACAGTCAGGAGGTGAAGGCTTTGCCTTCCGGAAGGGAGAGGGGGAGGCAAGGCTGGCCTGACTGCCAGGGGCTGACCTGTCTGTTTTCTTTGGGTGCGTTTCCAGCCACAGCCTCATGCAGATGTGCTGGCAGTACAACCCCAAGATGCGCCCGTCCTTCATTGAGGTCATCGAGATGCTGAAGGACGACCTCCACCCGGCTTTCCAGGAGGTTTCGTTTTTCTACAGCGAGGAGAACAAGCCGCCTGAGACAGAGGAGTTTGAGATGGACTTTGAGAACATGGAGAGCATTCCTCTCGATCCGGCCTCCTACACGCACCGGGATGAGGTCTTGGGGCGAGACGGCGGGCCTTCCATCGGGCTCAAGGGCAACTATGAGGAGCACATACCTTATACTCACATGAACGGGGGCAAGAAGAACGGGCGTGTCCTCCGCTCCAGCCCCTCCTAAGACAGGCAGCAGCTTCTCCCCCCCCCCCCTCCACTCCCGCTTTCCTTCCTTCACCAAACTCAGGACTTGTAGTGTTGCTGCCCACCATCTTCAAGACATGCAAACTCAAATTCTAGAGACCTTTTGAATCACCCAGTAATTATGATTGTGTGTAGGGCGGGGGGGATGGGGGGAGTCTGCTTATGTTCCTTTTTTTTTGTCAACTGGCTGTTGATGGATACTTCTGCGAAACAGGAAACAACTCTGCTGAGGCTGCTTGATCCCCTCCGGGTGTGAGGTTAGAATTGTCCTCATGCAGCGACAAGAGCCTTAGGCTGCCTCTGGTCCCAGCAGTAGGGATTTGGGGTTCTTTTTACAGCGTTCCCAGCCAACCCCAGAGCCTTTCCTTGTACCAGCCTCTTTTCTGAAGGGCTCTCATAGCTGGCATCAGAAATGTGGAAGGATCTGCAGGATGTATGTATGTATGTCGGGGGGGGGGCGTGCTTCTCCCCCTCTTGGAACTGACTAACAGCTAGTGCTGCTGCTTTCCCTCTTGCCAGGGCAGGGAGATGGAGGGACGTGTTGGGCGTGCGGGGGTTGGGTGGGGGTGTGTGCCTGGTGTGAGGCAGCAGGGGATGTGGCTGGGTCTTTTGTACATAAGCGTTCCACCAGAGGGGTGGGAACCAGTAGCTGTCCTCTTTGTCCAGTTTTCTTCTCTCCCAGATCCCCTGCCTCAATGAACTTTTACTCTGGAGAACTCAGGAGAAGTGACCCACATTCCCCCTTTCCCTGCATTCAGTGGCCAAGGTAGCCAAACTCAAAGCCAAATGATTTGGGATTTTGCCAGCGGTCCCCCTCCCAGCTACCCTGCCTGTTCTGCCCTCCAGACCCTTGGCTTCTACCTGCGCAGCATTCCCTGTATATATGTGTGATTGTGACCTATTTAAGCCTCCGCTGAGCACCTCCTGTAACTTATTGATGCCTTTGTTGGCTTTCCTGAGGGGGAAGGGCCTTGCCTTGCCCATGCGCTTTGCTTGGTCTCCCTGTCGATTTTGCTACCAGCCCATGTCTGTCAGCCTGCGTGTCAGTAACTTTTGGAAGTTCTTAGATGCAGACTGCTCTCACTGGAGGCGGGGTAGTCTGTCTCTCTTTGGCCTGTCAGCAGGGGCAAGGGATGACCCCACTAACAGTAGGCAGTAGCTCCCCTCCACGGTGCAGAAGAGAGTTTGCCCTGCAGCCCCCCCCCTCTCCCTTCTTATGAAATGTGGCCTACTTGCAAGTGCCTTGTACCAAGGAGGCTGTTGCTGCCCAAGAGCAGGCCTCATTCAGCCTTGTCCGACACGGAGCACAGAGAGGCCTGTGGCATGAGGCCACAGATCTATCTAGTTGAGTGTCCTGTTCCAGCAGGGGCCTACCAGATGCTTCCAGGAAGCCCCGCTCCTCTAAACATAGCCTGAAGGCACCCCCATTTTCAGGGGAGGGGAGACATTTCACTATTAGGATGAATAACGTTCTTGAGTGCAGCCATCTAAATACCAATAACTCAGTTTTTCTGAAGGGAGACAGAGGAAAATGTAAAGTTTTACTCTGCATTTTGGAAAGCCCAGCCTTGCTTTGCAGCTGCCTTGGCTAGGGCAGGGTGTGTAAATCCAGAGTATGTGACTCCCAGTCAGGCTGCGTGTTGAGTCCCTTTCCCTGCCTCAGTTGCGTGTCTGTTTTCCTTGCTTTTTTGTCCCTTGGAGGGTTCTCCTCTCCAAACGGTGCACTTTAATTCGTTCTTTCCTAGCAACGTGTCTCTCCCTGCAGTCTCATTGGAACAACTGGGCAAAAGGGCACCCCATCCTTCCAGCCATTTTTCGGTTGCTCTGTGACTGTATTGACATAATCTGCCTCTACAGATGGGAAATGCCATCACCACATGGCTTGTTCCTTCCTGTTTTCTAAATCAGTTTTTAAATGCTTGTTTCCATTTAATGTGAATTGAGAAATTGGGGAGGGGGGGTATCCCCAGGACTTTTCGGGCTGCATAAAACAGAATGATTTAAACACAGCGAAAACTCGGTGGGGTGTAACATGGCCCCACCTTCAGGATCTCCGCGAGGATATATTAATTGTGATTTTTGCATTCCTTTAAGAATAGTTTTAAGTTGAACTAAATTTGAATTTGAGAGGTTGGGGAGGGCCCAGAAGGATCCAGCTGAACAGAATGTGGGATTCTCAGACGGCTGGTCTGGAGGGGGGGGGGTTACTGCATTGGGTCAGGGAGCTTGAAATGGATCCCCCCCTCTCCATCAGGCGTGAGGTGGGGGAAAGGACATTGCACAGGCTCGTCATCCCTTTCTTCAGCAGATTTGGAGAGCATGGGGATGGTGGAGAGGGAGCATAGGCGGGTCTTTCTGGAAAGGCTCACAGAAGGTTAAGGCAATCTGGGTGCTCTTTCTCAGGGCCAGAGGTTCCATGGGGAAGGCTCCCTGCCTGTCCCCCCAAAAACAGACCTGCAGGAGCCAACCTAATCCTCCCCTCCCTTCTTCAGCTTCTCTTCCCTTTCCCCAGTAGTGTAGCTTTCTCTGCTCACATGTCCGATATCACACACAGAATGCCCCTCCATGCGAGAGCACCAGCCCTGCAATGTTGGCCTTGGCATGTCAAGCAAGGCCATCTCCACTCCCCCCCCCCCCAGCCATCTGGTATCAGACAGGCCTAGGGCTGCCTTCTTCCTGCTTCTGTAGTTTGGGGTGGGGAGGTTGGCACCCCTTGTGGCTTGGCTGACCCAGGATTTGGGTGTGCCCTCATCCCTTTGAGGGAGGTTGCTCTCTGGCTGGCCCCAACTCCCCAGCCCTCAAGCCTCCATTGAGTGGGGAGGGGGGAGGGGGGGTGGCACCAGATAGCTTTCTGGGTGCAACTCTGGAGCCAAACCCTTGGAATTGCCTCGCTGGGGTGTTGCTGCCCTGCTGCAGGGGTTCCAGCTCGGTGCTTCTTGCCTGTGAGCCAAGGCCTCCTGCCCCCGCACTGACCCCATGCTGCTAATTTGACAGGGGGTTGCTGGCCTTTGGCGGGGACTGGAGGAGATGTTGCAAGTCAGTCCAGGGCCTCCCGCTGAGCTGAGTGATCTTGGAAACCATTCAGCTGTTCCTTGCATGACACTTGCTGACAGCAGGCAAGCGTACCTGGGGTGCCCATGTGTGAACTGCCACCGTGTGTTTGGACTGTTTTGCCTGACCAGTTGTGTTGGTAATTGGCAACAGAGGCGTTGTTGGGCTTCACAGAGTTCTTTTTGGGGGGGATTTTGGCTCAAGCCTTCTGAAACTCATGTTGCAAAAGTTGACCTTTGAATGTTTCATCCAGGCCCCGCAGCGGGAACGGAGGCCAGCCACCACGGGGCCCTGCATCCGCCTGTGTCTGTTTTGCTCAGTGGGTAGGACTTTGCACACGCCTGTGATCCGAAGGCCCCTTCGCAAGAACTGCATTTTTACCCCCACCAAATCATGAAAAGCCTGAAGCAGTTCTTAGAAGCAAGGCTATTTCTTCCTGTGCCCCCGCCAATGTGAATTGTGCCACTGATGCAGCTACTAGTGCTGAGTTTCGTTTTCATTTTTAAGGCTAATCAGTTGTCTTAAAACCACCAGGCAGGCCTTTACTGGGAAGATCTGTACTTTAGGGAAGGTGCCGATCTGAAAAGTCTGGTTGGTCTCCTCGATCAGCAAACAGTGCTTTGTTTGGAGATCAGGTGGGACTAGTTGCAGGGGAGAATCCACCAGCCTTTTGGGTGGCCTCCTTGCCTGGGGCATCCCCCCTTCTCTGCAGCCCCCTCAAGGCTCTGTGAGGGCCAACAGTCCTAGTCTGAACACAAAGAGTGATTCTCTTTTTTCTCTTTTCTGTTTTCTTGGGAGGAGGGGCAAAAACTCCTCTCCCGTAGTTTAAAAGGATCAATAATGTGCCATGGGGGAGGGAAGACAGAAACAGAAAATCCCCCCACTTGATTTATTTTTTCAGTGCTTTCATATACAACAAGCTAAGCAGTGATGTGTACAGAGAGTATCTTTGGATATAAAGTGAAACCTTTTTGCTGTGTGTAAAATATTGAATGATTAAACTGTTTATATTATTAAAAAATCTGAATAAATTATCCAGGAATATCTCTGATTTGGGGGCCAGTCTCTCTTATTATGTCTGCTAACTTTGTTCATGTCCTGACCGTAGGTAAACAAATAGACTGTCCTGTATAAAAGTTACATTGATGAGAAAAAATGAACACAAAACTTGCCCTATGAGAATTTCTTCATATTATTTAATGCTGGTAAACAGGCAGAAGACTTTCTAAAGTGTTCCCTGCTTCTTTAAACATTTTCAGAAATAAATTTCTTCAGTGGCAAGTCTAAATGAAAAATAATAAGCATAATTAACAAACATTTCTCTATGTATTATGTACAATAACAAATTAAACCTACTTATATTTCATTTATAATAGCTTTCAAAAGGAGCTACAGTTCTAGTACAAATTATTCTGTCCTGCATAACAGTAAAGAGACATTCATTTGAAGTAAAATGCAACAAATTCAAGCGTACAAAGGAAAGTACATGGAGAAATAGGTTACATAAAGGTAAAGGTATCCCCTGTGCAAGCACCAGGTCACGTCTGACCCTTGGGGTGACGCCCTCTAGCGTTTTCATGGCAGACTCAATGCGGGGTGGTTTCCCCAGTCATTACCGTTTACCCCCCAGCAAGCAAGCTGGGTATCCATTTTACCGACCTCGGAAGGATGGAAGGCTGAGTCAACCTTGAGCCGGCTGCTGGGATTGAACTCCCAGCCTCATGGGCAGACAGCTTCAGACAGCATTTCTGCTGCCTTACCACTCCGCGCCACAAGAGGTTACATACCTTGACATAAATGACAAAAGTTTCAATAAAGGTGGAATATGAATAGTGGCAAAAGCCCACTTCCTAAAGCGCTTCAACATACAAGCCATCAAATGTTCATTTGCAGAGTTTTAAAACAATCATGAGCTGTACTTAAACAATCATGAGCTGTACTTACATAATCTAGGTCATTATAAATTGGCGAATTCAACAGATTTGTTTCAGTAAGGTACAATAATACTTTAAATCTTTTTATTATTAAATAGATTCAAAGAATCCCTGAAACATGTGTTTATAATTAAACATGTCTAATCAGATCTATTTATAAGAATTGTATGAGGTCCCAATTAAAATAAAGTCCAAGAGGGAACAATGATTTGAAGTAAAAAATCATAGAATCATAGAAACATAGAGTTGGAAGGGGCCACACAGGCCATCTAGTCCAACCCCCTGCTCGACGCAGGTTCAGCCCAGAGCATCCTAAAGCATCCAAGAAAAGTATGTATCCAACCTTTGCTTGAAGAATGAAAGGGAGGGGGAGCTCACCACCTCCTTAGGCAGCCTATTCCATTGCTGAACTATTCTGTGAAATTCTTTTTCCTGATATCTAGCCTATATCGTTGTACTTGTAGTTTAAACCCATTACTGCATGTGTTTTCCTCTGCAGCCAATGGAAACAGCGTCCTGCCCTCCTCTAAGTGACAACCTTTCAAATACTTAAAGAGGGCTATCATGTCCCCTCTCAACCTCCTTTTCTCCAGGCTGAACATTCCCAAGTCCCTCAATCTATCTTCATAGGGCTTGGTCCCTTGGCCCCAGATCATCTTCGTCACTCTCCTCTGTACCCTTTCAATTTTATCTACGTCCTTCTTGAAGTGAGGCCTCCAGAACTGCACACAGTACTCCAGGTGTGGTCTGACCAGTGCCGTATACAATGGGACTATGACATCTTGTGATTTTGATGCGATGCCCCTGTTCATACAGCCCAAAATGGCTTTTGCCTTTTTTTACCACTGCATCACACTGCCTGCTCATGTTTAGTTTACAATCCACAAGTACCCCAAGGTCTCATTCACACACAGTGCTACCTAGAAGCGTATCCCCCATCCAGTAGGCATGCTTTTCATTTTTCTGACCCAGAAGCAGAACTTTACACTTATTAAATTGCATCTTGTTCTCATTTGCCCATTTTTCCATTGTGTTCAGATCTCGTTGAATCCTGTCTCTATCTTTTGGAGTATTTGCCAGTCCTCCCAATTTGGTGTCATCTGCAAACTTGATGAGTAATCCCTCCACCCCCTCATCTAGATCATTAATAAATATGTTAAAAAGTACCGGGCCAAGCACCGAGCCCTGAGGTACCCCGCTACTCACCTCTCTCCAGTCTGATGAAACACCATTGACAACAACTCTTTGAGTGCGGTTCTCTAACCAATTTCCTATCCACCTAACTATCTGAAAATCCAGATTGCAGTCCTTCAATTTATGCATCAGAACATCATGGGGAACCTTATTAAAAGCTTACTAAAATCCAAGTAAATGACATCAACCAAATTTCCACAATCCAGTAAACCTGTTACTTTGTCAAAAAAGGAAACCAGGGCTGAGTCTGCACTTACTTTGTTTATTCCATTGTCAATCCTGTTGAATTCAGATAGCTTTGAACTCGGATCTTCCTCTTCTCCCCTCCCCATTGAAACAGGAAAGTGTTCTGCACGTTGTTAGGGTAGTTCAGAAGGGGTAGTTCTTTCTTTTCTTGAAAGGTGGGGGGAGAGGAGCCAGGCAGGGAGCCTCTTTCTTATCTTGGAGGGGGGGATGATCGAAAAAGGCAGAGAAGGGAGAAAAAATCCAGGACCGACAGAAGTTGAGAGAAATCAGGGGCTTCTCCTTTAAAGCAAGTTTTTCACATGACCACCTGTGGCCAATCATGGGTCCTCTACGGAGGAGAGCCCAGATTCAAAACAGCCTTTAAATATTGAGCATTAAAAGCACTCTAAGATATCGCACAATAAAGGTAGGGTCACTCCGGATCAATCCTTCTTGCTGCAGAAGGAAATTTTAAATCGCCCCAAATCCAAACACTAATTGCATTCTATGTAGAAGGCAGGGACTGAATCGATCTGGGGTTGGAATAAAAGCTCCGTGCAGTTTACACCCAGGTTGGTCTGACATGACCTGTTGGAGACAAATCCATGCTGACTTCCTTGGATCACCAAATTGTCCTCCAGATCTCTCTGGAGGTCTCTGCAGATCTCTGCAGATTTCTCTGCAGATCTCTCCCTTTAATATCTGCTTCATTATCTTCTGCACAACAGAGGTCAGACTCACTGGTCTGTAGTTTCCCGGGTCATCCTTCCTCCCTTTTTTGAAGATCAGAATAACGTTTGCTCTCTTCCAGTTCCCCAGGACATCTCCAATCCTTAAAGAGGTCCCGAAGATGATGGACAAGGGTTGTGCAAGTTCTCTGGAAAGTTCTTTGAGCATTCTCGGGTGCATTTCATCCGGCCCAGCGGATTTGAACTCATTCAGTGCAGCTAAATGCCTCTCGACAACCTCTCTGTCCATGTCAACCTGCCACCCAGACACTATCCCTTGTCTACTGCCATCTCTAGACGTGCCTAAAACCTTTGACCTGTGGGGGAAAAAACAGATGTAAAAGAGGCGCTGAGCCTTTTTACTTTCTCTGCATCCTCCGTTAGAGTTTGTCCATCTGCACTCAACAGTGGGCCTATTGCCTCCTTTACTTTACGTTTGCTCCTCACATAACTGAAAAATCTTTTCTTGTTACAGTGGGCTTTCCTGGCCAATCTTAGCTCACTCTCAGCTTTGGCCTTTCTGATGATTGATCTACAGTGCCTAGTAACCGTAGGTACTCTTCTTTAGAGCTCTGTCCTTCCCTCCATTTCCTGAACATTTCCCTTTTCTTTCTTAGTTCCTCTTGAAGTTCTCTGTTCATCCAAATAGGCTTCTTAGAGCTCCTGCAGTGTTTTCGTCTTTCTGGGATAGTCATTGATTGAGCATGCAACAGCTCTTGTTTGAATTGCACCCACCCTTCACATGCTCCCTTCCCTTCCAGCATTCTTGTCCATGTATGACACTCCTCATGTCTCTGAGTTTATTAAAGTTTGCCCTATGAAAATCCAACATCAGCGTCTGGCTACAAGCTTTCTTCCCCCCCCCCCCAATCTCAAAAGGAATTCTATGAGGACATGGTCACTTCCCCCTATGGTCCCCACCTCCTTCACCTCATCCACCAACTCTTGCCTGTTGGTCAGTATTAAGTCCAGTATGGCTGAACCTCTTGTGGGTTCATCTACCATTTGATAAATGAAATTGTCAGCCAGGCAGGTCTGAAAGTTGCATGACTGAGGACGCTTTGCAGAGTTTGTTTCCCAGCACACATCTGGGAAATTGAAGTTGCCCATGATGACAAGGTCTTGCCGCTTGGATATTTTCCCAAACTGTTCACAAAGTGCAGCATCCACATCCTCTCGTTGGTCAGGCCGTCGGTAGCAGACATCAACCACCACACTGTTTGTTTTCCCCTCACTTATTTTCACCCAGATGCTTTCCACTGTAGATATACTCTCTTTCACTAGAATTTCCTGACAGGAAAGCCGTTTCCTTACATACAGTGCCACTCCTCCACCTCTTCGATCTATTCTGTTTTTTCTGAACAGTTCATATCCATCCACCATTACATTCCAGTCATGAGAATCATTCCACCAAGTTTCTGTGATACGTACTAGATCATACCTTTGGATCAGCATGAGAAGTTCCAGCTCTTCCTTCTTCTTGCCCATGCTTCGAGCGTTAGTATAAAGGCATCTGAATCCTTTTACTTTTGGTTCCCTATGAGCTGGCCTTCCTGGTTGGGCTGCCCCCGATCGGTCTCCTTCCTTACACTCCCTATGTTGAACGTCTCCTTCCTCAACTTCGACTAGTGCAGTCCATCAGGTGCTAGTAGGCCTTCCTCAAGAAAGCCTATCCCATGGTCCCAGAAACCAAATCTCTCCTGCCGGCACCAACTACGCAGCCAGTGATTCACCTCCATTATCTTCCTCTCCCGACGCATTCCTCTTCCCTTGGCAGGCAAGATTGAAGAGAATACCACTTGTGCCCCCATTTGCTTGAGCTTCCTCCCTAGATCTTGATAGTCTGTTTTAATAGGAGCGATGGTATTCAGGGACATGTCATTCATTCCCAATGGACCATCACAAATGGGTAGCGATCCGTACATTTGAGGAATTTGGGCAGCCATTCTGAAACATCCTTAATTTTTGCCCCTGGCAAGCAACACACCTCTCGGGTTAGGGGGTCTGGCCCAGCCACATGGCGATCCAGGTTAGGGGGTCAGGCCCAGACACATGACGATCCACTCTGCGCCACAAGAGGCTCTACTTTTTCGAACACTCTGAAAATAAAAACAGTTGACATGGTGTAGTTGGTTAGAATGTTGATCTAAGAGAGACCCAGCTTCGAATCCCCACTCTTCCATGGAAACCACCAAGAGTGCTCCTGCTAAGGGCACCAATGCAAGGTGAGCTTGCCCCCACTGCTAGTGGTACTGGAGTTTCCACCAACCCTGGGGAGGGCACACCCAAATCTACCCAGAAATCTCAATCCTGAGTCTCAACACTACCTTACAGAGTTTTGTGTGATGATAAAGAGTGTTAACTTTTTAAAAAGGCATTTCCTCTTGTGTCATAGGAAGGCACTGCCATTAACTGAGCAGATACACAGGTAGAATTAATCAACTTGGTCAGCCAGGAGGAGAAACAGATATTAATGAAGCTGAGAACTGTGCTTTTATTTTTCAAGACTCCCTCTGGCTGTGGTTTTTCTATATTGGAAAACAACAAAATGAAACATTATTGGAGCATTCACTTCAGGGAGTGTGTTTATGAATTTAAATTCTAAGTTCTTTTGTTCTTACAGTTTCAAAAAAAGCACATTGGCTTTGCTTGGTACTGGGCTATTACAGATGAATTTAATTCCAGCATACTAAACGAAAGAGGTATTGAGAAATTCTTTGATCGGTACACCCTTCTGAAGTTACTGGCATTTTAAAAATGAATAGCTCACAGTTCATGATGTAATTTAATTATTTTTAAAACAATACCTTTTATATTGTAATTGCATATCTGAGAAAAGGTACCTACTTTTTAGCTAACATTCTGTTTCTAGTTTACATTGTTTCTTTTATTTGAATGCAGTTAGAGCCTCTTGTGTTGCTGGGTGGTAAGGCAGCCAACATGCTGTCTGAAGCTCTGGCTATGAGGCTGGGAGTTTGATCCCAGCAGCTGGCTCAAGATTGACTCATCCTTCCGAGGTTGGTAAAATGAGTACCCAGCTTGCTGGGGGGTAAACGGTCATGACTGGGGAAGGCACTGGCAAACCACCCTGTAGTGAGTCTCCCAAGAAAGCGCTAGAGGGCGTCACCCCAAGAGTCAGACAGGACTCAGTGCTTGCACAGGGGATACCTTTACCTTAGGTTTCCCAACACTTGATTTCAAATCAGGGTTAGCCAACTTGCAGTGGCTCATGGAATCATAGAGTTGGAAGGGACTTAAAGGTGCCACTGGACATAGGATACATGGTTAGCTGAACCAGACATGTCCACTGCATATTTTTAAAATTGTAGGTTGAATTATGCAGTTCTGCTAGTAGGGATACCTCTTCCTACTGTCAAAAGAAAGCACCACAACTTGCAGATGGAATGTGTGGGAATATTCAACCCCAGCGACTGGGGAGGGGGTGTAATTCGCACCCAGAGCCAACACCTTTGTCTTGCTTGCTTTGACTTTTACAAAGAGAGAGTCCCATCTGGCTGGAAGATCTGTCTTGCATGCCATTTGATAGGCAAGGGAGAACCTTCCTAAGCTGTGGAAGAGAGCCAAATAAATCTGGCATCCTTGGATCTTGCGCACTCTGGTCCAAGTTGAGGGAAGATCCTGTAGGAATACAATCTGTAGTGTAATTATAATTGTTGTGTGTGAGCTGGAAACCACCTGCTGATCCCACATAAAAGTTCAATTGTCCAGGGGTAGGAAATGTTCTGGACTCTCATGGTTGAGGACTCCTGTCCTAGGCCAGCAACGCTGGTAGGAGCTCATGGGAGTTGTAGTCCCTGAACATCTGGAGGACCACAGGTTGACTAGAAGAAGAAGAAGAAGAAGAAGAAGAGTTGGTTCTTATATGCCGCTTTCCCCTACCCGAAGGAGGCTCAAAGCGGCTTACAGTCGCCTTCCCATTCCTCTCCCCACAACAGACACCCTGTGGGGTGGGTGAGGCTGAGAGAGCCCTGATATCACTGCCCGGTCAGAACAGTTTTATCAGTGCCGTGGGGAGCCCAAGGTCACCCAGCTGGTTGCATGTGGGGGAGCACAGAATCGAACCTGGCATGCCAGATTAGATGTCCGCACTCCTAACCACTACACCAAACTGGCTCTCCCCTGGCCTAGACCATGTAGGGATGCCACAATGGGAAGGTGGAGGTGGAGGCCCTGCAGCGACTACAAGTCTGTCAAACCATTGCAATCCGCGGACATCTGGAGGACCATTGCCTGCCCTCTCCGCCTTGGTGTACTTTAGGACAGGAGTAGTCAGCCTGTGGTCCTCCTGATGTCCATGGACTACAATTACCCCGAGCCCCTGCCAGCAAATGCTGGCAGGGGCTCATGGGAACTGTAGTCCATGAACATCTGGAGGACCACAGATTGACTACCCCTGTCCTAGGCCATGTAGAGATGCCACAATGGGAAGGTTCAGGCCCATCCCCTTAAATTCCTGGGAAGAAAGGTGGAATCCTGACAGTCATCAGACCTTGACTGGGGACAGGAGGGGTGGATTCAGCAGAGATTTTTTTTTTTTAAATGCTTGTGACTTGGAACTTCTGCTAAAAACAGAATCCCCTTAACTGTCATAGTCTCCCTAGGAGTCCCATCTGCCCTGGGGCTCTCTGGGCCCACTTTGGTCTCTGCCTTTGCTGCCTCTTGAGGAATTCAAGCTGACGTTTAGCACTTTCAAAAGGTGACGCAGCACTCGGGATGGTCAAAGAAGGAAGGGAAGGGGTGTGTGCCGCCCTTGAACCAAGAGGACAGGCAGGCCATGCATATTTCAGCTATTTTATTTAATTCACTAGAACTAAAGCCCGTTGTATGTTGAAATACAAACGGGGACTAGAAAGGGTGGATTAGAGAGTGTCCTTGTCGGCTGGGTGTTTGTGGAAGTGGTATTGTAGGTGTTTGGGCAGCATGGATGGGAGAGGTTCGGGATGTGCGGTGATGTCCCCCGCAAGCAGGAAGGTGCTTTCTGGTGCGAGAGGAGGGATTTTTGCGGGAAATAGAAAAAGGGGCGTAATCATTTGATGGGCAGCACAATGTGGCTGCATCGTCAGAGGCCACATGCACATGTCATGGGGGCTCCTTTCATAGTCTGTGATGTGCGCAGGGGAGCCTGATTGCACGGGAGGGCAGAAGCTAAGGAGGGCTGTGTGTGGCCAGTAGTTGGATGGGAAACCGTATAGGAGTTTGGGCCTATTTGTGTGTCTCTCTTTGTCTGTCTTTCGCCCTTCCCTGTATTCTTCGACCCAGCCATCCAGCCACCCATTCATTCCTTTACCTGCTTTCTCTCTCTCCCATCCGTGGCTGTGTGTTCTAACTGTCTGGCTGTCTGTATGTCTCCCGTTATTGGCCCCATCCCTGTATCTCCTTGTCTCTTCCTCCTTCCTTCCTTCTTGCCTTGTATCTTTCCTGTGTTCCTTCCTTCCTGGCTTCCTTGTTTTGACTTTCCTTCATGTGTTTCTTCGTTTGTCTCTGCCTCTCTCTCTCCATCTCTCTCTCTCTCTGTGTCCTCCCTTCCTTCCTGCATTCTATTCTTCCATCCAAGCATTCATTTGTCCCTTTATCTCCTGCATTGCTGCCAGCGATCCCTCTCTCTGCTCACTTGCTCACTTCCTGTGTTTCTTGCCTTCTGGCAGCCCTGTATCTCTCCATCTCTTTTTCTGTCTCTGTTGTTGGCTCGCTGTGAGCTCTCTGTGTCTCCCTGCTTGTATCTGTCTCTGCCTGCCTGTCTTCCCTCCCTGCATTCTAGTGTCTGCATGCTTTCTGGCAGGCATCAGTTTCCCAGCTTTCTTTCCATACTGGCTGGCTGGCTGGCTGGGGAAGGAGGGAGGCGGGAAGGGCTGTGGCAGGGACTGCCTGGGACCTCTGGTCGTTCGTGTGAGCTATGTCCTCGGCGCCTCTTTCTGTGTGTCTCTGCTTGTATCTGGCCTCATCTACCGCTGTGTCTCTGGCTGCCTCTGTTTCTTCCCTGCATTCTAGTGTCTGCGTGCTATGTCCCAGGCATCCTTTGTCGGCTATCCTTTGTCCTTTGAGGACGGAGGACGGTGAAGGGCTGGAGCACGGACTGCCTCGAGGCTCTGGCCGTTTCCCCGGAGCGGGGTTTTTTTCATGCCGGGTATGTCGGGCCTGGAAAGTTCCTTTTCCGGCGCGAAGCCCTCTCCGCGGGTCCCTCCCATCGCAGGATCCCGGCTTCCGCGCATGGAAAGGAGTTGGGCTGCTGCGTCTGTGACGCGGCAGCTCAGCTACTTTCCCCGCTCCAAAGGTTCACGCGGGGGTCCTGCTCACTCGGTCGGTCCGCTGACGCCTGGGACGGGCCAAGGGGCCGGTCGGGAGCCACGTTCCGGATTGGCCCCTCGGCCCCCTCGAGATTTTATCACGGACATTTTTTGCTTTGAAAAGCTTATGCCTTAAAAAACGGCTCTATATCGGTACATGAATTTCCTCCCTTTCCTCCAGCCTTCTCCTTCCTAGGGTGGGAGTGGAACAAGTAAGCAAGTTGGCTGAGAAGCTGTTCAAGGTACAGCCATTTTTAAAACATGAGCTTTTAAAAAGCAAGATATGTGAGGGGAATTGGCATAAAGTCAACCAGAAGGTCATGTTTCTGCTCTGACTTCAAACACAATCAATAGCTCTGTTTGGAGAGCGTTAGACTGAAAATGTTAAGATCCTCGGGTTTGATCCTGGGTTTCATTAAGTGTTTTTTTCCCCCCTTTGCACTGAATTCCCCACCTTCCCCCTTTTGAATTCTGCATTTGCACAAGAAAAGTGCAATGAATGAGTGCAATACGAACGCAACTCTTTCCTCCATGAGTCCCGTAGGAACCTTCAGAAATCTCCCACTAAAAGCTACACTCCCTCTCCTCTCCTTCCCACTTACACAAAATCTCCAGAGTCCTTGCAAAATTCACTTGGAGGGAAAGGGGGTGGGGCAATGGAGCTTTCAATGGCACGCCTATCTGCACAGATCCTCCTGACTTATCCAGAAGCAGTTTGTAGGTCCCAATCCCTACCTCTCTGTACAGAAAACCTGATCCTATTGCCACTGAATGAGACCCGGGCCGCTCTGTGCTGCTGCCAAGATGCCGGTGCCCCATTTACAAAAGACCTTCTCAGCAGAGGGCATACATCTCTTTAAATGTTCAACCTAGAGAGGTCATTTCTGGACCCTTTCTTGTCATGCCACTGCTGCCAGTGATGTATTTGTTTTTTCCACTACAGGAATTCCACTACTGGGGCTGGGAGATCACCTGCTTCTAGTGGACCTACGGCAATACTAGCTGTGATGAAGCTATTTGGGGATTAGATTCCAGTTCATCCCATAGATACCAAGTCAGCGGACAATAACCAGAAGCCGTATTTCAAGTTCGGTGCAAACACATGGATTTATTGTTGCCTTTCCTTGATTCCTGGGCCACAAGCTACCTAGGGTGTGCTGGGTTCATTCAGCCTGTCTCAGTAGCACTTCCTGTGGACAATGTAGGGCCCATGCTCATGATACTGTTCCTTTCTAATCCAGCACGGCTGGAAGTTTTTCAGGGAAGCCAGAATGGAGCCTCCAGTCCAGACAGAATACTTTCTCAGTGGGGTGGCAGAGACTTTCACTTTCGTATTGGTCTGGATATTGTTCAGAAGCTCTTGAGTAAACCGCTTTTCGAGTCCTTCGAAGAGGGATGACCCTCCACATAACATGATGTTTTCGTACATTTCCTTTCGGGTCTCTTCGGGGACTTTCCTCAAGCTTCTTTGGGCCATGCCATGGATTCCTACAAGAGTGAGGCCAGGCATATGAGGAGGATTAAACAACATCTCTGGGCACTGAAACCGTTCTTTCCCTAAGCTTATAACATGCCCATCTGGTAACTGATAATCCACAATGTATTCCCTTTTGGGACTGTTCCACTCATTCTCAAAATCAAGCGCTACATAACAACATTTGTGTTTGATGTCCTCTACAACATCCAGCATCCTGTCATCTAAGTAATGTCCCATGTCCTTTAACAGGTCCATCAAGAAAGATGTCATGTTGGACCCCGCAATGTCCATCCTTTCTATGGCATGTGGCAAATTGTACCCTTGATGGACTGGCACCGTATGCGTCACTGCATAGCCAGTGTCCACTACTAAGCCGCTAATTTTGCCGTGAGCATACACTGATAACACAGACTGATAAGCCACATACATTCCTGGAGAGTTGAGGGACTCAAAAACAACCTCCACCAGCTTTTCTCTGTTTGTGGTTGGGCACAGAGGAGGATCGGACATTAAGAGGGCATGGTCTTCTGGGGCGACTCTGAGGTCATTGTAGAAGAGGTGCCTCCAAAGAACTTCAGCTGCATCCCAGTCTATGATTATACCATGTCTTACCGGTAAAATAATATCAAGGTCAGGCTCTAGTCTTGCTTGCTCCCCAACAAACGTATCTGGTCTCTCTCTTCTAGTCCTCATGGACTTCTCTGTAGGGTGTCCAACCAAAGTTCCAATGACAGACTGGGGAGTCTGTTGACCTGCAAATCCAGCTTTACATGTCCCAGTACCGGTTTCTATAACAACAGCTCCTGTCTTGACAACTGGTCGCCCCCTATCTGGAGTAGTTGATCTCGCCATTGTGGAACTCCTTTCATTGGAAGATGCTCTAGACTTGGCTGATCGGTCCCCTATATATCCAGGAGAAGTTGTTCTCACATGCCCTGGACTTACTGGCCTTGATCCTGGAGAGGTTGTTGTTCTCACATGCCCGGGGCTTACTGGTCTTGACCCTGGACTCCTTGATCGAGAAGACCCCCAACTCCTTGTCCGCGAAGGCCCTGGGCTGGCCGGCCTGGTATTTCTGAATGACATTTCCAATGGACTCCAAAGATTACTCCTACAGGATCAACCGGTGAGCTGTATAAACAGTTTGGTGAGGACCTGCCAGCCGCCTCTGTTATCACAAAAAGAACTATGGTATCACACCAGCATCCTGGGTGAATTTGCTTAAGCTAGATAATCAGCATTATGACTATCCTCTCCAACCACCACCTTGGAAAGTGGGTCAGTTCATTGCTTTACCTTCCACTCTCCCTAATGTCTTTAAAGTGTTCTGTAGAAACAATGGGCTTAAGAACATGGAATCTTCAGGATGAATGGAAGACCATGAGTCATCACATCAATTCCCCTGAGACCATCTCAGCTAGGAGTTTTTTTAATTGGGCGCCACAATGAGAAGGCCCTGGAAAACAGGGGATGGGTGTTCTAGTCTGAAATAATATAGTCATTGCCACCTTGTACCAAATCAGACTCTTGATCTCAGTGGGCATTTATTCCAAGTGAAAGTTTTTCTCCACAGGCTCTAGCAAGAGACGGGACTTTCCCAAATTGCCATAGAAAATGGCAGGAATCAATGCTGGAATTTTCTGAGTGAAAAACGGGAGGTTCTAAAACTTTAAGAACATAATATAGGAAGAGCTGTGCAGGATCAGACCAAAGGCCTGTCATGTCCAGCCTTCAGTTCACATGGTGGCCAACCAGTTGCCTCTTGGAAACCCACAGGCAGGACAGCTGCAACAGCAGCCTCCTACCTGTGCCCCTCAGCAACAGATACAAAGAAGAATACGGCCTCTGTTACTGGAGGAAGTAGATGTTCATCATGACTGTGTGTTCATCATCCTCCGTGAATGCGTCTGCTTCCCTGTTTAAAGCCAAGAACAGGAGAGGGACCATGTCCCAGGATACCAATAAAATCAAAACCAGGTGAGAAATGCTGACAATCATTACCCATTACTTGTATTAACAAGTTATTTCTTGCATACAGCAGCAATGCTGACGTACCAATGCCCAAGTGGGATCCTGTTTTGCAGCTGTTGCTTTCACAAGATGGCAGATGCACTGGGAAACCAATATGGCAATAAAAAATATCCAAATTGGACTTCTCTCTTCAGTTTCAGTTATTCTTTAATTCTTATTTCATACAAGTCCCGACGCGTTTCGCCTACAGCTTTTTCAAGGGATAGTTTTTATTTTTAAGGACCAACTTATTAAGAAATCTCTTGACAGAGTATAAGTCTGAAACGCCACAAGCTAAGTTTAGCTATTGTATGACCTTATACTCTGTCAAGAGATTTCTTAATAAGTTGAAGTTTGTCCTTAAATATAAAAAACGTCTCTTGAAAAAGCTGTAGGCGAAACGCGTCGGGACTTGTATGAAATAAGAATTAAAGAGTAACTGAAACTGAAGAGAGACAACTCTATAGGTCCAATTTGGATAATTTCTATTGCCATATTGTTGTCCCAGTACGTCTGTACTATTCTATAGTTGTCTCTTCACTGGGACCCACCCTTCCCAGTTCATTCATTTTTGCTTCACAAGATGGCAGACAATAAATAAACAATTTATCCAGTCAATGTGTGGCTTCCCAAATATTTTTGGCTGTGCAATC